>NC_050533.1:10065801-10114597 GCF_002922805.2 Oryzias melastigma
CATGTTTTTTTTTTCAATTCAGTTTAATTGAAACAACTTTAATTATCTCCAAGGGGCAATTATTTACATACATACCTAAGAATAATTGTTTACATATCTATGAATTTGATTTGAAGTCTTAAAAATGTTGAGGGATTATTCAGGAAAACATAACAATTTTACAATTTTTTCCTAATGTTATGGAGATGAGAACATTTTTTATGTGCAAGTGCATGATTTCTTTTTTCCTTTTTGACCACTAGATGGCATGATGGATCAAACAAATCCTTTTAAAAACTTTGGCCTTCAGTGAACCAACTGGATAAACAGTTGCCTCATTGGGATTTGTTTACCCATCACCTTTTACTCCAACAAACTCTGATGGCCTGATGACCTGATGGCCGGTGGAACTCACTGGAACTGGGAGAGGCCTGTCTGGCTGCCAGGCAGAAACGGGGGATTTAGGGTTAGCCAGGTGACACAGCCGTTTGGATGCAACAGCCGTGAGAGCACGCTCACTCACTTCCCAGAGAGACAGTCTAAACAGAAGGATTATGCAACAAACAAGACAGTTAGAAAACAGGAATGATGTAAAAAACACACACACACAAGGAAAAACGAAAAAATTATGCAAAAAAGCAGTTTGATTTCTTCATCAATTTGTAAGAGTGAGGTCGTATGATCACTTATATGAAACTGGAGCTAAATTAACTTTGGTCATGGCAGGCGTTCAAGCTGTCATCAACTCCATTAAGCTTCTGCAAATGTCAGAATCATTTTTTTTTTTTGCAAGATCTGGTAACCATAGCTGACTGCTCAATATCTTTGACTCATCCATCAAAAGTTCATCATCAGTCAAAAATCCTCTTGGATGAGTGTTATATTGTTTCAAGAGATACATTTTTTGCTCAGATGCCATGATTTAACTTCACAACTTCTTAAAATGCAGTAAAAAATATATATTTCTGGATGAAAATAATCATTCTGTATATTCAGGTCCTAATATTTAGAACACACATTGTTGTAGTATCTGACCAACAGCAGGAACTCCAGGACACAGCACTGACCTTATAGGCTTTAACGGTAAGCCACACTACAAAAAACTGAACCTTATGAATTAAAAAAACTTATTTTTAATATAAAAATGCTGTTATTTCTGTCTTGTCAATAGTAAAATAAACTAAGTTTGAGAAAACATGACTTAGTGACAATATTTTTTTTCTCCTAAAATAAGAAATCTTGTTAAAACCAATTTTTTTAACTTATTTAAAAAAATCTTGCATTTTTGGACTTATTTCTAAGAGGTCTATTTTTGCAGTGATTTGTCTCTATTATTCTGTCAATCACTCAGCAAAAGGATGTGAGATTCTTCTGTTCTTCATGCTGCCTGGCAGAGAACCCAATTTCTTTTGATGATGATGATACATGATAACACGGCATTAGCAAAAGACTACTTAAAACAACCATTAAGTCTTTATTAAAGCCAATACTAACATGCAACACAATAAAAGACTAGTGGATGAATTAGTTAGCTGAAACATATTCATTCAACACTCCGAACAAAGAACCATAGTGATATTATTAAGGGTTTAAATATTTTTAAACTATGTGGTTAATATAAACAAAATGATCTATAATTGCATCAGGCAATGTTTATTAATGCCATGTAATGCATTATGTAAGGTTCAATATTAAATATTGGTTAACTGTTTTGATTGATTTGATTTATTTATTTTTCCAACATGCCAATAACAATTCAGCAAAAAAAACATAATTTAAAAAATAAATCAAAGAAAAGAAAAAACATCTTGAAAACATAACATAACAATAGCACGAGAACATTTCAAACAAAACTTGAGCATGTTGGTGAAGGAGCGGGCAGAAGCCGAGCTTATTAAAGCCCGCCCCTTTTACTTTTCCTGTTAGTTTAACAACACATTATTGCCAGCATGTCATCAAAGAAAATAATAATTATAAATAAATCAACATTTTCATTATCACCACCATTCTTAGCATTGCTTCACACTTTTAGACAAAGATTACATACATTATCCTTAGATTCCATACCCATCCATCCATCCATCTTCTTGACCGCTGCTTCCCTTTCGGGGTCGCGGGGGTGCCGGAGCCTATCCCGGCTACTGAAGGGCGAAGGCGGGGTACACCCTGGACAGGTCGCCAGTCTGTCTCAGGGCCGCAATCACTCACACATCCACTCTCACATCCACACCTAGGGGCAATTCAGAGTCGCCAATTAACCTATGAGGCATGTTTTTGGATGGTGGGAGGAAGCCGGAGTCCCCGGTGAAAACCCACGCATGCACGGGGAGAACATGCAAACTCCACACAGAAAGGTCCCAGCCGGGATTCGAACCGGGGCCTTCTCGCTGTGAGGCGAGAGCGCTAACCACTTGCGCCACCGTGCAGCCCGATTCCATACCCATTGGTGGAAATGGTGGAAGATGAAGTCTGTCCCTTTATATTGTCTATATATACTGTTAACTAAGTGATACATGATAACACTATATTAAATGGTTAATTAATGCTTAGTTATTGTGCATTAACCACTGTTAAATGAAGAGACCCTTATTGTACAGTGTGATGTGATGGTTTAACAAACGTTTTTTTTGAATTAGGTCAGGTTAAAAATGACCATTGGAAATGTAATTACCATGAAGTAAGACTCTGAAATGTTCTGTTTAATAAAACACTTTGGATGTTCAAAGCTTACAGGCAGTTTAAGTTGTGTCTGTTATTTACATAATTTGAAATCTTTGATGAAGAGAACAGCAATGTTAGCCGAGCTTACCTGTCAGGATACCTGAGCTGATTGAGTTTGGGCTGAGCAAGCTGCTGCATTCTTATCGTCATGGAAACGGGGGCTAACGAGAGAGAGCACACTACCATGTTACACCTATCTACCTAATTACACTCAAATAATGACTTTTTTTTACAGAATAGATTGCAAGAACACATTATAGTATCTTATTCTTAAAACTAGTTCATGGTTTTTATTGGAGCTGATGTTAAAAGACTGATAAACATGTATTTTCCAGCTCATGTGAAATAAAATGATTTACCTTTTACATTTCCTTAAATTCTATAAAAACCAGAGGTTCTAAACTCTAAACTCTGGCAAAAATGAATCAAAATGAAACTATTAAAATCCAGATGTGACTGAAGTCAACTTCAAGAAACTCAGTCAAATGATTAAAAAAAGTGTTAGTTGTTATTGGATAAACAATAAATTTATGATACATTTTACATAGTTTATGAAATAAATAAATCTTCTGAAAGATTTTAGATTTATCAAGTCATTTTTACAGTAATGCACATTATTCTGAAAATTTTTAGCCTGGAGGCCGTTTGGCAGATTCTTTAGAATTAGATTTTTTGAAACTTACCAGCAATGGGGATCATTTCAACAGCGAAACATGTCAAACTTGTATAGCTCTAATCCTTTGGTTGTAAAGTCCAAACAGAACTTTGTTAGGATTTAATTTCTTATTAAAAATTGAAATTGTGAAAGAACCATGAATAATACATTATCAAGTAGTTTATTGGAACATGTTTATTAGGGTTTTAAAACTGTTTTTAACATTTTTTTTCTCAGTTAATATAAAAAAAGAAAAATCACTTGAGCTATTTATGCTTTTTGTTGACAATATTGATAAAGCACAGCAGGATTCACTTGCAAGTGATCCGAAATGCCTGTTTTGGGGCTTGTTTGGTTTGCAAAAGAGCTCAGATGAGCTTTCATTTTTGCCAAACAAAGTAGATCAGAGAAAAGTCTTGTACTAACAAAACAGTTAAAGCAGCGTCACAGTGGAAATGCATACAAATACAAACCTACAGCAGCCGAACCATGTCAATTAAATAATGCATTTAAGCGGAGACAAAGTTTTTGAGGCATAAAATGACCCAAAAATTCAAAACCTCAAAAAAACCAAAACCAGATTATGTGCAGAGCTGCTTAACATCTCAAACAGGTCTGATAGTAAACTTTATGTGGGCCACATTCTGTGACTGTCCAAACCTCTTTGGACCACATAATGTTGCTCTACTGATGCACCCCTTTACCCCCCACTGCCTTTTACCCCCCACCGCCTTTATTTACAACAACATTCAAGACCTCGTGCGTAAATCCCTCTAAAACTGCCGTTTGTCCAACATGGAATGATTAAATATTATAAGTATTATAATAAAGCATAGTATTTATGCAAAACATTTCATTTAACTCATCGCTCTGACCTGCTTTGCAGCTGTCGTTGCTTCTTGCTGACATAGGTGCTGGTTGCTATGGTAACTGGTGTCGGGTTCACAAAGATCCTCTATAACAGAGGGAGCTAGCCTTGCATTCAAGTTTAGTCCAGGTTTTGGAATAAAAACCAAAAAAGTGACAAACAAATAAAAATGTATATGCATTAAAATATATATATATATATAAATATTAAGCTTATTACTCTTAAAACTTAATTATCTCTAAAGATAAAGGAAAAATAATGACAAAACTTTAAATTTGATAGTGCAACACATTATTTTGGTCAAAATGTTGATATTCTCCATCAAATTAATGACAATAATTACCAATCTTAAGGTCATTGTTCCAAAAAGAACAATCTGTTTCTGTTGTGAAAGTTCCCCCCCCCCCAAACTAGTGTTTTAAACTTAATAAAAGTAAGGGTGGCCATAATGGAGAGCGATCAGAGGATCACAGATTCGGTTTCCACTTTGCCCGCTAAGGTGATGAAGTGTCAGTGGGCGAGACACTGGACCCCACAATGCTCCTGGTAGCTAAGGCTGTTGTTTATGGATGGATGAATGGGACAGTACAGCACTTAAAGCAAAGTAGAAATTGACTACATAAATATACAGCATTTACCAAATGTAAATAATTTTAATAAATCAAACAGTAAATCTGTTTTCCTCTTAGAAACAAAATCAAAAAGAGGATTTATTGGATTGATCATGGAAAAAGAAAATACTAAGAGTGTGTTAACAAAGGGATGCTGGGACATCAACACAGTTACTTTCGCACCAACAACCCAGTCCACAAGTCAAGGTGAATTTCTGCTGCTCTGCAGAAGATATGTCTTAAAAAACGATAGGCTTCTTGATTTAGGCATAATCATGTTAAAAAAAAAACCACTAGGAATGAATTTACAATAGAAAAAATATATAGATGGAGTGGAACTTTTAAGCTGACTTTGTTAAAATTGTAAGAGCAAAGTTTACTGAACAAATGTTTGTGTTTGTTTTAACTCATCAACAGTAATTTAGGCTAGATGGTGCAGACATGTTCAACCTGTTATGGCAATTCCCTTTAAAACACATTAGCAGCTTTGTACCAACATTGTGCCAAAAGAGAGAAAAAAATCATGACTCAGACATTTTAAAAACAGACTTTATTTTAAGACAACATTTAGAGTTCTTATAAAACAGCACAGTAAAGAAACAATCAAAGCTTATTTATCATAAAGCGACAAGCTTTTAGGGGGAAAAATACTGCAATTAATTGTCTAAACTAGTATTGCTGGATTTTGAGACTCGCTGAAGGTCATGTCTGACACAGGTGAGCCCACGGAAACACTCGAGAACTCTCTTAATACAGGAGGGGTCAGGGATCTTCATGATGCAAAAGGCTCCAACAATGGTGTTCAGAGTACCGCTGCATCTCTACGCAATCTTCCTCATCTCTTTTAACCTTCTGGAAGATTTGCATTAAAAACAACGCATGTGAAATGGGACGCAGCTGTGTTTGATAAAGGTTCTTTCAAGACACTTCAGGAGGTTTTACCACCGCAGTTGCTGGTTTTTGGGAGTCCACGTTGATCAGAAAGCAACAACAACAACAAAAAAAAGGAAGTTTCAGTGACATTACCATTCACATGAGCTCTCCTTGTGGAGCTGTCAGTGTACTTACTGGTAGAACTGAACGGCAGTGAGATGTGTGGGAAACAAACCCTAAGGTCTCACCAGGAGTGATCATGCCGGCGTCATGCTTTACATTACCCAACTGATCTCATCCGTCAATGTCATCCCAGCAGTTTCTCAAAGATGCGAATATCAAGATTCTCATTGGACACGCCAGACTGCATCAGTATGGAGATGCGACTGCCACTACGTCAGATTAACAAATAAAAAGGTTCTAGAGTAAAATCTCCTCAAACAAGAAGAAGAAGGCCACATGTAAACTAAGTCAGGGTCTTTGCTGAGATTTCGAGGATTTATGCTGAAAGGTAAAAGTCAGAAGAAAGCTTCATTTTGGTTACCTTTTAACCATACAGATCTCTTCATCTTCAAGTTAAGTTTAGAAGTTTACCTGAACAGGTAACGCTTTTGAAACCTTCCTGATAGCACACTGAAGATATAACTGTACGCCAGTGAAGCTCAACCTTGCACAATCACTCCTGGTGGGGTCTAGGAGCGTGAATGTGTGATTTTCAGTAGCACCGGAAGGAACCGTGCAGCAGTGTTCTGTCAGAGAGTTTGAACGATGACCGGGTACATTAAGGACATGTGCTCCGCTCCTCGGATGGGCAGCTTGTGCGTGGTGTAGTGGTGGATGACCTCGGGGATGGAGGAGAAAGGAGGACTGTTCTCCCCAAGAACATAGCGGCCATCTGCCGTCCGGGTGAACTTCATGTGCATGAAGCCGTTACAGCTCCTGAAACGGGAGAAAGAGATGACGGACGAGTCTTCTTTCTCTGAGAACCAAAAGCTTGAAGAACACCCCCAACTGGAAGATGATAGTTCCTTTGTATTTATGGGAAAAAAACTGTTAGGTTTTTGAAAAAAAATGTAGATTTTGAAAGAGGATTATTTATATGAACCCTTCCTATATGTTTGGATTGAATACTTTCAAAGCCTTTATTTTTGATTGATTTAAACGTCTAAAATATTGTCAAAACACCAATTTGCAACCTTAAAATACATTTTTATTTTGAACTTAAACTGATAATTAGAAAAATGTAGAAACTATTACAAACAGAAAATATGTATTTGTGATTCCCACACTTTAGATGATTCATTCAAAAACAATCTATTACTTCCCCTGCGGAGGTTGCTGAAAAAAGAAGTGACAAACAACGAAATGATGAAAGGGAAAGGATTCCAATGCAAACATAAATTTAATGAATGTTAAATGTCATCTAGATGATGTGTTTCAACATGATTTACTGCGCAAATTCATGCCAAAAAGTAGGTTTTTTTCCCCCAAACCAGCATTAATTCCTTTAATTTGATTTTTTTAATCCCTTCTAAAGTCAATAAAAGCACCAGACTAATTGCTCAGTCTAAAATGTATCATTTTTTTTTAATTTTAGACTATTTCTGACTCCACGTTTTCACATTTTTTTAACTAATTTGATGGCCGTCAGGGTGAATGAGATTTTACAGCATTAACAGTCATCATATTTTCGTTATATTTTTTGACAAATTCTCACTTTTTTAATCGATCCTTCAATGCGCTACAGTTATTGTCGAATGGATTACATGGATTTTTTTTTAACATGTTCTTGCTAGTTCTATTTTTCTTTTATGAGAGTTTTTCTGTAATGCAAGTTATTCAATCACTGCTTACTGAAGATGCCTGGCTCCAACATTGTGAAAAAAATGGCAAATAAATTGACTTCATTTCACTGGAGCCGGAGGTGTATTTGAGATCATGCCGGCGGACGCAGCGCTGCACAGATCTCCTGGATTGCGGTGCATGTAGGGTAGTTTTGACTCAGATGTCATCATGAAAATATCGTGAGAAAGAGGCGGGTCATGCTGGAAATCTGGCTCTGCGCTGGCTGCAAGCCAGCTGCCCTGAAGACTACAAAACAAGGCATTGTGGGAAATGGTGTCCTGTCAGTTCTTGCACTTTGACGGGATGCTGATCAGACGTGACTGGCGCAACATGAAGCAAATCTGTGTATTTTGCAACTCTTTCTGGAAAGTAGTCGTTGAACCTTTCCTGTTTTGTTCTCCGATCGTGTCCGGATGATGCGGTAGAGATCTCTTTCAGAGCCGAAGGCTGCTCTTCCTCCGGGGTTCACCCCCCTGTTCGGACCCTCAGAGCCTCCGGAGCGCGTGAAGCCAAAGAATCATCCTCAGTTCTTTAAGAGGAACTGTCGTTATTATTTATTCTCGCACTCCAAAAATGACAGCTGTCAGCACGTTAATGCCTTTTGCATTTTACTTTTTCTTCGCGGCACACATCTTCTTCTCTCGTGCACATCCCCACCCCCTCCTGCAACGTGATAAGCTAAGACGGAATCAGCCAACCACTGATGTACAAATAAACAAGTTTTCAAATCATCTGCAGTTATGTGTGTTATTATTGCCTTTAAAAGTTAACTTTAATTTATTTTTTATTTATTTCTCTGGGACAGTACACATTCAATTATCCCAGCGGCTATTTTTCCTTTATTGTCCACGGACAGATGTTAAAAATTAATATTAAATATATGATAGTAAAGATCATACTATAAGGAGAGACACCCACAACTTCCTGTTCTCGTACAGTCTTGCTGTCACTTTTATCTCAGGCACCTTTCCCCACCCCCGCCTGCAGCCGCCTGGTCTCGCTGACGATCCAGGCGAGGCACAAGTCATCTCAAACACAACTATTGTACTTTCTATATAAATTGCGAGTTATCACGTGAACCTACGGGAGTTTGAGTCTCATGAGGTCTGCAGCAGAACTGCAGCCATCCGTGGCCAATGAGAGTCCTCTGCCATAGCTAGACCGCTCCGGTGTCCGCACCGGAGTCAGACTGGATGCAGTGTGAGCCCGCGGTCACTCTATGAAAAATTCCAGCTTTCGCCCCCATCACAGCACAGACACTGCAAAAATCAAAATCTCTACCGACCTGCTCCTTGCTGCTGATGCCAGAGTCCTATCGATTCTCCTTCTTCTCGACCTCAGCACAGCATTCAACACCATCTCCCAGTCCATCCTCCAGCATGGACTTTCCTCCATCGGCATCGCTCACACCTCCCTTAACTGGTTCACATCCTCGCTGGCTGCTCTCAGTTTGTTCAACTTCACTCCTTCCGGTCCCGGCCCTCACCAGTCACCTCAGGGGTGTCCCAAGGCTTTGTCCTTGGCCCCCTCCTTTTTTTTATCGTATATCTTCTCCAACTAGGAAGCATCTTCAGGAAATTCAACATACAATTTTATTGCTACGCCGACACCACCCCAACTTTACCTGTCAACACATCCCTCTTCTCCTCCAGTATTATTCCTCCTCCTTCACACAAAGCTTTCCTCTCTGAACTTAAACCTCGGTTTTCTCAACTACCTGCAGCTCAACAACAAAGAAAACTAACTCCAAAAGTCTATTTATTCTTGTCTGCAGCCAGGTCCCCCCCTCTTTTCCAGCTACATTTGAACAGTGTCTGCTTCAAGACAAGTCTGAGCCTTCATCCTGCCGGTGCACCCTGTCCTATTAAAATCCTTGTGCTATCAGATAATTCTGCAATAAGAAGTTATATTTTTGTGTACATATTCAGGGAATCTGATTTTTCTCCACTAGATTGTTTGTTGATAATGGATTTGAAGACTTTCACATTCGTAATTGGTGTCTGTCCACCAGTAAATGTGAATAAATGATATCATTAAAGTTTTTTTGTATTATTACCTGAGGGAAAGGGAGTAGTCATTGCAACAGGTCTGGCTGTTTCTGACCAGATAGGAGCTCTCCTTGCACAAAGTCAGCAGAGATTCGGCCTCCGACCGGCTCAGGGCTCCATGGTACCATCTGCAAGCATTATTGAAAAAAAAAGTGTAAACTTTAAGCCTTGAGACTTATTTATTTAGGATGTTGCTTTATGAGGAAAGCAAATTAAATGCACTTACAGGTAAAAATATCTCAAACAAATTATTTTTTCTACTCCGTATTGCTTTGGTTAGTTTCTGTTATCTCATGAAAAAAGTTATAAAATGTGTGAAACAATTGGTACCAGTTTTGAGGACTGAAATTTTATTCTTTTTTAAATTACTTTCAGTTTTTTCATGTCAGATAGTTTAGAGATATTTCCCATTAATGAACGCTGATGCAGATAGTTTCACAGTAAGACTAGAATATGAAGATTTTCTTATTTAGTTTTTCGTGTTATGACCTTCACAGGAAAGAATTATTTGCATGTAACATCTGAGAATGCTGGGAATTACAGTGGCATCACGTGAGACAAGAAAATGAAAGCAAATGTTTGTTTATGAACCATTTGAAGGATAAATCGGTCCCCTCACTCCAAACTTCGAAGACATTTGCTTACACTTGCTTTTCCAGAGGTAGGAAGGGGTCCACTCTCTCCCCCAGGACAGCAGGAGTGTCGCTGCAAAGCCGCAGGGTCGCAGGTTCGGGCGTGGCAGTCGAAGCAGCAGCAGTTTTGGCTAGTCTGGATTGTTCCGTTTGTCCTCGTGTGCTCTCCCTCTGAGCTCCTTCAAACTGAACTGTACCCAAACAGAGATCGTTTAGGGTTAAAAGTCTCGAGAGAGGCAAAAACAAACATACACTAACCTGCTAGAGCTTTTGAGATGTTGTCCTTCTTCCACTCCCAGGGCTGGTCGTACTCGTCGGCCGGCCTCTCGTCGTCCTGAGGCAGCCGGCTCTCCCTGCTGTCCAGCGGGCTGAGGTCGGCCTCTCTACTCAGGGATTTCTCCTGAGGAGCTGCTCCTCTCTGGTGGCCCCTCTTCTCCTCGTAAGGGTTATCATAAAGCTGGCCGCCATCTCCACTTACAGACATGTTGGTCATCACACTGTGTTGAAGTTCTGCGGGAAATAAAGTCCCATTAGCTGTTCTTCACATTTGACTCAACCCCTGGGGGAGTGGTGACCTGCAGACACAGTCGCACTCGGGTACAATTTGGTGGTTTAATCCCCCAATTCTACCCCTTAATAGTGAGGTTCCCTTTAAAGTCTTTAGTATGACTCGACCGTGGATTTTGAACTCACAATCTTCCAGTCTAATGGCAGATACTCCACCACAAGGCCGCTGAGTTGGTATACAAAATACAGCAATAAATACAAAGTAACTTCATCTAGTTCACATCAACATCCAACATTACAAAAAGTAACTTCTACTCTGTCTGTTTCTAAGAATATGGAAGAAAAATCTAACTGAGATGAAAGCATGAAAACAAAGATCTGCCAAGAATTGAGGATTTATGTAGATTCTGCAAACTAAATGCAGTTTGGAGAGCAGACACGGCACTGAGGACATTGACTGACAAGGTCTGCAGCCAATCAGAATGCAGAACACGGTGCACTGTTAGAAAACAAAAGATAGAATCTGCAAAACAGCAAGACTGCAAAAGGTAAACCTCAAAAGAAAATGTAATGTAAACGATGTAAACATTTCACAGACTTTTACAGTTAAAAAAAATGCTACAAAAAGACAAGGAGAGACTAATGATACCAACAAGAGTGTGAAACATTCTGATCTGATCTGTATTGAATCTCTTTTCATCTGACTTTCCACTGCTAACGCTCTGATACTAAACCTGAAATAATTCGCTGGGCCTCGAACGGTTCCATGTAGCTACAACAGTCTGTTGGTGCGGCTTTCGGCTCCCAGTTTTGTCTGAGCCTCGGGTCCGGTCGAGCATCGAATGGATCGGAGTAATCTGTGTCGCTGTCTGATGCTACTGGGGCAGAGGGAACGACCTAGACGTGGGAATAGAAGGCATCATGGGAGATCATAAAAACACAACAAAAGACCAAAAGCATTGTGGTTTTTAGCAGGAGGGTTAAATTAAGAATGAAGAAAATAAAATAAAATGAGAAAAAAGAAAAAAGAAAAAGAGTGCTTACAGGCTCTTCTTGAACAGTCACAGGACTCAAGGGAATTTTACAGCGCCCAAACTCCTGAGAGTCCACTTTAATTAATCTGTGTTTTGGAGAGACGACTTTCACCTGAATAAAAAATGTAATTCAAACTAATTTAGACTCAAAATACATTTGTGAAATGTGTGGAAGACACATGTATGCACATTAAACAAAACAATAAAATGATAAAAGTAGTAGGTAATAAATGGCCAAAAAAAGTGATGTTTAGTAGATTAACTGAAAAATGTGTGAGTGTTAAAATCAGAATGATATACCTCCAGACCATTAGGAAGCACTGAATCTATGGCAGGGAGGGAAGAAAGGCTTAACGTTGCATTGCAGGGGCTGAATCCACCATTCTGGTGCTCCTTATCAGAGTGCTGGTAGGGATCCTCAAAGTCCAGAGCCTTCTGAGCTCGGTAGGCCTTCACAATTTCACTCTCTGTGTAGTCTGGCCTGGGGGGCTGAGGGGGATCACGTCTGCTGCCAAAGTTCAGGTGGTCCTTCAGCCACTTTGCCATGGATCTGGAAATATGAGCAAATCGGTTGAATGAATTAACCAGAATATGCTTTTTTTTTTTTTTTTTTTTTTTTGCATTTTTCTCATATTTTAGCTCAAAAAGTTAAATATTGTTTGCAGAATTCACTTAAACTGCATTTGCACAAAGCTATAAAGGATTCTACAAGGAGAAACTCAATTGATAGAAGCATTAGTTGTAAATAATAGAGCTAAAACATGTTTAAATTGAGTTTTATGGCATCCAAAAATTAATAGAAAAACATTAGGTTTAATAGACATTTAGAAAGCAAAGAAAAAATGTCTGAAAACACACCTAGTACTAGATGACAGTGATTAGTAGTGGCTGGAACTGCGTAACAGTTTTAATGTCACTTTTTTTCTTTTTAAATAGTTTTTTAAACCTTTTCTGGGTTAATTGTGCAACACACATTTCCCTGCATTAAAACAAGCAAATGACATGTAAACTGTCAAAGCATGTAAATTATACTTTCTGTGCAATTTAATAGGTCATGTGGAGCAATACGCTATAATTGATAAGATATTTCTGCTCCCTCTGCAAACAGATCAGAGAATCACGTTAAAACAGATGAATCAGTGGTTGCACCACTACCTAAAACTTTGCTGCATCTAAAAAATATTTGACGCTTGAATAAAATTGAAAAACAGTTTGTTTTCAATTATGAATTTAACCACAACGTTTTAATCAATAAACATATAGAAAATTCAGCTTTCTGGCCTCCAGAACTTTTCTTTCAAGGTTGAGCTAAGATTGCTAATCTTGCAAAGATGGCTATGCTAGCTATCCAAGTTAGCACAAACAACAAGTTGCAACGATTCTGTTCGTTTCTGCGGTGATGTAGCATTTCTAGACCACATATCCAATTAAAACTTATTCATAAAATTGTGTATATTCCCTTGCATTTAAACTATCGTTAAAATAATCTGGTTTGCCGACAACAACGGCCCTACATTACAAACCTACCAACTGCAGTTGAACTCACCCAGTTTCTTTGCATCTATGAATCCCCGTTGCTGTTATAAAATTTCAAATTATTTTATAATTCGCGCACCTAAATTTCAGAAAAGAGGAAATGTATTATCTTTAAATTCATTTAAACTACCAATTTCCGACGTGCACCTTCTAACATTTTGTTTTAGTGGAAGATTCCTACTATCCAAGTGTTATTACCGCCGCCTCCTGGTCAGGAGGAGATAATGCACCATTATAACAGGGTGGTCATAAAAAGCTAAAATTAGTTATAAATTATTACTTTTTGCCAATTTATACATTATTTTCAAATATTATATTTTATTACAGTCAAGTTTCATATAAGTAAAATGTGTGGCAACCATATTTTTTTAAACAAGCCCATTAAAAATATGTAACAAGACATAGTTCATCTTTTGAAGTATTACGAAAAAAGTAAGAAAAGTTAAAAAAAGGTGTGTTTGTCCATTTTTTGCATTGATCAATATTACAAAATCAAATTAAATACATTTTTAATGCTAGATATTGCAGATAAGATCAAGTAAAACTACAATTTAAATTAAAAAATAGTCTCAAATTTGTGATTAAAATACATTAAGATGCTCCTATTATAAATAAATAAAAAAAAAATAAAATAAAAAAAAAAACTCGATCAGACCAAAATTTTTAAAACATGAATGTCTTCAACACCAACCAACACACAACTCGTTTGTATCACACAAAGCAGCATATTTATTCACCTCTATTGGACTTAAAAGATTCGGGGAATCACAGTTAAGTTTGAAAATATACACAAATTAAAAAAATTAAAACGTTTGAAATATACAGCACTCAAGGTATAAAGAACATTTTTTTTGATTAACTGCTTTCAATAAATGCGTAGGTTCATTTGGCAATTTTTTATACAGAAAAATATAAAGGTACAGCTTTTTCTAAATTGAATTCTGAGACAGATCTGTTCTTCTTCTTTTGCTCTACGTCGGCGCTGGAGTTGCGACGTCGTCGACCCCAAGATCTGTTCTTAACTTGCCTTTCCTTTACTTACTAGAGAAAGCTGTATAAAATGATAACAGGCTTAATTAAAATGATTACTGTCTATTAAACTGTACATATGTTCTTTTCAGTGTTTGTTTTTGCATTCAGGCCGCTTCCATCATTCTCCATCACTGCTGTCACTGCCGGAATACGCCCCCAACAGGCTCAGAGATGAAGATCCATTTGGAATTGAATTCACTTTCAAATCTGAAAACAAAACCAGAAACTCAATGACTTTACCGTTTTAAACACAAATGCCTCATCTGCAGAAGAAGATATTATTAATTTACCTGTATGTGAAGTGGGAGCAGCATTTGCCTCTTCGGTGGCGGGTTTCTTTAAGGTGTCTCCTGGTTTCTTTCGCACCACCAGTGAACTCAGTGACCCTCGAGCTCCCAACGTCCCGACACTTCTCTCCCAGGTTTCTACTTTAGCCTTTTTCACTCCAGAAGCTGAGGATCCCTGTAAAGAAGAGTTCAAATTAACTCATATTCTGGAAGAAATCAAATCTAAAAGACTTATTCAGAAAATGAAAACAAGACCAAACTGGGATTTCATGCTATGGTCACAATACAACTGAGGAGGCATCGGCAGAATCTTTAAGACCATGACCACCAGGCGGCCACCTTAAACGTGATTCAACTTAAGAGAAAAAAATCGTCCGATCGCCCTAAATATTTTGCTAGCCACCTAGTATGTAAAAATGCCACTGCCAGCTTTCAATTACATATGCCACAGTGCAGCTAAATTTGCTGAAAAACTTGCATTTATGTTTCTGCATGGTGGCATTTTGGGATATGTGACAGTAGTCTATAATTTATTGTGCAATGACTGAGTGGAAAATGGTGTAGTTTCCTTCTAAATTGGTGATGATATCAAGCGGAAAGTGAGAAAACAGAAGAGGACAAAATTGGTTACCAGGTGTCCTCATAATCTGCATATATTATAAACATGTTCAATCAATACCAAATCCTCAACACTAGCTTTACATTTGAAATTAAATGAAAAAAGACAAACAGATTATAGATTAAACAAATAAAACAAAACAGAAGACACACATTAACACATTTCTCGACAAACCTCGGTTTCAGGTAGTTTGTCAGAGGTGAGGATGTCAGTCGGTTTGTCTGAATTGGACTTCTTCAACTCACTCCTGCTCTCCTCTTCTTTCTCTGAATCAGAGTCCGAGTCTCTGAGTCTTTTCACAAGAACCCGCTCCAACATCTCTCTGTAAAACAAAAACCAACAACTTAGTTTGTTTTCTTTTTCCCGCACAGAAAGCAGACTTGCTCTGGAGACTGATAATTCTTCTACGAATTTATAAGACCGGCTCACTTCGTCTCACGCTCGTCCTCTTCTTTCTGCCTTTCCTTTTCTCTCTTTTCAATTTCTCTATATTTGTCAATCATTCCCTCAAAGTCCACTTGGGCCTGTCTTTGGTTCAGTTCTTTCAGCTCTTGCAGGTTCTCCATGACCTCCATCTCCATCTTGGAATCTTTGGTGCGATTCTCCAACACCTGCCAAGCAATCAAACCCACATTTTTAACATTCTTTGGAGTTTTAGGAGTAATAAATGGATTTAAAAAGACAGACCTTCATGGGATTGTTCAGCTCCTCATCCTCCCTCTCCTGTTGGATCCTTTTTTCTTCTTCTTCAATAAGTTTTTCCGCCTGGAAGTTTCGTGTTGCCCCGTGCTCCATGGCGTAGTCTGTGTTCTCAGGGTCAGTCTACAATTTCAACATTTGAGAAAAGATAAAAAATTAGACTAAACAATAGAAAACAGTAGCTTTCAAATTTGCCAAAACAAGTTATTTATTTACGCTTACCTTAAATGTGATTTCAGCAAGACACCGAGTGCATTTGATGTAGAAACGGAAGATTGGCAATCCCATATAGAGCTCGTTTTGCACAGTCTCTTTTCGTGCATTAAACTTCTTACCCTTGTAGATGTATTCACCACATGTTTTGCACCTGCGGACAGACAGAAGGGTGACATTTAGTTAAGATCATCGACAAGTTCAGCTTTTGAAACAAATGTATTTAATTATTTTTATTTTTATTTTTTTTACATCTGAGCATAAACTGAAAATGTATGTTTTAACCCCCTTAGTGTTAGTTTAGTTTGAATGTAATTATGTCTGACAAAGCTTTAAATGAACATTTAACTTTCTTGTGTTACTACAAATAAATAAAACTAAGATAACAAATAAACAGGATTTCCTGCATTAGCATAACAAACAAACAATGCTGGAATAAAAAAAAAACTGTATTAACAAGTTAAAGTTGGAAAAACTGAATTTGACCATAGAGAATGAGCATTGTTCATCCCCGAAACTCAAGAATAACAAACAAACAAACCTCATGTTGAAAGGAGCCATCAATC
Source organism: Oryzias melastigma (assembly GCF_002922805.2). Classification (NCBI taxonomy): domain Eukaryota; kingdom Metazoa; phylum Chordata; class Actinopteri; order Beloniformes; family Adrianichthyidae; genus Oryzias; species Oryzias melastigma. Next base: position 10,082,527 of record NC_050533.1, read on the forward strand.
GGACCACATATTGACGATCTTTGGGGAGTTTGAGTTTGGGGATTTTGGCTGGATCAAAATCCGGTGGGTAGTATTTCTGCGAAAGGCAGTTTATTAGCATTATTTTTGCATCAGGATGTCACAAATGACCAATAGAAATAGAAAAACATTCATCAGTAGCGTAAAATGCTAAATAAAAATCACAAACATGCTTCTCTTAACATCTCGGCTAACCGTTTTAAAGCTATAAAACTTCAGTGAATCGACTAAAATACACAAAAATAAATCATATCTAAAATGTTTATGTACTTACATTCAAAACTTTTCTTTCGGACATTGTAACTTTTTTAAGTTAATCAAAATAAACAAAAGAATGAGCAAGAAATAGACCGACGAAGCTTCCACGGAAGAAAGCTGCAGGCTTAGGTTCCGGTTATACCAGCTTTCAGTTTCCGGTCAACAGTAATATGATACTTCCCCCGTGTGGTAAAAGTGAGTAATTACAACAACACATTTACACCGCAAACTTGTAGTTAAAAATTGAGTAACTTTCTATATTTAAAAGATTTTAATGCAAAAATAAATTTGATTAGTGTTACAAAGAAATACTATGCATGTTTAGAGTGCTACCCTGAGCTCATATTTACTCTTAGAGTTTATTTAGTAACCACATTTCTCACAGAAAAACTATATGCTAATAAATTCACATTTAATCTTTCACGTAAGAAATGCACGATAAAATGAACCAATGTAATTTTATTGGGAGTTACAGTTAAGTTACATTTTATTGTGTGGCATTTTGAAACCCCAAATCTTTTTTTAATGTAATATCAAAATATTTCTTGAGGTAGATTCACCCTAATGAACTTAAAAAAAAAAGTCTTGCTAATTTGAAAACTACTCTTTGTAATTGTAATTCTACTTGGCATGTTAATCTATTTTATTTTTTTGAAGAGTATAGAATGTTCTGAATTAACTAGTAATTATTTCATTCAAAATATTATGAGTTGCAAATGTATTCTAACCTTTTTCATATAATTGGTTCAATTTTGAATCTTTAAAATACTGTATTTAACAAAAAAGCGGCCGTACTTTATGTGATTTTAAACTTGAAAATAGATGTGTTCATTAATGATCAATAAAGGCAAAAAATATGTTATTATTGTTACTATTGAATATAAATACAATACATAAAAATGTAGCATGTCATATTTCATATTATTTATTCCCTTTTTTTTATTAAGATGTTACATTTTTGGGGGGAATTTTGTTTTACTCTATGCTTATTCATAGTGACTCATTTTTGATTACACAACCAATCTTTGTTTTTCCTCTTCAATAAAAAGGATATAATCTAATTTAAAAAACAAACAATTTTGCTGGTTTTCTTTTGTTCACTTTTCTTTTTTTGCAAAATAAAAATAGTTTACGGAAAGAAAGCAAAAATACTTTTTAATAATGATACCACCATGCTTTTTTTCATTCAGTAATTACATTTTCTGTGGCTACGTGAATGTATTGATAGCACAAATGACTTTACAGTTTAATATTTTAAATTTAAATGTATAATGTTCCGGTACAGGAAGTGACATCGTTGTTTGTTCTAGCAGATTTAACATGTATGTTATAGTGAACACGAATGTTACAGTTTGCACATTGTGGCAGTGAACTGGAAAGGATCACATTTAGACAGTGGAATGATTATTTATATACTTTTCTATTTGCGTTTTACCTGCATGACACATGTTTTGAAGTCACATTTATTAAAATAATCAAATCTTGCAAGCATCAAAACAACATAATGAAATTCTCTCAAATTTCATTTTAATCTAAATATTTTCACCAATTCATAATGACTCAATGACTCTTTAGTCTTTTCTCATCTCTGTCCACGTACCACTTTTATAGGATCTGTTGCATGGATTTCAAGTATGGGAGTCATTGCTGTCGTCAGAGGCTGTCTTCTTGAATCTGCCTTTTTAGGAGACATTGGAAGAGGTCATGACCCCTGTGGAGGCCTCAAAGGTGTACCATGATGTCAGCGGTGTGTGCCCTCTGACACGCTTTGGTGTGCAAACCGAACCCATCAGGCACATGTTCCTACATCCTTTAAAGGGGTGTTGGAGGTGGGCTCAAGGTTATCCACACAGGAGGAAATTGGATCTTGAGTACAGGTTGGTGTCAGTGAGGTTGGGTGGATTTTAATCAAAACTGACATAAAATAACAAGAAGAGAAAAATAAAGCTGCACATTTTTAATATAAATACACTTCTAACTTAATAGATTCAAATGAACAATTCTTAAAAGTGCTTAAAAAGTGCATATTTTAAAAAAAAGTTTTGTTTCATATCTTCAGTTGAACAAAGGACAAAGATCTATAGTGTGGTAAACACATTATATTGAATGTAAATTCACCTTTTGCCACCTTGGTTTCAGCCTGTTCTGGTGCTGTCTTGTCCAAGATACAAAGGTGCTGAGCGATGGTCTGAATAATTTAGAAGCTGCTCCTGCAGGTCACAATGTCTGCTGCAGCATCTGCCTATAAAAATGGGACTTCTCTGGATAAGAGGATCTCCACAGGACGCGTGACTCCCACTTGTCTCCACAGAGTTGCAGAAACAAGACCCCTCCCTCCAGGTTGGTTTTCAGAACCATGGTCAGCGCGCGGACGCTCCTCCTCGTGGTCACCTGCAGCTGCGCCTACCTGTGGCTCACCCGAGCCGAGGACTCCTCCCTGGAAGCGCGCTCGCTGGATTTTACTCTGAAAGCTCAACAAGAGAAGGACCTGGTGAGAAATGTGTGACTAAAAATGTGACTTTAGGGTTAAGTTGATGGATAATTTTACTTGTTTAATCTAGAATTTAATATGCTAAGTGGCCCAAACAATAACTTTTTAAAAGAAAAGTATTTTTTGGTTGAAATTTCAGGAAAACTAACATATCGATGCTTTTCATTTTGCAGATTGATGCCTTGCAAGAAGTTTTAGAAAAGCTGAGAAACAAAGAAATGCCGTTGGAGAAGAAGCTCGGTTGGTTGCCTTCAGTAAGTAAAAAAAAACTTATGGAAAAAAAGCTACATTTCATAACAGACAAAACAATTATTAGCACTAATAGTTACTTTAAGCAAATTCTTTGTTGATTTAATGTTGTCATTTCAGTGTGACGCGGGAGAGCCGTGCGCCGTGCGTAAAGGAGCGCGCATTGGCACACTATGCGGCTGTCCTCGAGGGACTTCCTGTAACTTCTACGTCCTTAAATGTTTATAAAACAAAACAAACTACGAGAAATAAGGAAATATATTTATTTAAGAGTTGGAAAATAATTAATTAAGCCTGACATAAAGGGTGCAAAACATAAGTAATTCTCTCATGTAACATTAGAATCATATAAACGCATTTTTGGAGCAAATTTGGAAATATTTCAGTTTGAAAATGGAATATAACAATTAGGATTCAACAACTCGATTTTTGGAAAAAATTAAAAGTATTTAACTTTTTCGTGATATTTAGTGAAAATCTGGAGTTTGTTCAATAGAATACCAATAATTAAAACATCAAGGAGAATTATCATGATTAGCACCCTAATGTGTCATAAAAAAGTAAAATGTTTTATGCTGTAAAATGAGAAGGTTGCACGTTATGGTCCTTACATGCACATTTTGACCCTAATTTTAGTCGTAAATGTTGTTTTATTCATGTGTATATCACAGTGCGTTGATGATTATTAAAGGTGAATATTCTAATGATAGTTTCTGATTATATTTGTAAGACTAAAACACAATAAAACCAGTTTTGTTTAATACAGTTTTGAAAATGTGGAGGATATCAATGAGGTTCATTGATAAAATCACGGTTGGATCATGTGATAGTTCAAAGTCACCCAGTTCCATTGACTGATGCGCAGCACCCAGAGCGCAGCAGCTCTCATCTCTGCAATAGAAGCCTCTGTCAGGCTTTCTCTATGACATCACATCCAACATGGCGAGCAGCCGGGAGTGGGTGAGGGAGGTCCAGGAGGAGGCGAGGCGCGCCGCGACCGCAAACCTCGACTTCTGCCCTCACAAATACTCCCTGCTCATCATTATCGGACGCACCGCGCGCCCCAGACGCACGGAGCACGTCAGCGGGGAGATCGAACGAGGTAGGTGATTAAAAAAAATTATAAAAAATAAAGAGTGGATTCGAAAGAATTTAGATGCCTGCAAGTTGTCGTCGATGAAAGGGATCGGCGGGGAAGATGCGCGACCACAATGCGGCGATTCTGTCCGCCCAGACCGAGGATGCGTCATCCGGAGACGCTCCAGCAGCAGCAGCAGCAGCATCCCTCCTCATCCCTGCGGGTTCCGTCTAATTAAAAGCAGTGCGCTGCAGGTCTCTTTGTTTTACCTCAAGCTGTCAATACATATGGTTATCCTGCCGTCCAATCTTAATAATATTCCATTGACACACATGTGTTTGTATGGAGAGCAGATCTATAACGATCCATTAGGTTTTACTGTCTGCTTGGCTTGTTCAAAGATATGTGGCCTAAATGAAGGATGTATAATTGATGAGAGGCGCTGTGATGAAGAAATAAAGAGAGCCTCCACATACCAAGATATTAGAACAATAACTCTACTAACTAGCAATTAGTCATCCAACAAAATGTCATTAAGAAAATAGCCTCTATTTACTTTCATGATAGTATTATTGCATTGAAAGTGAGAATCCATTTAAAAACATCTTGCATTACTTTATTTTGTTCTATTTTTTTCTGCAGCACTATTTTTTTTATTTAAAAAACATTTTTTTAGCTAGATTAATTGAAAATCATTTCTCATATTGGTGATTGTTTTTGGACTCAGGGGCGGACATACCATTACACAAAAGTAGGCGATCGCCAATGCTTCGAGGCCCTCGAGCGGAAAACTTAAAAAAAGTCTAAAATAATTTCTGCGCTTATTATTATTAAACTCTGTCAAAAGAAAAAAAAATCTCTAAAATGACATAAAACTGCTCATGTGAAAGTGTTTAGTCCTCCCCCATCCCTGTGTTGCAGTGGACTGTTCCATCAAAATATTACTTTAACATTACTTTAACATTTACATGTGATTTTACTTTTTAAATTCATATCAAAATATTTGAATTCTTGACAATGACGATGCCTGTAGTGGACTATTGTGGAAGTTATTCCATTTTTTTTTTTTTTTAAGAAATGAGGGCCCCCATGTTATTGTTCGCCATGGGCCCCCAAACTGCTAAGACCACCACGGTTTGGACTGTATAACAACTGTTAATTCATGAGTTCACCATTAGATTAATTCAAGTAACAAATACTGTTACATGGAAACATTTGATCCTCTTGATGCCTGAATTTATTTTCAGCTATAAAACAAAATCTTTACTTTCAGATGCTAAATTAATGCAAATATGTAGTAGAGGGGGTTTGATGCATATTTAAGAATCAATGGATTTTTACCTTTAAAGACACTGAAACTATACATCAAATTTTGGATTATTAATATTTCAGGGGCAAATTCAGTTTTAGTAACAGAAAAATGTGATATTTGGGGAAAATTATCATACATACAAATTTGACTTTTTTTTTTAGAGAGACCTTCATGCAATGAGTTCTGAGATGTTGCAGATTTGCAATATTGGCCCAGTATTATAAGTGACCACTAAAGAATTAAATATTTTATGAGCACCAGCTTTATTTCTACAGAACTTTTCAAAACTATGTAACAAAACTAGAAATAACTAGCATTATGCTAGCATTTAGTTGTTGCAAATCTGCCCGGAGATGGTTAAAACATTTTGAATTCTTGATAATGAGGATTTTTGATTATGGGATTAATTAAAAAAGAAAACTAATTGTTTTTTAAGTTGAGACGCTTTTGTCATGTGACTTTTCTGTACTCTTACTGTGAAATGTACATAAGAACTTAAAATAATTTTGAATTATAAATGTTTTTTAAGCAATAATGGAACTACAGAAGAAGAAAAAAGGCTGTATGAAAGCTATAGGAGAACATTACTTTCCTCAAAATAATTGTAAATTTAATTTTTCCCCCCAAATGTTGCTGATTTAGCTTATTTCTCATGCCGCAGGTATTCGCTCGTGGGACGTGGATTTAAAATCCTGCAACGTGAACCTCTATCTGCAAGAGTTCCTCTCCCACCACACGGTATCTTTCAAGGGTGCAGGTAAAGCTGAATTAAAAACAACTTCCTGGTCTCCATGGTAACACCCCAGTTCAGACTGTGCGGGGTCAGTGAGGAAGGAAGGAAATTGGGGAGGCAGGGAGGCTGCAGGACAATTGTTAAACATAGGTGGGCCCTCAGACAGAAGCAGAGCTCTTTGAAAAACCAAAATGATCACAATAAATGTACTGAAAAGTTAACAGAACAACATTTATTAAAAGGTAAACAGCAATAAATGAATAATAATGTGGAAAAATATATTTTTTTCATTAAAAACATAGAAACACAATAATTTCTATGCTATCTTAAGGTAGTAAGAATGACTTACTTGTTGATAATTTTGAGAGATTAAAACTAAAAAGTGTCTGCAAATTATATGCTTCATTATTTTAGTTCACATTTTGATCATTTTGTCTTATCATTTTTATCAATTAATTCCTGTTTTGGCCTCTTTCTTGGCTCCTAAATTGGTTAATTATCTAAATTTAACTAAAACCAAATTGAAGGACATAACTCAATGTAGAAAATAGTCAATTAAAATACATAAAATCTTATTTTTAGAGATGTTTGCAGCTAAAAAAGAAAAAAAAATCATGCTGAATTCAAAGTCATTACGTGTGGATATAGATGCTGTCTTACATGATCAATTTGGAGTAAGAACTTTCTGAGTCAGACTGGATTTCCATCGCAGATCAAATGAAGTCAGCATGTCACTCACAGCTGCCCCTCTCTTCTTCCTTCCTGTTTTTTCAGTCAGTTCCTTTTCATGTTGTTGTGTTACTAACACCCCTTTCTGTTGTCTCTGTTGACATGTGTCTCTTTAGCTTCTCTTTTGCTTTCTGTCTGAAAGCGGATATCAACCACTGATCCTTCTCCGTCTGCCTCTGCAGGACAGAAGAGTTTGCGACACTGTACCAAAGTTTTGGACATCCACGTGTTGATCAGTCCGACTCAAGAACAGGCCTGTTCAGAGGTGGGTACGACAGCTCATTGGTATATCTATTCATTTCCAATGCTTCTAATATTTATTTATTTATTTTTACCAAATGAAAAAATAAAACATTCATGCAACATAAATCTCTTTGATATAGAACATTTAAAAAAATGCAAACTCTTGATGCATGTAATGTTATTTGGAACACATATGTGACTTTTATTAGTTTAAGCTTTATGTCTGTTTAAAAACTTTACTTTCAGGAAGGTTTTATGTGTTGCTATATGTTCTGATATTGAGTTAGGAGTACCTCAAAGATCTGTATTGGGAGTTCTTAAATTCTTGCTCACATTATTAGCCTTTAAATGTTCAGCCTCCATAAAAAACAATTTTTTAAATTTTTTTAAAGGGATATAAATTTTTTACCAAATTTTAACTTTTTGAGAACTGTTAATGTACATGTATGACCTTGTAAATACTTATATACCAGCAGTAGACACTTTAATTGGTAAAAATAAATGGAATCAAACAAAAATCTGTGCAAACACATACGAATCCCTTTAATTAAGTTTAATGTGTTGTCTGATCTAACGCCACAACTGCTTTTACTCACAATTTTAAGTCAAATTGAGTTTAAATGCATTCAACACAATTTACAATAAAAAAACAAAAATTCTGAGCCATTTCAGATATAAGAGTAAGAGTTTGATCATTTCTGTCTAACCAGCTCAAGAAAACAAACTGAAGTACATAACACTGAAAGTGACTTGAATGACTTTTTAAGAAAATCCGCTGATTTCTCCATCTGTGTTGGGCGGTCAGGTGTTTGCTCTGCTGTCCAGGGAGTCGGCTCATAAGCTGTTGATCTTGGCAGGCCTGACGGCGGAGGAAAGCGGAGACCTGCTGTTCCACAAAGGGCGGTTTTCAGCACATCAACTGAAACAAATACTGACAGAGCAGGTACAGTGTTCTCCCATCGCTATCATAACCGTGTATGCAAATGTTCTCCTGGCTGATACAGCATTTTTGCATGAAAAACAGGGAAGATTTAAACAACAAAACTGTTATTTATTTAGGCCCGTGTGTAGATGAGGCAGAAAATAGGAATTAAATGCACATTTTTTAAATAAACATAAGAGAAATACGTTAATTTTAACTATAAAAAGGGGCTTTTTTTAGGGGCAAGAATATTTTTAAATAATTTTTTAGCCCGGATTTACATGCTTAAGTATATTTTTGTCAATATTTTGTATTTTTCTGGTTGTTTAGGGATTAGGAAGCTTATTGGAAGCTATCAAAGTAAACAATCCAGAGTGAAATAAAAAAGTCAACGGAAAAAGCTACGAAATAAATAAACTTTCAGGAGAAGGATTTTAAAATATTTGTAAATATATATTTTAAATTCAATAAATTCAGTTTTTAAATTCAGTTTTTTAAGATAATGTGCAAATAGTTCAAATTTATTATTAAATGTATTATTTATCAGTGTTACATGGATTCTCAAACAGAGAATCTCCAACAATTGTTCTGCCACACCTGGAGGGGGTTTCAGTTTGGCCACTAGGTGGCAATCACTCTATGGGATTACACCTTATTCCAAAAGAAGAAGAAAGTATGAGCAAAACAGTGTTTTAGAGCACAAATGGTTACTTTAAAAATATATTTCCTTAAAAGAGTTCAGAAATTAATTTCTGTGAGTAGATAAAGATGTTCATTTTTGACCGAGCGTTAGCAATAGATGTCTTATGGGAAATCCCATTATACGTTAGCATCAAGCTAGCAGACTTTAGCTTTATGCGTTGGATTTGGCTCTACTTTTATGGATTAAGTATTGATCTATTAAGCTTAGAACGATTCAGATTGATTAATTGATTTTATCAACCCTGCACTAATTTTGGTGCATTATTTTAAATTATAGCATAAATAAAGGTTGTTTCATTCCTTCACTTAACATCAGAATAATCAGTTCTTTAACTGATCCCATTTATGTACATTTTTTCACCCTTTAGTTGCTGGACCTGGAGAGCTCTGGCTCCTCACATCTGCACTCCAAAATCAGTCTGACCTTCAGCTGTCCCAACGTCGGCCAGTGGAGGAAAACTCTCCAAGCAAACCCATCTCTTCAGGGCCCCATCACGCTCCGCATCAACCCCTCAGAGGTTCTCCCCACCATGGAGTCTCTGGAGGGCTTCACATCCCTAATCTCCAGCACCCTCAGCCCCGCCTCCTCCTTTGACCTGCTGCCGCCTCCCTCCACCGTGGGTTTCCTGAAGCTGTCCCGCCCCTGCTGCTACGTGTTCCCCGCTGGCTGCGGGGACTGCGCGTTCTTTGCCATTAATGGGTTCACGGTGCTGGTGGACGGCGGGTCGGACTCTCAAGCTTGTTTCTGGAAGCTGGTCCGCCACCTCGACCGAGTCGATGCAATTTTACTGACTCATGTTGGGACAGAAAACCTCCCAGGTGTCATTTCGTTTCTGCAGAGGAAAGTTGGGGAGAGGGAGCTGACCTCTGAACTCAAAGGTGGGAGAATATTATTTTTCCAAACCATTCCTACTATTGGTCTTATTTGTAAGATATCATTTTTTATTGCACAAACATAATTCATCCTTTACCAGACAGTTCATAATTAATTTTTATTTGTTATAACTGTTTTACTGATCTCAGTTTACTTTACCAGACTTTTTACTGAATTCTTCATCCTGCTTTCCACCTATTTTTTTTGCAAATATACAAAACTGTTAATCAAATCTGATTTTTATTTTACATCAATATTCAATTACTTTACTTTGTTGATATATATTTGTTCTATTTTACAACGTAGCAGATTTTTCTATTCATCCTTCTCTGTTCTGCTTTTGCTAGATCAATAAAGTTTTATCTCACCTCTAAATTGACCCATCAAAGTTAAATTTGACCTATAATTTAAGTCTGCTTGTGTTTGAAATTTTTTCTGAATAAATTTGTTTCTGTCTGCACAGAAGACTCTTCTAAAAAGCTCATCTCCCCAGAGCTGGGAGTTGTGTTCTTTAACGCCCCCAACAGGTTGCAAGAGGAACAACAGCAATGTAAGTGAAATATTAAAAGCTGAATAATTTGAGGAAAAGGATAAATGTGTTTTTTTTTTCTGTGTTGTCATTTAAAGTTTTATTACATGCAGAAAACAAAGCATTAACACATTTTCTTCTAGGTGTGGACGATGTTTTAAAGAGCACGCAGCAAGCAGCACTGACCCTGCAGCTGCTAAAGAAGTTAGACATCAAACCTCAACCCATGTTTCGACCACAAGGAGTCCCAATTAAGCCCCTGACCCTTTTCCAGAAAATGGGAGTGGGGCAGCTTGATTTATACATCCTGAGTCCTGGCAAAAGCAGTCAGGAGTACGAGACTTTCATGCACAGCTGGCCGGACGGAGCACCTCCGAAAGGCCAGAATCTGCCCCTCCCGGCTCTCGCATCTGTGACCGCTCTGCTAGTGTGGCACCCGGCGTGCCCTCACGAGAAGGTGGTTAGAGTGCTGTTCCCAGGTGTGACTCCCCAGGAGAAGCTGCTGCAGGGCTTGGAGAAGCTGAAGGGGCTAGACTTCCTCCAGTCGCCCACTGTGACCACCGGAGACTTGGAAAGATTGGGAGAGGACAGGAAGAAAAAACGGACTGAGAGTGTGGACAGTTGCAAGTCGAAAGAAAAAGAGGGAACAACTAAGCAGGGGAAAGAACGGGGAGTTAGAGAAGAGGGAAAGGAGAAGGCAAAGACGTTAAACGGATCTGGAACAAGAGATCAAACCGCAAAAAAGGAGACGGGACTGAAGCATAAAGCATCATTTTCAGAAAAGAACTCAGTGAAGAAAGGAGTTGGGAAGGAGAGGAAAAAAGAGGACAAGACAGGAAATAAAGATGAGAACAACTTTATAAGGAACAATCAGGCGAAGAAGGATCCAGTTTCATCCAAACCAAAGAATGAGAACAAGACAAAAAATAAGAAGGAAACAAAAAATGACTCCAAAACGGGAGAGAAGAAGTTAAAAAAATCCCCCAATGAGAACAAAAAAGAAAAATCTGAGAAGCCAAATAACTCTACAGCTGCGGTTAAAATACCAGAGTCGGAGAAAAGTGAGCAACAGAAGGAAAAAGTAGTTGAGAAGAACCGATCAAAAACGTCTACGCCCGAAGATATGACAGAAGATTTTCTCCAACTTGAGGAGGAGAGAAAAAGAAGCAGTGAGTCAGAAACGGAAAAGAGCTCGAACACAGTAACGTGCAATGAAACTGCTAGAAGAACGGAAGGAGTGATAGAAGGGGAGAAACAGAGTAAACAACAAACAGTGGAAATAAACACCCAGAAAAACCTTTTTGATGAGCCTGTAAATTCCAGAAAGCCAGCTACAGTTGTTGGATTTCCATCTCCATTGAATAAAACCCCCAAAACGGAGTGCATGGTTGAGCAAGATCTAACCCCAACTGAGTACACTCTACTGGACGGGGCTTTGAGAAACACCCCGCCCTCCCAGTCCTCTCCGGAGAACCAGGACCAGGAACAGACCGTCGAGCAAACGTCCCCTGATTCCCGGCCCAACAGCGCCGGCCACACTCCTTACTGTTTGTCTCCGGATGACGTGTGGTGCAACCGAGCGACTCTTAGTCGAATTCAAGCCCAGATGAATAACCCCGATCCAGATTTATACCAAAAAAAAGAGGAGTCCCCAGAAAACCCCCCAAAATCCAGAGAGAAGCATCTCAGCTTCCTTCCATTGGGCACATTTAAAGAGGGATCTTCAGATCCGTCTCCTTCCATGGCCACCACGACCACTACACACTCGATGCCGGCAGAGGTGAGCTCGCCTCAGTCCACGGAGGTGGATGAATCTCTGTCCATGTCGTTCGAGCAGGGAGCAAGCACCGTCAGCCAGAGAGACGGAGACGACAGCATCCATCACTCGAACGGAGGCCATCTTTCAGGGCTGTCCTTGCCGGGGAAGAAGCCAACAAGATCTTTGGGGCAGAACCCAGAGATGGGGCGACCTCCTGCACCCAACACGCTCCATTTAGAGGGCTCCTCTCACGATGTGGACTTGTGTTTGGTTTCTCCGTGCGAGTTTAAGCATTTCAAGCATCCCGACTCAGGTGCCGGCGAGGCCTCCAAAGGGAATCCACACCAACACTACAACAAGAACAAGAATTCACCGAGTGAATCAAATGCTCCTGTCTGCACAGAGGACTGCCCTTCCACCACAGCGGACGGGGCGCTGGACTCCGATGAGGAGGAGTCATGCAGCGAGGTGTCCAACTCTCCCCACGACCTCCACAACAGTCAGGGTCTCCCTGCTGACCCCCTTCCTGCGCAAATCAGAGACAGTCCGCCCTTACCTCCACATCCCGACGCCTCCATGCCAGTTCCTCAGTCTGACCTCGATGTCCAAGGCAAGAAAGCCAAAGTCAGCGGGACTCGGGGCAAGAAACTGCAGGTCAGGAGCAAAATCTTATGAATTTTTGAAACGTTTTTTTTTTGCCCACTTCATCCATTTGTGGTTCCAATCTTAGGCTGTAAGCTCAAATCAAGCAATCCTTCTTTTTTTACATTTCATAGTGAATTACAAAAGAACAGTCTGCCAAATCTGTTAAACAATTAAACTTTTCAGGTTATTGATGGACCCCAAAAATCTGGCTCAGGAAAAAGCAAGACGGTGAGCGTCGGTGGAGTCACAAAGGGGAACGTCTCTTCAACACGTTCAGCACCAACCAAAACTTCAGCCGGTTCAGGTGGGGAACATTATCCTCTATGTGTTATAACTGTAGATTTGAAGAGAAAAATTGCCTAAGAGCTGCTTGGTCCAGTTCATATCCTTGGATGATTCGTTTTATTTAGGCAGTTGTAAAATCTCACCCATACCAAACAACCAAAGACTGCTCTGATAGGAAGTTCTGGTGTGAATCAGTACAGTGTAAACACAGTTTCCCAAAGAGAAGCAGGAAATAAAACCATTGGAGCAGCTGTTCTATCTGTGTGTCCTCCAGGTGAACAGTCAACCATTAGTGACCTACGGTTGTAGTCATTAATTCAATCTTGGTCTCATCATTCCAAATTACTTTGGTCCAAAAGTTTAGAGGTTTGTCTCTGTGTTGTTTGGCATATTGTAAGCGAGTTATTTTGTGACATCAGCACAAAAAAGGTTTATTTCTGGCGACCATTAGCCCATTTTTCTTAAGGTGTCTCCTTTTTTGTACATTTTCAAACATACACACAGTTTTTCAGAGAGTCTTGGATCACAGCTGAAGTTATTTGTGGGTTTTTCTCTGTATCCCTAACGAGTTTTGTGGCAGTTGTGACAGTAACTTTTGTGACCGTGGGTTGGTTCAACATCCATCTCCACTTTCTGATCAACATGAACTGGCATTCTCAGTTCCTAGGAATTTTTTTTAAATCCCTTTCCTGTTTCGTATAGGTAGTTACCTTTTCCCGTAGATTTTTTGAAAAAACACCAAGAAATCTTTTGTTCTTCCTGGGCATGTAAACTTACGAGCACAACTGTATTTTTTTGTGCTCTCCCTTGATTCAAATCAAGTTCATCAGATCATTCTGGTCTAAATATGCCTAAATATACCTTCACATCAAAAGACTTTGAATCTGCTTCTTTGCTTTCCTCTGTGTCCAGCCTCTAAGCCTAACTCCAGCGGAGAAGTCAGTGTGTATGTGGATCTGGCCTATATTCCCTCCGGAGCCTCCACCCCAACAGTCACAGTGGACTTCTTCAGGTGTGTTCGCTCTTCCTGCTACATCGTCAGCGGAAACAGTCCTGAGCGAGAAGAGCTGATGAAGCAAACGCTGGATGTTCTGCTGGACGGCAAGGCTTCATGGCCTGACGCTGTGCAGGTAGAACTTCACTTTTTCCTCTCATGTTTAAAGGTAGAGTTAAAATAAAAAGTATGCACAAAATATCAATAAGTATAAAAAGTCAGGAAAAAGCTAAATAGTAAAACAAATTGACAGTTATAATGTGAGATAAAATCAGTAGTAAGCTCATTTTGGAGTCACAAAGTGCATTTATGTAAATGTAAGTGGTTCTGTAAATGCATGTGTCGGGTGGGGCACGCAACTGATTTATATTTCTAAAAGCTTTAAAGGAAAATGCTGCTCAGCATCCTGGATCACAGAGATTTGCTGTAGAACATTCTGGAGGCAGCAGAGTAAACAGACACGGATGGATGACTCGTATCATCTCAGTAATTTTGCTGACGGAAAGTTTTTGCTTCGAAAGCTGTAATCGTCCTGTAAGCTGTTTGCACTTGGAAAAAAAAAAGTAAAAAATGGAAGCAACAAAGTATGAAGATACTATATTTATACTTATAAAGAAGTATTTTATGAAGTATTGTGTTTTAAAAATGTTAACTCAGTAAAAGTATTATCGATTGATCAAATATGCACATCAGTTTTCCTTTTACAGTAGTTTCTTTATGTTTTTTCTAGTTTTTTATATTTAAAAGCTATTTTTTTTTAATCCTATACTTATTAATTTTAAACATTTGTTGTGCAAAACTGGCTTTCTTAGCCCAACAAGTTTTGGTTTGGATGAAACTTTGAAAGAATTAATTTTCAAACATGTTGCCTTAAATAACAATAAAATTAAATGTAATTAAAATTTAATTGTCAGTATTATAAGAGTCTAGAATAGATGCTCAAAAAGTGTTACTGAAACTCTGCAGGGAGTCGGACATATGGGGAATCTAATGCAGAAGTGAAAGCTGAATCGATGGAGTAAATAGCCTTTAAAACATAAAAATATCAATGTGACAGGATGTGATGACTCTGAAATTTGGTGGACTCGACTCAAGCACTGACTGGAAGGTCATGAAATTAGAATAAAATTTTAAAATAAGACAGTAAGTTAAAGGAACGGGAAGTAAAAGGGAAACAAGAGCAAACATCAGAACTTTAACAAAGAGGGCTCTAAAAATCAAGATTTTTGTAGTTTTTATTTGGAATTTGTATAACCTAAAGTATGAACATAACTTTTTTGTTTAACTAGCATCTTTAAATCTCATGATTTGGCCTTCTGAGTTTCCTCTGGTGCAGAATCTGATGAATAGTTTCTGTTGTTTTGATTGAGTTAGTGTCTGGATTTCTAGCAGGAGCACAGCTAGAACATTTTATTTGAGGGGGACAGAGGCCATTACAAATTAAAGTTTTAAAAATGTGTATTTCTAACCGTTTAATTATAATTATTGTTTTTATTTCATTAAAAAAAATATTGTTGTTATTTTTCCAATGCTTAAAGAAGCTTATATTGATGATTTCTCAATAAATATACTAATATTGAATCATTACTCTGCTGGATGAGCAGCATTTTAGATAAAAATAGCAAACCAAACAATGTTTTTATAAAATGTCAGCAAATCATTGACATTGTCCCTGTTTCAGGTGACGCTGATCCCAACCTTTGAGTCGGTGTCGATGCAGGAGTGGTACCAGCAGACCTTGGACAGACAGCGGGAGCTGAACGTCACGGTTCTGGGATCCAACAGCACCGTCGCCATGCAGGACGAGACCTTCCCCGCCTGCAAGATAGAGTTCTGAGGAGAAATGCTTTCAAATCAAGACACAAAAGCATAATTTCATAGAGAAAAGTAAAACCCCTACATGCATGTAGGTAATAGAAAGGAGGATTATCAGGGGATTTTCACTCCTACATGCAAAAAACATCTTTCTTTTGCACTTTATTTTGTCCTTTTACTATTTCTTCATAGTGAGAGGGACTATGCATGTTTATTTTTTAAATAGTTTTAGCTTTGGGACCATGATCCTGATATTAAACGGTGAGGAGTCCACATATTGATGTCCTTTCAGCCTCCAAGAAGACATTTGAAAGTGGATTCTTCAGAATAGCAGACATGGAGTTAACTTTGTGGTCATTGGAATGTGGCGATCATCTGTATTAGTCAGCCCATTTTGCTGCTTAATGCAACATTTCTCCATCAGTTTGAAGAAAAAATTCAAACAAGCATTTTTTGTATTTTTTTGCAATTTGGTTTATAGCTAAAAAGTCAAATGTGCACGTTTAACAAAATGTTTTTGAATGCTTTCTGAGGGATGTAAAGATCAATGCTAAACAAACTGACAGCTTGTGACTGTCTAAACCACTGACTGAACAGAAGTTAATGTGAAGGACTGAGTCGTTATCACAACAGCAACAATCCTGCTTTTATGGTCCAGCAATTGTAATCCTTTCAGTTATGCAAATGTAGAGTCACGCTGCAAATGCTTTTGTAGAGAAATGCTATCATGCTTTAAAATGGAAAGGCTTAGGACAGGGAGGGGTCTGCAACCTTTAAGCTAAAAGAGCCATTTGGTCCAGTTTCTTACAGACCAAAACCCAATGAGAGCCGCTCTGTTAACAAAAATATACTTTGTTTCTGTGACCATGATGCCATTCATTTTAAAAATGTAGTTTTAAACATTTACAAAAGTTAAATTATAAAATATTTTTCTATGTAACTAATTTTACTTATTTTACTGTTGACAGCAAAAACGTTCCTTTCAAAGTAAAATACAATCTGTATCAAATCTGATCCTCCGGTTGCAGCAAATTTACTTGAACTAAAAAAAAATAATAAAAAACTCAAAGATTATATTGTCTAGAATTGTGACTTGTGTCACGTTTTTCTTCATAAACAACATTTTGTGAATTCCAATTTTGTACAAAATGTATACATATAACTGCAGTTAAACTATTTGAAGAATTCTATCTCTTACCTACAACTAGGCACTGTTGTGCAGCAGAAGATAAGAATGTGCTTTATATGTCAATAATAGTGGATTAAAGCTTTTCCCATCATTTTGCTCAGTTATCTGACACGTTAAATGTATAAAAACAAATGACAAAATTAATAAACTAAAACAAACCCCCCAAAAATGTTTATTCAAATTCTTTGCATTTTTTTGTCAAAGCCAAAGAGCCACAACGGGGTGGGGGGACAAAAGAGGCTCCAGAGCCTCAGGTTGCAGACCCCTGGGTTCAGATTTGCACGGCATGATTGGATAATTCTCAATGGAAAAAAAGCTTTACATGTTGTAAATAAAACTAAATAAAAATTTTAACTAAAGAAAAGTAAAATCTGGAACTGTAAAGTGTTCAGTAGTGACATGAAAATCAGTTTTTATATAATTGTCTATGGCTTCAAATCTCTATAGCTTCAAATTTGTCACAGGTGCTAGTAAAAAAAAAGCTGTTTTTGTCAAATGTTTGGATTATTTTGCCATTCAAGTACATTGAATATTAAGTTAAACTGACTTTTTAATGTTAAACATGTTTTTATTTGAATTTTTAATTTTAAAAAAGCACTTTTTAAACAATAATCATGAGAACTGTGAACAAGAGAAAAGAATCTGGCAATATGTCAAAGCAAATTAATAAGATAAAATAAAATAAAACAAACTGTTCTAAACAGATACGTTTTGAGATCCTATTTAAAGACAGGAAGGGGATGGAGTTCTGTGTGTCAGCTTGCAGTGGGTACCAGAGTTGAGGAGCACAATGGCAGAAAGTTCTGGTCCTGATGGTGCTGGGATGGATAGAATGGACGTGGATGGAGGATCTGAGAAAGAGGATGGATGCTGAGATATGGAGGAAGTCAGACAGATGTGGATGGGTGGTGTTAAATTAATCAAAAAGTACAAAGGGGATTTTTTTTATTTAATGCTAAAATGAACAGCTGTGTTTTTTTAGGGGGTGCTGTGGTGAGAAAAGGGTTTCTTGTGATGACGGGAATGGAAGAATTTAGGTTTAAAAAGTTCTTTGTGAAAGACTATTAAGGAAGAGACAAGACTGGGTAATTACAGAAAAAAACAACAATTTACTTGGCAATATTTCCAACTTTATGCTTATTTTGGACAATCATTTCATTGCAAATGTAAAAAAAGTGAATGATCTATAAATGAATGTAATACGATGTGAATTCAATAAATTTGTTTTGTCTTGGGATCTGAAAAATGTGTGTGATCTTGGCTGCTTTCAGGAAAAATATGCAAAAAATAGGAAAAGACAAAGATTTTATTACACCTAAATACTTCTAGCCAGAACATTTGTCAAATTTGAAATCAGAATTACCTTCAATGTCATTGTGATGCTTTCCAGATGTTTAAAAATATCTATAAAAATCAAGGTTTGAAAAAATCTAAAAATACATAAAGTCAAATACATATATATCGATTGTACTCTTTGAATCCGATATTGGACATGTTGGTAATGATACAATGTGGTTTTTTTTTAAGGGTTGCTCTGGAGAAAAAACTGTCTTTCAGTTTGTTTGCCTGAAGGTCGCAGCTTAACTTAAATTTTATAAGATAAAATGTTTGGGAAAGAGTAGAGACACCTAGGCTGAGATCTGAAATGAGAGGAATCTTATGATTTAATGCAAATAAATAGAACTACAGATGCAATATTAGCTTGGAAAAGAGAAGATCAGAAGGAGATGTACTGCATCTTTGAAGGTTGTATTGACCGTGGTGATGGACAGACTAGTTAGACAGGAATCTCTGTGAACCACAAAGTCTGATAACGTGTAGTGAAAGCAGGGAGCAGGTGGATAAATGTACAGAGAGGATGAGGTTTGCTCTAGAAAGAGAAGAAATGGAGGTCAGCTGCAGCAGAACAGGGTATCTGTGTGTAAATGAGAGGAACTCAAGTGTGACAGTGAGGTTACAGGGAGCAGAGGTGGAGGACTTCTTTGAGTACATTAAAGTGAACGGTCCAGAGAAACAGAATTTTGGGAAGGAGGAGAAGAGATGTGTGCAAGCAGATTGGAATGGGTGGAGGAAGGTGTCAGGTGGGATGTGTGACAAATGAGTTTCAGCGAGAATAAAAGGCTGTTGTGAGCGCAGCCATGTTGGAGACTGGAGGGAGCAGAGATGAAGATGCTGAGGTTCTCTTTGGGAGACGTGAGGATGGATGGGATCAGGAATTAGTCCATCACATGTTTTGGGGATAAATGCAGGGAAGCAGATTGAAAGGATTTTTTTAAAGAGGAAACATAATGATAATAACCAAGTAAAACTAAGTAAAAAAAATACAATGCAAAAAAAGAGGCGAAGGGATAAAAGATCAGAGAGCATTAGTTCTCTTCAAATATTTTAAAATATTTATATAACTATTTGTATTTTGCCTTTTTTGTTATTAATTAGTAAACTGGGATGATTCTCCACAAAACATGTTTCAAAAGCTTAAAAAATTGATTTCTGCTGCTCCATTTCACATGGGTTAAGAAAGAATTTTGCAAGAATCAGGATTGTTATTCCAAATATTATTATTTCCTCTCTTTTTATGGCAGGATAGAAAAGATTAGGTGTTGTGGGTCTTACCAGAAGGTCTTATTAACATATTAAATACATTAAATCAAAGAATAAGTGATCTGTTCCCTGGGCTTAAAGGATATGAAAAGTAATTTATTCTCAGTTCTGTAACATGTACATCAGCAAAAAATTGAAAAATAGATTTTTTAAGGAAAAAGTTGATGGGTTAAAATGCCAAATTATGGGCCCAACCCAAATCCTGAACATAAATTCAAATAAAAAGGAAATCACTAAACAATTAAATACACAAGATTCAATAACAGTTACTAAAAAAATCAGTTAAACAATAAAAGCAAATAAAAACCAGTTGCATCAGTTTTTTTTAGAATAAGAATTATCTAAAAAGTATTTCCCAAACATTTGAAGTTAATTGCATTTTACAGTTAATGGAAGAAATATCTGATCACGTGACTCTTTTATTGACTTCTCCGGTCAGCCACTAGATGGCGGTCACGAGAAACAATATTCTGTAAACATAGTCAAGATAAAAAACATACATTTTTGCATTTTTATTGAGTAATTGAGAGTTTCGTTCAATTGTAGTCTTTTAGAAATGACACAAATGTATTTAAAAAAAAGAAAAGGAAGAAAGAAGATATACACACCCATGCCTCCGCCCCCAGCTGTCCTCTTAAAAAACGTGTTGCAACCGGACACACTGTGTGTCAGAGAGACTCCTCTCTGCCAGAAACACTCACTGCTAAACCTGCAGCCAAAGGCGGTGAAACTGTTCAGAATCTCGGGCTGCTGTCGCGCTTTTACGCGCCGGAGAGAACACTTGGATTTGCAGACTCATCTTCTGGAGAAACGGGACTCTGGGAGAACAGGTGAGACCACAAACACACGAGAGGACATTATGATCTGTGTGTGGACGGCATGTACTGCTGGAGCCTCTTTACCTGACTGTACAAACTACTGTCATCACACTTTTCCTTTAAGTGTTTAGTGCAGGTAGAAGTTCTGGAACTGCAAAGTTCACCTCCAAAAGTGTTTAGAAATATGATTTGAAGGAGCAAAATATCTGATTGATCTTAATAAACTTTATAAAACTTGCAATAAGAAATGCTGCACTTTATTTATTTATTGGCATTGCATATTAATGAGAATTAAAAGTTAAATGTAAATGTCCTAGATTCCACTAAAAATTATTTTTAAAAAATTAAATAGTTTTGTTTTGACAGAGGTTTACGAGTTCCTTTCAAAATAAAAGACCCCTTGAACAACATGGGGTCATCTCAGTACAGCAAGCGTAATAGTAGGTAGTGTAATGGCATTAAAATAAATACTATAGTGGTTTTGGTCATTGGTTGTGCACTTCAGCCAGAATTTCAAAAATCTAAAAAACTAAAATTAAATCATATCTAATTGATAGACCCTTAATGTATTTTTTGGCCATATGGCACACATAAAATCTCCAAACTTTGTTTAAAAATTGACAGTTCACCTCATAATCCTGTGTGCCAACCTCAAATTGATTTACTGTGGCACACGCTTCTGTCAAAGAGCCCCATTTGGCTCCAGAGCCTCAGGTTGCAGACCCATGAAAGACGTAATACACAAGCTGATTTAAAGTGTTTAAAATGTTTGGTGGTAAGAACAAGTTTTTTTTTAATTCTCTTTTATAGCAGGATTCAGATATCCTAATGACCAAATAGTGATACAGTAATTTACGAGATAGATCATGTAGATTGTATGTGCTCTGTCAGGGATGTCCTAATGTATCTAAAGTTATGCAAATTATAATTTACAGTTTTTACAATATTTTTTAAGATTAGAGCTATCAAGTGACAACAAAAAAAACATTTTTTTTGAGTTAAGCAGATGTGACTATTGTGTAGAACTGAGTGGTCAATCTTCTGTGCTGTGAACCAGGATGCAGTCTGTGAGGCTGGCCCTGGAGGAGCTGCTGGTGTCCTCTCAGGAGCAGAACTGCCTGACTGTTGGCATCTATGAATCAGCGCAATTACTCAATGTGTGAGTTGAAGTCATCAAAGCAAACCGAAAGATTTGCTTTGTAATTTTTATATTGCGCAACCATAAATGTGTTTTTCTCTCAATTTCACATGCAGCATTGCTCAATTTCCCAAACATGTAAATGCAAGTTTATCTATTTTTTTTATTATTTTAGAGATCCAGACAGTGTGGTTCTGTGCGTCCTTGCAGCCGATCATGAGGAGGACGTGGCGCTGCAGATCCACTTCACCCTGCTGCAGTCCTTCTGCTGCAACAGCGGCATCACCATCCTGCAGGTCTCGGGGATTCAGCGCCTCCAGCAGCTTCTGGGAGCTGCAGATGCTAATAAAAACCAGGAAGAGTACAAAGACCTCCACTGCTTACTAGTGACGGTATGTCTGTTCAGAAAACAGGCTTTTAATCTGAAATAAAGTTAACAGCTGTATTTTCTTTATATATAGAACCCTGAGGCGAACCACTGCAGGCTGCAGGAAGTGGGAGCATATTGTAAACAGAGTCTGCGTCCTGATCAGTGGGTTCCTACCCTGATACTTCAGGAGCGCTGACGGCCCAGATACTAATCAAATGAAGACTATTCATGGTTGAGCTGCAGTGCTCAGAAGTTGAGTTGGTCCAGTCTGCCATAAAGACTACTAGGAGTCTTTCTTTCAGTGACTGTGAAAAAAGATGGCCTCTAAAACTGAGTTTTAGCCAAAAGAGGAATATAAAATCAAACGGACTTTGGATGTTGTTCTGCAGAGAAGCTTAAATTGGACTACATGCTTAAATCCATCTGAACAAAACAGTTTGTAGGAGAGCTGCTGCTGTTTTTGGATTCAGGAAACTTTCTTTAGTTTTAATCGAATAAAAAGTTACTTTTTGTTACATTGTCGCTGCCTTTTGGCAATATAGAGCTTTAACTCACATTTGCTGAGTGGTTTTCTCAGAAAATCTTTTACTGTTTAATGCCTGTTGTCACAAATATGCAACATACCTCCAAAATTACCTAAATGTAGCATCTACTTAAAAGCAAAAACTCAAGTGATTTTTTATTTATTTATTTTTTTTTCTTCCTCCATATCTGGAAATAAATTAAGGCGTTAAGGGGTTAATCTTGTCCTCTTAAAAACAGATTTCTCTTTGATGAACATGTCCTATTTAGCTAGTATTATTAGCAAATGTGTGCAATTGGCGTTAAAAAATATATTTATTTATAAGAGACTCTACCTCCGTAAACATTCCACTCATAGGAAACCTTATAAAAGACCAGATTTCAATGAAGTTTTATAGTACTTAAAGTGTCTTGCATTCTAGACTTTTTTTACTTTGTGCCAACTATTTGATGAACCTGTAGTAGGCATTATATTTTAAATGAGCTAATTTAGAAGATAAATCTTAATTTAAATATCTACTTTATAATTTGTGCTTGGTTTTTAAATAAGATGAAGACTTTGGTGATGGGGAAAGTTATCAATTAATTGAATTTTTTTAAAACATCTTTACTCTTCCAGAACTGCTGGTGTATAGCTATTTAAACTTAAGGTAAAACTGTCGACCATCGGTTAAAAGGGGCTCATTGTTGAAATTTATGTGCACACATGCATTCATATGCTGGTTTCCACATTATGGAACCACCGTCTTAAACAGGCTAAACAGAAAGCAGAAAATATGAACAAAATAGAGAAATATTGTGTACAATTTTCCAGATATATGTGTTGGTATTTTTGTACAGAACATGTTGGTTTCTCTGTGGAAGGAACTCCTCTAATAAAGGTCAGGGTGAAGGTATGTATGGTTTTAGAGTGTCCTCTAAGTTGACTAAGCTATCTGCATCAATCAGCAGACATTCTTAAAAGTTCAATGAGGCATTAGAGGGTTCAAGAATTATATTTTTTAGATGTTCTATTTTAAAGGAATAAAAAATCAGGCAGTTCGGGTTTCTGAAAAAATAAAACATGATTACTTATTTTATATTACGGGTTAAGCGGGTTTGTAACTTCGAACAATGTCCTTGAATATTCCTCAAATAAAATTTATTTTTATTATAACGTAAAACAGAAAGTGACTTATGTTGATGACACTACTGTTGAAATGTAAAAGGAAAGTAAGAGGGAAAGAATTGTTACCGCAAGAGAATTTGTGTGGCTAAACACTGCCCCCTAGTGGAAACAAGAATCACATTCACCTTTTCTGATCGGTCGCTGACCTGCTGTCTTTACATGCTGCAAACGTTGTCTTTTTAAGTGTGTAGATCTCATTCACTTTAACCAAGAATACAATTATATGCATTCTGGTAATCTTAAAATTGTATGCAACAACTGAAAGAAAATAATGACATTTTATTTCCAGTTTTTTAAGCTTTGCTAAATGAAATTTCTTAAATGCCTATTTTATTTTGACCCTTTACTTCAATAGGACTACTTATTTAAAATAACCTGTTTTATTTTTACTCAGAATTGCCTTAATTGGTATTTTAACTTTATGCAGTTAAGTTCATTTTGGTGTTTATGTGCATTAATTTTGGTTTTTGCTATGTCTTAGCATGTGCCTACCTCTGTTAGCCACATAAACCTATCCTCTAAACAAAATATTTTTCATATATTTGTTTTATTTTAGAGTTTTTATCTTATTTATACTTACTGGAGTTGATTATGGAATGAAACAAATTTCCTTTTTTGAATTTTGTCATAGAAAAAAAGTTGTTAATGGGGAAAAAATGTTTTGTAAGAGATATCTGTTTGTACTCCACAACCTTTTGCACTGCTTCATTGAACTGCTTCATGGAAACTTGTAAAAGGTCTTTACCGTCGCTTTGAATGTACTCGCAGGGTTTATTGACATTTAAGTTTAATAAATAGTTTATAGAAGTGACTGTTAAAAATAAATGGATAAATAAAATGTCAGACCTGTCTTAAGTCCCATTCCACGACAACAAAATACAACAATCAAAACTGAGCAAACATCATTGGTTTGTCTAAAAATGTTATTTTATGTTATTCAGCTGTTTTTTATTTGGGGGGAAATTTCACGTTCTTATGTGTAAATGGTCCAATTCATAACCTTGTTTTAATTGGGTTTATCTGGAGTTTAAATCATACTGCAAAACAATGCAAGACATGCAAAATATAATCTTTTGAAGGAACTGTATTTTTTGAATTCTATGTTCAGAAAGATAAAGTAAACCCATGGAGTGTAAATTATTATTGTTGGAGTGCAGATTGCACAGCATCTGTAGAGTTTTCTTTACCTATGTGTGTCTAGTTCTTAAAGTTCCACTCCAATCATCCTTATTTTTTTTTTATTTTTTATTTTTTTGGCTAAAATACAAAAAAAGTGGTGTTTTCTATTATGTAGTTTCTGTGCAGAGCTGCAGAAGTTTATGATAAAATCATTTCAATTTCTTTGTCAGTTTTTCAAACATTTTTTTCCCATCTGCGTCTGATTAATCGCAATTTGAATAAAGAAATACAAATAAAGTTTTATCCTTAAATTATTTTTTATATATCGAAAATGCCACACAAATATGTCAAAAACACCAAATCTGATTGAGTGGGGTTTTAATTTATATATATTCTTTATAATTATATAAAAAGAAAAACTCAGCAGAATTCATGTCAGAGTTGTTGAGATTGATTGCACAGGTGAACCACGAAGAACAATGTTTCGCTCCTCCGCGCCACTAGAGGGCGCTAGTTTGCCGTAAATAAATGCCACCGTGAGTTGACGAGGACTGCCCAGCCATGTTGAGGAGTCTGTCAAGCAAATTGCAGCCCGCCATTGTGTAGAAACCAGGCTCTGTAAAGAGATAAGAGCGCTTGGTTGAAACTCCTTAATAGATAGACTCCCTGCCGCTTTTATTTAGGAGTAAATACAGTTACCTTGTCACCGGGGGGGGAAAGACATGTCAGCCAGCAGCCTTCTTGAACAGGTAAAGAGAGGTATTTTCTGAACATTTACGAGGGCCAAATTTATCAGCATCGCGACGGCTAGTGCGGATAGCTTAGCTCAAAGGCAGCGGCTGTGGCTCAGTAGTGCAGTAGGCCTGACAACCTGCTAAAGGACTGACTCCTGAAAATATATCTCCTTATCTATTTTTCCCCTTCCTCTCTTCTCATAAAACAAACCTTCATGAATCACTTGGACCCAATCCAGAGACCGAAAGGCCAAGCTAATAAAGGTAAGAACGGCTAGCATCTGCTTTGCTACGAGTGAAATACGGATCTTTTACGCCCCGTGTGCCTCTGGAAATATCACCTGCGTACATGTTAGCCACTTATACAAACGTTTGCCCCATTTAAAAAGACAAAATGACGTTAAATAGTATTTCTTTAAAGTTTACGAATGTGCTAGCTAGCATCTATGGGGCTCCTTTACATTTCTAACATCCGAACGACTCCCACAGGTAGCGCTAGCCATCCCCTAACTAGCTAGTGTCAAATGTGATCCACATCTGCGTTATTTCTCTAGCTCAGCCTCTGATATTCCCAGATAATCCCAGATTTTAGTATTTTCCAACTCATTGGTTTCAGATTTTTCTAGTGTTTCTCAGCTACAGGTGTGATCCTTCCACACTGACCCTCGGCTAATGCTAGCCAAGTTAGTCAAGTTGAAAGGAGTCCTGCTCGTTAACATGGATGCTAACTGCACGCAGCTGATCACACAGTTAGCTTGCTAACGCTAGCGGGTTGCTAAATTATCTCTGCATGACACTTCTTCCGACATGCTTTTCCTGTACTTTCAAAACTAGACTTTAAAGTTCTTCCAACACGAGGGCGTTTCTACTCCTCATACAAGTGTGTTTTTGTATTTAATTTCTTAACGTTTTTGAAGAACTTCGTATCATCTGATGCAGTAACATCACCCACAACAGTCCTGTCTTCTCCAATGTAACGGTCATAAATTTAGCCGATTTGCTATAAAAAATTAATATGATCTGCCTTAAAGAAAGGAAGCGTGGGATTGTTTATTAGATAAATCAGCCCAATTAGATACGTTAAGTAAGGGTTTTATGGGTTTGGTACACAATTTGTGCAAGATGATGTACTTCATAACCCTCTACTTCTTGACTCTCAAGTAAAATGTGTAGCTTTGATAGTAATTGTACACATAATTGTATACTTTATTTACACTCATCTGTTTTGTTTCAGTGCAAAACGGACCTGTGACCCAAAAGGATACTTTGAATGACGACGAGTTTGAGCCTTACCTGAATACTCAGGCTAGACAGGTGAGCAATTTATCACTGTTTGGCCCCCGTGTAGTCAGTCAAATATGGCTAACTTGCCACAAAATTATCCTCCATATTTAGGTCTCTGTGAATCTGTTAAGCAATCAAACAAAACTTGTAGTTGTCACAAACAAACTACTATCAACAGACTACAAGCTCCCTGATCCGCTCTATTCTAATGCATCCACTTGCAGGCAAATGGATCAAAGTACGTCCTTGTTTTCTCCAGAGCTGGCGTCTGGCTCAAAACTGTACCGCTGGATAGCTCCAATATTGCTCGCAATTTTTGCTGCAGCAGTAATGTTAGCTTGGCGTTGTAAGGTAGCTATAATGTAGCGGGAGAAAGTGTAAACAAAGGGCTAATGGGATATCAGGGCAGGCTTATGCCCAGGCAACAGTCCTCAGACCTCATAAGACCTCTAACGAACTACTGCTGGTCTGCAGGCTCTATTTTATTTTGGTATTAAAAAAAAAAAAGACTAGGAATGGGGATGATAGGAGTGGGACTTAAAGAATCAACTAGATGTTTATATTTGACTTTTGCAAATATGGTGAGTTATCATATTGAAAAGGCTCTTTAACTTTGCTTCTGAGTACGACTGTCTGGTTGTCTGAATTCCACCACTACATAGTACACTGTATAAGGCATTGCCATTTTGTCAGGATGTCTGAATCTACAACTCCAAAATCCAGTGTCCAGAAATCTTAGATCTCTGTGAAAGATGACATCAATGCATTCTTGATTAGCAAGCACATTTTTTTTTTGTTGGAGAAAAATGCTTTTTTATAATCCATCCAAGTTTTATCTTCTGAATAGCATGGAATTATGTTCATGTTTATTATGTTTTTCTTTGACAAATGAGGGGCGTCATGTTTGGCATAAAAAAAAAAAAAAATTAGTGAGCATTTGTCTGAAATGTGTTAATGCACTCAAAGTTCCTCACTTTATAGTTTCTTTTTTAGGGGTGAGGGATGTTTGAAAGTTTGCAGAGTTTCCGATGCTCCTTGTGAGAAAAGATCACAGGATGTTAACAGGCATGCTAATGTTTAGAGCATGATTAATGGCAAATTTTAATGTGGCTGATATATTTTATTTATTACAAAAATTTCTTTCCGTTTGGTTGACATCAATAAGGAGATTGTTTCAGAGTTCTCGAAAAATTTTCAAAATGTTCTATTCAAAGCTTCTTAATATAAGAAAAAAGTCTGCTCACAATTATGTTTTAAACCTGTGTTGTGGTAGGCGAGAATTTAACTTTAAAGTTGCTGTTTTAATTTTGGAGATCACAGCTTTATTTCCTAACAGCAGCATAAATGTAGTGATTCTTTATCTTTTAGTATTTGTTTTCCTACAAAGGTATAGCAACTTGTCAGGTTGTCTTTTGTGTCTTTTTCATCTACTAAAGTCTTTTTTAAAATACGAATCCAGTACGTTTGAGCATTAAAGAAAAATAGCTTTTCTATCTAAATGCCTTTTTATCAAGATTCTACCAATTTTACATAAAATGCATTAAACAATTTATTTTCTTCTTGTACTCTGGAACTGTGAATACATATAAGCAACATAAACCCCCCTTTTCTGTTTTATTACTCATTCTTTTCTCTCTTCTCTGTAGAGCAATGCCTATACGGCCATGTCGGATTCCTACATGCCCAGCTACTACAGCCCCTCCATAGGATTCTCCTACTCCCTGAATGAGGCGGCATGGTCCACAGGCGGGGACCCTCCTATGCCTTACTTGGCCTCCTATGGACAGTTGAGCAATGGGGAACCCCACTACCTCCCGGACGCTATGTTTGGCCAGCCAGGCCCCCTGGGGAGTAACCCATTCCTCGGCCAGCATGGCTTTAACTTTTTCCCCAGCGGCATCGACTTCTCGGCTTGGGGCAACAGCAGCTCTCAGGGACAGTCGGGGACGCCGCAGAGCTCTGGCTACAGCAGCAGCTATGCCTACCCACCCAGCTCACTCGGAGGTGCCATGATTGATGGACAGTCCCCGTTTGCACCTGCTGCCAATGAACCCATCAACAAAGCACCTGGTATGAACAGCCTTGACCAGGGTATGGCGGGGCTAAAGATTGGCGGGGCCGCCCCTGGTGGCAATGGGGAAATGGCTCCTAAAGTGGTTGGTTCTGGCTTACCCGGGGGTGGACCCCTCGGCCCCGTGTCATCTGTTGGACCTACCAGCATGCCTCCTGTGTCAATTGCCCCCGTCAAGCCTGCCTCCTGGGCTGATATTGCCAGCAAACCAGCCAAGCCTCAACCGAAACTGAAAACCAAGGGTGGCATGGTGGGTGTCAATTTGCCGCCGCCTCCCATCAAACACAACATGGACATTGGCACTTGGGACAACAAGGGCACCATGCCTAAAGCTGCCACTCCACAGCAGGTGCCCTCTGTTCCCAGCAACGGACAGCCGCCCAATCAGGCTTCCCCGCAGCCCGGGGCTACGGCTGCAGGGAACCCCCAAATGCCCCTCAGCAATGGACAGATGGTTCCACCCGTTCCCCAGATGGGGCAGCATCAGCTTCCACCCACTGTTCAGCCGGGTTTGGCTCCGATGCCCCAGGCTCCTTTGTCCCAGGGTCCTCCTCCACCACCAAGCCAACAGCAGCAGCCTTCTCAGCCCAATCGCTGGGTACCTCCGCGGAACAGGGCCAATGGATTTGGGGACGCTGGCGGGGGTGGGGCGGGTCACTCGCCGCCCACTTCGTCTGGTGTCGGTGTGGTTCCTGGGGTTCCCTCCGAGCCGCATCCTGTTCTAGAGAAGTTGCGCATGGTAAACAATTATAACCCCAAGGACTTTGACTGGAACCTCAAACACGGCCGCGTTTTTATTATTAAGAGCTACTCTGAGGATGACATCCACCGCTCCATCAAGTACAACATTTGGTGCAGCACAGAGCACGGCAACAAAAGGCTGGACGCGGCCTACCGCTCGCTGGGTGGCAAAGGGCCGCTTTATCTCCTGTTCAGCGTGAACGGAAGCGGTCACTTCTGTGGTGTCGCAGAGATGCGTTCACCTGTGGACTACAACACGTCCGCCGGCGTGTGGTCACAGGACAAGTGGAAGGGCCGCTTCGACGTGCGCTGGCTCTTTGTTAAGGACGTTCCGAACAGTCAGCTGAGGCACATTCGGCTGGAAAACAACGAGAACAAGCCAGTGACCAACTCTCGGGACACGCAGGAGGTCCCGCTGGACAAGGCCAGGCAGGTGTTAAAGATCATCGCCGGATATAAACACACCACTTCCATCTTCGATGACTTTACTCACTACGAGAAACGCCAGGAGGAGGAAGAGTGTGTGAAAAAGGTAAAAGGAAGTAAAAGCTGCAAAAGTGAAAATAATAGTGTAAAGCCCCTGCTGGGTTCTGGATTTACATGTTTTTGGTTTTTTAGCACAACTGTTTATCTGCATATAAACAGTGTTTTTTGCCTTTTCCAGTTGGAATGTCTTTTCCTGATCATCAGTAATGTTACATAATTGCTTCTAGTAAAAGTATTCTATTGTATAGTATATGCATTAAGTAAAGGTGTTTCTAAGATTATTGATTTGCAGTTTAATTTGATAGGAAAGTCTTGCTATAATGTACAGTTTGGTTATATTTCTTTCATTTAAGGTTTGTTTTTTGTTTTTTAACATTTGAAACCCAAAATTGGGACTATATGCATTTTAGTTTTCTATAGGTTTATCATTTTTTATTCTTAAATGAAGCTGCATAATATACCTTTTTTGCTTTGGGTATAAAAAGTTACACCATCACTTTTGCTAGGTAATTTTTAACCAATGAATAGTATATGTCCTATAGATATATATAGATCAAAATATGAAACGCATGATATATTTGAGTATTTTTATTTTATTTGGTTTATTTAACACAATGGAAAATAAAAACATAGGAAGATCCTAAGAACATGCTGGAAAATTACTGAAAAATTCAGATGATGATACTGAGGGACTTGGCCTTTGGTACACCCATTCCTAGGACATGTGAGACTTTTTGACACTCAGAAGCATGCAACATATTGAAAATTATTTAAGTGCTTTTGCTTAAGTGAAAATCACCCACCAATAGTGTTCTAGGGTAAATATTATATCATTTGGAAATTGTCCGTTTAGTGTTTGGGTAAGTTTCAGGTGGAAATGATGTTTTTTGCTTTAGATTTAGAAATGTTAGGTGACATAAACTGAAATTCTTCCAGATTTTTGTATTTCTCTTGTTTTCTGTCTTTACATACATTGTTTAAACCATTTCTATAGTTGTAGTAGTAAAGTGCCTCTTGTGTTTTCTATTTAAGTGCTATACTATTTAATATAAATTATTCTTTAAATGTTGTTTATTTTTACATGTAAAATTGAGCTTTAAAGTATATTTTTATATTTGGTACTTTTGGAGAAGATATTTAAATTTTAGCTCATTCTATCCTTTAGTGGTTTGATTTTTACATTGTCTAATTGTTTTAAGGTGAACCTAAAACCCTCATGTAGATGCTTTGATATTATTTAATTTTTGCGTGTTATAGTTGTGCTTTGCCTTTATTCATCAGGTGGAGGTCCAAGGCAGTGAGCCATATCCCAGCAACCCAAGTAACAGAAGTCATTACCGACTTCAGGTAATTTGTCCTTTTGTCGTTTCTGCTCGTCGGCTGATATAAAATCTAGTTTTGAATCATTAGCTATGTCCGAGTTCCTTCACTACTCACTATATAGTGCGTTTGACATTTTGTAGTGCTGTCTAATCTATAATTCTAAAATAGTACCCTAGAATTTTCCCAGAAGTTGTTGTAAAAAAACTTGTGTGCACCATTGCTCTCTACGTTGGCAAATATAGACCACAATGCATTGCTCTTGAGCAACTTTTGCAAAAAAAAAGTGTTAAATGTTTTTTATATATATATATATATATATATATATATATATATATCCACATTTTCATCATCAGAACACGGTGGATTCACAAATTGATGACGAAAAATGCTCATATTGATATTAGATTTTTACTTTGGGAAATCTGTGATGTCATATTTTGCCGTTTAAAAAAAAAAATAATAATAATGTCTGAATTGCTTTTAAAATCCAGGCCACTAGATGGTCCTCCACTGTATAGTTTATATAGATTAGGGTGGGAATTCGGACATAGCCACTGTCTGCATTCTTAGTGGTACAGCGTCTGGTATTTTATGACAGTTAAGCTAAGACGTTCACATTTGAACACTGCAGGCGTTAGTTTCAAGGTTCATGATAACTTATGGGAACTATTTTCCTTCTCCCAGGAGCGCCAAGGACGAACCAAGTAACAGCTGGTGCTTTGGTCAAAGGACTGCTGTGGCCTCCCTCGAAGCTCTCTCCACCCCATCCCATCCAGATCTAAGAAATTTGACATGGGGTGAAGAATTAAAGAAAAAGACGGAAAAAAATCCTAAATGAAGACTTTGATTTCTTTTGACTTTAAAGACTTAC
>NC_050533.1:10114925-10179701 GCF_002922805.2 Oryzias melastigma
CCTTCAATCGGGTCACTGGATGATCTTCAAGGGTGGATTTTCAACTTAGGCGGGTGCCAACTGTCTTTACTGCTTTGTTTTGTTTTTATTTCTATTTTTTTATTGTTCAGTCATTGGAAAAAGGGGTCCTCTTTTGTTTTTCCTCTGGTTGGGAGTGTATTGGAGGAGGGAGAGTCGGGAGGCTCTAGAGGAAATGGAAGCGAGGGTCAAGTGTTTGAGTTCAAAAATAAATGTTAATGAGCCTCGCTCATTGTTTAATTTCATGGTCTAAAAGCTATAGTCTTTCTATTCAGTCTTGGACTTGCTTAACCTATTTTTTTTTTGTCTTGAACAAATTGATTCATTGTTTCTATGGGCTCCTTTCTTTTATTATTTTTTTTTCCCCCATTTTCTGAAGACTGATGTGACTGGCCTTGCCTCCACTCCTTTCTATTAATCAGTTCAAAAGTAATAAATGTGGTATATTCAGCAGAACTGTGTGCATTCCCCTTGTTTGACTGTGGAAAGTGGTTTTGTCACACGGCGTGTCTGTGCATTTTTTTTTTTCTCTGTCTCAAAGATTGCTTTTTGCCATTGCCTCCGTCAGCCTAAAGCCGCACCATCCAAACTCTGACCGTCTTTAACACTTAGGTTCTCCTCGTCTCTCTCTTCCATCCTTTCAGAGTTTTATTCCTGTCATGAATGCATCAGATTTTTTTTTTTTTTTTTTTTGGAATGTCATTGTTGGTAAGAGGAATAAAGACATTGAAGGCCCTCTCTCAGAACTACTGGCTTTTATGTGTGGCATAATAAAGATGCTCCACAAAAACGTCTTGGGTTCCTCTTGTTCTTGATGGTTCCTTGGGGGTGTGATCAGCAAGGAGGCAAACACCAATGAAAATTGTGTTTTTAACATGTTATTGTGACATTTTTCTGATGATGGAGGACATATATAAAGAAAATTCAGCTTACATTTGTATTTATGAGTTTTTCTTTATCCAGATCAGGAGTAGAAAGGGAAAAAAAACACTTTAATAAGGCTTGTAGCAATGACGCAGGTGCTACAAGCTGGATCCACTTACAAATAGATCCACGTACATCTTTGTTTTCATGGTCTGAACTGACATTGATTTAAAACTGTAAGGCAAAATTACTGCAATATTACTTTCTTTTTTGCTGCACCACTAATAAGTTGTTATATAAGCTGGGGGGAAACGTGTAAACAAAGGGATGATGGGAAATGAGGGCTCAAAGGCAAATTTCCAGCTGAAACTGTCCCAGAAAATGACTATAAAAGCAACAATCATAATTAAATGACCACTAGGAAGACTAGACAGATAAAAAAAATGGAGTGGGACATTAAATATTTATAGACAAGTGTCTCACACACTGCTTTACTGTTCAAACTTGTTGAAAATCATTTTAATTTGATTTAAAGTTGATTATCCCTCCATTTTTTTCTCTTATTGGGCTATTTCCAATGCAGCCACTAGAGGACGCCAAAGGTCCTTTTACTTTTTTTTATTTTTTTTAATTCGTGCGCCTGTTACTAGGGCCCCATGTTCACACTATGAGTCTGTTTATTCACTCCTGATCGTTCAAACGTATATTATTTTACAGGGTTAACGTTTACTAAATTTAGATTATTGTTTTATATTTCTTTTTCAGATTTAAGTGCAAATTTTTTGTAAAAAAAAACACCCACAAAACTTGTAAAAGCAATTAATAACCGCAAACATTTTAAATTTGCTCCACCCCAATAGAGTCGATTGATCTTTGCTCTCTTTCTGGACACAAATAGATACATTCCGATTCTTAAAAAATGAAATAAATTCTGTTTTTATGTAAATGAATATGTTAAAAAAAGAGAGAGCGGAATTATGGGTAAATGTGACCCTCTTCTGGGACTGTAGCGCGTTGGGAGGGAGGTCCGCGGCACGTGTCGGGGGTGCGTGGCTCACGTCGCCTCAAGGGGATCTCCTGTGACCCTTGTCTGCGTGTCCCGGGGGACACTTTCAGCTCCTCGTGGGGATGCAAATGAGCGGCCGTGAAGCGGAGGCGCGCGCGCGGGGGGATGCCGCGCGGGGACGGAGGAGGAGGAGAAGAAGAAAGGGAAAGTGAGGAGGTTCAGCTCCAACTACACTTAAATAAAATTAAATAATAATAACAAAAAAAGAAGTGGTGAGAAATGGAACTGCGTTTTCTCAAAACATTTTAACACTCATTTCAACATTTTCTGTGTTTAAATACTCAAAAATACATTTTTTGTAATTTAAAATAAAATATTTTTAATTATTTTTTGTTCCTGTTTATTCAGAAAATCAGCAATATAGCGTCTTGAGTTCATATTCCTCTGGAAGGTCATGCTTTATTTTGCTCTCATTATCATAAGGCATCCATCTCTTTCTTCCATTAGTGACGCTTCACCATGTCGCCAACCCGACCTCTATTTACATGACTAAATTAGATTTCTTTATGTGCATTTTGTTTCAAAAGCCCCCCTCCCACTTTATCAAAATGAAGAATATATCATGAATAATGGCTTAAAGTTGTGCATTTAAGAAATAAAAAATAATTTTAAAATAGTTGATCTGCAGTTTCATCTTATAACTTAGCTAAAAATAAAATATTGTTTCCATGCATGATTATGACTTGATGATAAATGTTATTATCATACTGGGGGAGGGGTTGTATACGGTCACCTGCTCTCCATCACCAGGGGTGCTTGCACTGATGTGTGGAGGGGTTACCCCCTCATTTCTCCTGGTCTTTCAAATTGTATTGAGCATTTTTGAAAAATGCATAATGTGTAGACAGGCGAAGGGGGCCCAAAAACAGTTGATGACCCCCCCAACATATGTGGCTCTGAATATGTGAAGAGCGATTGGGGCCTGCAAGTGATTTGAATTATACTCAAAAATAAAAGCATCCTATGCTCAAATTTGATGAAAACTGAAGTTTAATTGTTGTTTTTGTTTATTATTAGCCCAATAAATGCATATGAATGTATTTATGTGGCTTATTTGAATTAAAATAAATACTTTCTTTTTGTATGTAGGTCAGCTCACATTTTTATTGCCTGCAGCAATTTACAGCTTGAATTATTTGATGCAGTGCTGTGATTATAGAAGTAGAACTAATGCTTATTATTTAAATTACTTGACGAACCCCATTTTTATTTTGAAAGGAAATGCAAGTACAAAAAAAAACAGGTTTGGAAACGATTTCTTTATTGAAATGTTTGGCAGGACAGAAATACAGTAAAAAAAAGATTTTAACCGCAGAAATACAAAAATCAACAAACTTGAGGAGGATACACCAGGTTTTAGGATGGATAGCAGTGAAAATGAAACTCTTCAGAAGCCCTTCCTGCCCTTAAAGAAGCATTTTCAGCTTATTTTTCAGCTTCCTCTCAGATACTCTCAAGCGTAAACACACAGACCTTTGAAGTGGCCCTCTGTCACCACATGGCAAATCCCCCTGGTGTGATCCCTCTGTCCATTTGGCCGCAGGAGCCACACTCATAGACTGCCCGCGGTTCTGTTTGTTCCGACATTGTGGAAGCCAGTACTGGCGCCTGGTGATCATGACATCCTATTTTCTACGTCCCATTTACGCCTAGATGTATTGAAAAGATCATCTTCAGCATCACCTCATGAGATTGTCCTTCTGTGCAGCTTCACCGCAAAGTGTGCGACGACTGTGGCTTCTCTCTTGGCATTCACCGCGTGCCTTAATTGTATTGAAATTAAATCAAGGTCCACTGTGAACACAAAGAGCTCAAACCCAAAGTTCTGAAAGCTTCTCGCCTCACCTAATTATTTTTCACTTTTCCTGCTCACTTTTTAATTTTTGAAGATTTTTCCACGCTTTTCATTGAAGTATTTCCTGTCTGCATCCTCAGTTTGACTTTCTCATTCCTCTGTCCTCACCTGTGATCTGTCATCCTTGCAGTGTCGGAGGCAGCTATGCGGCTCTTCCACACATCAAAGTCCACTGCATGCTAATCCCACACAAACATGCATTTTTTACCCTTACAGTTCAGGAAATTAAAATAAACACACTCACACACATACAAGCTAGTGTCATTCCTTTTAAGAAACTCACATTATGCATGCAATTGTAGAGGATTTACAGAAAAAGAGGTTAATCAAAGCAAAATTCACATTTTTTAAAAAGATTCTCTGTGAATAAACACACAAAAAACAAGCAAACATGCACCTTTGTTGCACCATAAAGCGAGCAGCAGCCCAGCTACCTGATTGCTACCATTCCTGCAGACCATCTCCCCCTCAGAGCAAAACAAAGGATGACGACTAGATATTTGTGAAGACACACTACGATGCACCGCAGTGCCTCATCAGCACAGCGACCGGCTCACTTTTTTCTGTTTCGGAGCGTGGTACGCTTTAACCAGACCGAGCAGTTCTTCATTACAGTTGTTAAAGCTGTGTCGTTATTCCCCCCCACCACCACCTCCAAAACCCTCCCTCCTACTCTCCATCTCTTTACTGTTTCCTCTCTCTGCGCATGTAACTCTGGACTAAAAAAACAGGCTAAATAACAACCCTCGTTATGGATGATAACATGCAAAAAATCTAGCAAATAAAGGAAAAGTTTGCAAAAAATCATGCATGGATTTAGGGTTATTTGATTAAAAGACACCTTATTTTTTTGTCTCTATACATTTTTTCAGATCAAATACATCCTTTTTTTTCCTAAAGAAAAAAAAATAAAGAAGAAGCTGCAGAATATTTCCGTCTTCGGTCCTGATTTTGTAGTTGTAGCTCTGGGGGTGCAGCTCCATCCTCTGAAGGTCCTTCTGGGTTGAGGGAGGCAAGGCACACAGAGATGATGGGATGGCGGACAAGGGGGGGGCTGAAGGGACGGGACGCAGGCAGGCAGGTGTCACACATGCAGTCGGGAGAGGAAGGAAGAAAAAAAAACAACAACAAAAAAAAGGGGGGGATCTGCATTCACCAGCTTTAAAAAAAAAAAAAATCCATCAGGAGACGAAAAAGCCCAGGATGTAGAACATACATATATAAGCCCAAAAGGTATATATGTATAAGGATCCGAGGGG
Source organism: Oryzias melastigma (assembly GCF_002922805.2). NCBI lineage: Eukaryota > Metazoa > Chordata > Actinopteri > Beloniformes > Adrianichthyidae > Oryzias > Oryzias melastigma. The sequence continues at coordinate 10,119,988 of NC_050533.1, forward strand.
AAAAAAAGGGAAAAGGAGGGAGATAAGGAATGGACGGACGAGGATGAACAGGCAACTGGCTCACAGACAGACACACTGCGCCGGGGCGAAGGCACGGGCTTCAATTTATGCTTTCTGGTCGACACCACCCCCCACCTCACATATACAGGCGCTCAAACACACATGCAGACGCACACACACACACATATAGAGCATCCCGCCCCTATCTGCCCCTGTCCCTGTCCTGTCCCGTACTGGATGCGTGGCCCAGCTGATCAGTGCAGAGGGATTAGCCAACAGGGCCAGCTGGCAGGGATTACACAGGCAAAGTGGGGGAGGTGTGTGGTGGTGGGAATGGGAGGGATGAGGGGTGAGAGGGTACTGCGGTGGGGGGTGGAGGGGGGTCTCGTCCTGCACGCGCAACACAGATGTGCATGGAGGGGAAAAAAAATGCATTTGTGTTATTAATGTACCAGGGAGTGATGACAACGGAGAATATGACTTTGCGAGTAACGCGCGAGCTGCAGCGGCGAGGTAGACTGCAGCCGCAGCATGCCGGTAATGCATGCAGCGCATCCTCCATGACGCCCCTGCACCGCACAGCGTTGATAAATGTATGTAAATGTGCAAGCAGGAGATGGATGGAAGCAGGGGCACGACAGAGGGAGGGAACCCCTTGGGAGAGAGAGGGGGGGTCCGGGCTGACAATGCAAGGCTGTGACCCCTGACCCCTCTGCGCTCCATCATCAGCGGCCATCAGCTGATCTTGCTGAACGGGCCGCCACGGTGATACCCCCCTCCTGTCAAACACACGCGACACGGGGGTGCTAACAGACCTCTTTATTGCTTTTTCTTGTATTTCTACACTTCACCTCCCAACTTAAATCATTGCGTCAGTGATTCTTTTAATAGCAAGACATCCATCCTCGAAATTTTAAGCATTTTTCGTCCCACTTTTATTCCATAGCAGCAACAAAATATTTATCTAATAAGAATTTTTTGTATTTTTTTTTTGTAGAAAAATATACTCTACGTATAACATTCTTTTAAACTAACGTTTTATTTAAATTGTTTTCCAGAATGACCCATTTTTTATAGTTTCACATAATCCTGCGAGTTCACACACTTTGATCGCTCGCTGCAGTAAAGTGTGATCATTTTTGGGCCAAATCCATGCAAAAGTGAACGACCCCCGCTGTAGCAATTCCCCCTCACAAACCCTTTGATCTTCCACTTCAAAATAAAATAAAAGAACCATGCGGAACGCCACACACTTGCACGGAAGAAAAACGTGCAGATTTAAACATTTCAGGAGTCTGCTAGTCAATCGTCGACGATTTAAAAAAAACATTTGTGACTTCATTTCAGGTGCAAACACACACATATGCACCGAGGCTTCAAGTAATTTCAGCCAAATCAAAAGGGACGTTTTGCGGGGCCTTGCAGGCAGTGCTTCATAGTTAACTTGGATTCAGACATGGTTGATGTGTGGCAAATATGACATGGGTTTAGATGTTCTCATATTAACACGGCAGCGTTGCAGCAGAGCTTTGGGGCAACTCACGTTGCAACAACCATTCGTTTGTTTAGGATTATAATCTGCAATTAATCTTTAAAAATAAAATAATACTCTTACTGAGTGTGTTTCTTTTTTCTTTTTTTTAATCTGCAAAAAGACTCCTAAAAAGATCAGAAGCAATATATATTTTTGTCATACAGAGAATCAAAAAGAGTTAGAGATGTGATTATACAAAGCGAAACAGACAGACAGGCTAAAAGAGAGAGAGACAGGCGGGGGACAAATAGGCAGTGCTTGTCCCTAGTTTGGTAATCTGATGGAGAGATTAGCAAAGCGGCAGCATTTGGGTCGGATTATCGAGTCATTAGAAAAGACTGGTGCTCCAGAGCCTCTCTCATGTGTTAATGTGGCTTTATGGGACCTCGGTGCGGGGCGTGCAGATTGCAGTGTACAGTGCACGGCCTTTAGAGGTACAAACAGGGTCACGTAACCGTGATAGGATTCTGCTTTTGATTTTTTTTTGTCCAGCTATGTTAACTATTTTAACATTTATTTTTGTTTCATTTTAATCATTAAATTCCTCCAACAGTATGGTATTTTTTTTTCATCTAGCCTGAAGGTCTGTGAACCAAAATGTGTGAGGAAACACTTCTTTACTCTGCTAAAATCTATTGCTTGATAATCTTTAGCACTTTGGGGCCAGGTGGGGGAGAGAACGGCGAGGTTTGCGGCCTCAATGCATTTACAAATAATACATGATGTTCAGCGATGTGAGGATTTAAACAGGATCAGAGGAAAGGTGGGAAGGGGTGTCTGTGCACTAGAATTCCTGCACTTATGAGAGGAAATGTGGATTTTTGGGGTGTTTCGCTTTAGTTGATAAAGCCGCAGTGAAGACAGGAGGAGTTTCCACTCCATGTTGATAGCTGTTTAACTGTTTAAGTATAATAATTTCATTGCAGGAGAGGAAAAAATGTATTTATTAAAAGAGGACACATTTTTGAAAATATTTTTTTCCAGTGATTAATCATCAACACACACACAACCTCATCCTATCTGATTTGCGCTACCAAAAAGCTTCCCTTTTTTTTTTTTTTTGCTGCTGCCTTTACATAGAGCATGTCCCAGTTCCCCACCCCCATCTCTTTTTGTCAAATAAATTGCTATGTGACCTACTTCCCATTTTGCACCATTTCACTCGTGTTGAGATATTATTGTTTAAAGACAAGTGATTCGCTTTGGGGCAAACTGTATAAAAAACCTCAATGTGTACAGTTCACAACACGGGGCCACAGGAAGTCGGGATAATTCCAAACCTTTTTCATTTATTTATCACCAAAAGTTTAAAATTTAAAATGAGTGGGCAACACATCTTATTTCTATAATTGCCTCACATATTGTTTAATAACAGAACGTCTTGGTCATAAAATGGCAAAATAAGGTAATCAATTTTGCAGCCTAGCTAAGCAGAAAGCGTGGTTGTAATTTTCGGTAATAAGCGTTATTTAATTCATTGAAGCACGTTGCATTATAACCCAGTTAGGTCTGCCCTAGTTGGCTTATATTCAGTTTTAACTTAAGGTGCAATTTTAAGCATCATATTTGAGTTATAGAGATTTTTCTGTTTTTTTAAGTATTAAACTTGTGTTTGCATGCATGTGTGTTACACCATCCTGCTTTTACCGAGATGGCACCAGAGACCCCACTGACCCTGATTTATTGGGATCAGTGGATCAATCCACATGACAGCAATTAATTTACATCCATTTGCTGCATCACCCGCTCAACTCTCTGTGGACATTTGCAGAATCAGTTTAAAAAAAATTAAAAAAAATGTCTCCGCCAGACTATTTCACTCCCGTTTGAGAGGTTTTATTTCCCCTTTCATTTAACTGGAAACACGTACTTGTTGTGATACCAAACAAACGGCGTGCAAATTAAACTCAGTAAATTGGCTAATTATGATTACACCAGGAATGTGACATTAACATCTGAAGAAGCTCGGCATCTTCTGATCCTTTTTCTGCTGTTTTCTTCTCATTCCAGCATCTGTTTCGTGCAGGTCCCGATGCTTAAGGGTCTTCTTTTCTTCCCCGAACATTAACTTTCTTTATCCTTCCGCACTGGCCTACATCTCTAGCTGCTTCTCTACCTCCCGCTCTCCTTTTCTACCAGAATCTGTCAACTAAATGCGTTTTCCTGGCCTTTCAACTCAAGACAGCAGACTTTGCTTGAGGGAGAATTTGCCATTTCGTTTTCACATACAAGAAAAAAAATATATAAATAAATAAAGGAGCATTAGTGCTTTTTATTCTGGCCCCCTTTTTTGTCTTCTTTCCATTATTTGGGAGTCTCTTCATTCCAACTCAGGCCTCCATGCCGTTACTCCGTCCTCGGGGGGTGACAGGACTGCAGGAGCATAGCTAGCTAAATTTACCAGTGACCGGCGCAGCACAGGCAGGATGAATCGTCCCGTTTAATCCCCCTGAACATGCGATTTTGAAAGCCCTCTCGAACAATTGTTATCAGTTTACACACCCATGCATCGATTTCCATTCAGTACGGCCGCTTTCAATGCACATTCGCACAATGGTTTTAGCTGATTTTGTGTGCAAAACTTGACGGTTAATGTCTTTTCCAAATTTACTCTGAAGGGAAAGACAATGGAAGGAGGTGGTGGTGGGGGGAAAAATCCCCTGCTTGCATCTCCTAACCAGAATAGCTTGGGGACAGGTTCTACCAGTATCTGCTCAAGGATTGGCTGAGGATGTGGTGCGGGAGGAAAAGTTGCAGTTGGCAGCAGGCAAGGCAGAAAGACGCTGCACAGGGAGTGGGGGGGGGTTCACAATAAAGGGTTTTAAACCAAAGCCTCTTTGGTACAGAGCAGGAGGGAGCAAAAATGGAGCTGTGGGGGTGGGTGGATGGATACAGGATGACACAAGGTCCAGATTAACCCTAATCTCAGGTCTGGTGGTTTAGGTGAGGCTGTGAGGGGACTGAAGGAAGCTGTACAATGCCAGGTGGTCATGAGGAGGTTAAAACTGGAGGGGGGCGGTCATGAAGCTATTGCTAGGGAAGAGATGATCAAAATTTTTCTGAAGCTTTAGAACAGAAACGGAGACGATGCCCTGGATTGAAGTGGGGGCGCTAACAAAGTTGCAGGAGGGGTGATGGTGGCTGCAAGGTTATTGGATGGTTGGTGTATGGTGACAGTGGCACATGCCCTGGTGCATGGGATTAGAGGGACAGTCAGTAATCTGCTGTTTAGGCTGTATGTAGGGCAATAGTAGCTTAGCCCAGCCGCACTTAGCATGGCTGGAGCGAGCGGCAGAGGAAGTGGACGGGCTTATGCAGCAGCACTCAGTTCACCCAAATCATCACTTGCTTTGCTGATTTCATCTGTCTCTGTTTCCTGCTGTCACCATATTACCTAAAGAGAAAAGCAACATGGTGGGAAAACAACATTTATTTTGTATTTTATTGCTTAAAAACAAAAAAATATTCCATTTGAATGAATTAGAATTTCTGTTAATCAGAAAAAAAGAAAATAACAGCAGTTTTTATATAGACAGCTTCTTTTATGGTTACATATTTATATTGTCTTCAATGAGAAAAATGTTAACGTTTCAATTAATATTCAAGAATTATCAAAAAAACTTATTTTTTTAAATCCTCCCCCCAAAAACGTGTCGTTTTTCTCATCCATTCATCTTTCCAAATCATTTTTGTGCATTTGTAGACGTGCCGTGTTTTTATACATATTTTCCATAGATTATTTTACCAGCTGCATCATTTATTGTTAAATATACAGTGAATTTTGTGAATTCCCAATGAAGTGGCTACTTATTTAAAGACTTCAGAGGACTTTTGGGGTTTTGCAACTTCCCAACACATAATTTATAGCAAGGAAAACACACACATTTACAACAATTACCACATACACTAAATGAGGATTTATTTTGTCATCCTTTTCTTGTTTTACTCATAAATGTATGTAATGAAGCTATAGAAGCTGCTATAAAAATTAATAAAATTTCCTCATGAAGATTTAGATTTCTTATAAAGGTTACAAAGTTCTAATTTTTAAAGATAAACGAATATTTGTCACAACAAATTAAGACTTTTATTTTGAAATACAATTAAAATTGGTATCATGACCAAACTTTGAACCAANNAAAAAAAAAAAAAAAAAAACAATCCAGCTGTTACCCGCTTAATCCTTTCCTGGCTTGCAAAAGCAAAAGATGAAGAAAACCTGCAAGAATAAATCTGCTGGAGCATTTGTGACAAACAGTCTGCTTCTGTTTTCAGGGACAGCACCAAAATAAATGAAACTGACGTCTCTGTTATACAAGGTGTTCTGATTAAAAGAGAGGCAACAGATGAAATCAAAAAGAAAACTCGACGAGATCAGAAAGGCTCTGTGTGATCTCTTCTCATTCAACTCTCCGGGGTGCTGCACATTTTAAACTTTAGTTTTTCATCACTTCAAATGTCAGAAACTAAATTCATCACATGAATTACAGATGTTTTGGAACATCTGTTCCTCCTACTTGCAGGCTGTCAAAGATTAGAACAACTTTATTGAACAAAAAGCATCAAACTTCAAAGTTTAGTTAATTGTGTGCAAAAAACTATCAAAATATTTTTCAGATTTTGATTTCTTTAATAACTTAACTAATAAATACAGTACAAACCAAGAAAAAAGAACTTATTAATATATATAGGTTTAATTTCCTGCAACACTAAAGGCACCAAACAATAGAGAATCTTTATTTTTCATTGGAAATCTAGTATAAAGTATGCAAAACCCCTTTTAGAGGAGGAACACTATCTTTAGTCTAATAACACTGAAAAAAGTTTCTTTTTTAGACCAAGTGAAAGAAATTTTCCTTGTTTCAAGTGTAAAAATCCACCAATGGAACTAGTAGAAATGGTTAAGCTTTACTAAAATAAGGTTGATGTCGTGCCCATTTAAGTCTAAATTGAAAACATGTAAATTTATGAAAATTAATCTGCTAATTGGAAATATTATGAATATGAAATAAGCATGTTTTGATCTAAATATACCATTTTTTAAGATCTAAAACTAGACTATTATCATCTTCAATGATGCATTTTAAAATAAATTTGTTCTAAAATTATGTGTAAATTAGTCAAAGAAGTCAAATAAAACTTTCTAGTTTCCCCAAATTAATACATTTGTTTTTTGAAACAAAAACACTCTTTAATCACAGATAAAACTTAAAAATATTATGGAAAAAAAGTTTGTACAGAAATATTGCTTACACTGCAAAAAATTGAGTAAAATGACCCTGTTTCAAGAAAAACTCTTATTTTCTGTTTTTTTCAATAAATATAATCTTATATAATCTTAGTTTGAGAAAATGTGTCTTAATGGCTTGAATGTATGGAAGTTTTTCTGCTTTTTTAAACCTTTACCTTAATACGGGCCATTTTGGAAACAGCATTTTCAAGTTCATTTAAGGAAAGTTCAGGTTCAGTGAGATTTCTCGATTTTTATCTATTTTAGGGGTTTTATCCTGAATGAACTTTAAAAAGAAGAAGGATGGTATATCTTGAATAGTGAGTAGTATAAAGTTTTTTTTAAGTTAGTGATATAATCACTAATAGTTTAAGGTGTTCAACTAGAGAGTTTTCAACTTGTAACTTAATGATATTTTTTTCCTTTGACTACTTTTTCCAAGTTAAAAATATGTTGATTTTTTTTCTCCATCTTTAATCCATTTTGCCTTTAAATGAATGAATGCTCCCTTTGTTTTTCCTGTATAAAGTTAATCTAATTTAGATTGTAAATGGGTAATTTGAATGACATTATCCTCACTTAGTTAAATTAAATTACATAATGTGTTTAGTTTGGAAATTATTTCAGCCTGATCTTCTCCTTTTTTTCTAGCCAATATTTTTCCTTCTTCAATAGCAGTTTTTCTAACCCCTCCCATCTGCTAATAGGAGATCGACCACCTAGTTCCAGGGGTCTGCAACCTGAGGCTCTGGAGCCACATGAGGCTCTTTGACCCCTTCCACTACGGCTCTCTGGTTGAATAAATGTTTTTCATTTAAGCAACATATTTTTCTGACTATGAGGCACATTAATCAAAACATAACAGTCAAACTTAATTCAACGTATTCACTAACATTTGTAAAATAGTATGTTTCCCTCCACCAGGTTCCTGACTACGTTACCCACAATGCTCCAACAATCCAGCTTCATAGTCGTACTAAAACTTTTCATCAGAGCGCCGTGTACCACCGAACTCTAGGTCAGTAAGCACAACCAGAATTCACACACGCCGAATCATAATAAAGCAGGTTGTTTCAAGGGTTTTAATTGCGCCATATGGTCTGAAAAACACAGTAAGGGTCAGTAATAAGCTTTGAATTATTTCTACATAGCTAAGTTTATGAATTTCCACCAAAAAGTATAAAATAAACGCCAGAGTATTTTTTATGAAGTACTGCTGACATTAAACTATCTAATACAATATTTGCTGCCTTGAGATGATCCTATGTCTTTTATTTTGAAAGTAAGTCATGTCAAAAGTTGTAACCTACTTCAAATTTAAAAAATGAAATTTTTATTATAATGTTTATGTTTTATTTATGCACAAAAAATAAAAATGTATTGATATCTATCATAATAGTAAAAATAACAGAGTTAGTGGCTGTAGCTGAGCTGTAGTTGGGGAGAAATTGACCCAATTGGCTCTTTAAATGTTGAAGGTTGCAGACCTCTGATCTAGTGGGACAGAAAAATGTTGAGTCTTGATTAAAAACACTTAATATTTAAGATAGAAAATAATATTTCGGTGCATAAAATTTCTCTGTTTGAAACCGCATTATATTACATTAATATGCAAAACTGTAAAATGAGGTAACTAAGTATATATTATATAAGTTTGCCGCTTTCAAATCCTGTTCAAGCATTCAATCCGCCTCTACTTGACTTTAGGTAAGAATTATCATATCTAATGAATCAAATGTTACATAAGTGTGTCTTGGTTCTTATTTGTTTGTTTTCCATTTTATAGTCAGTGCCTTTCATTATTTCTATAATGAGTTTGAAAAATGTGTGTGTTTTGTCCTGTATTTTTTCACAATCTATGCTTGAAATCAATAAAAAAAATCAAAATGAAGTCTAAGATTAAAAAAATCCTAAATCTGATTGAACAGAAAAACTTCCATATGAATTAGGTAAGATTAATTTAGATATTCTGTCTGACAAAAAAGTCACTACATTTTACTGATAAAAGTTAGTAGTAAGTTAGAGATTTTTAAGCTAGAAACTAGATCAAAATATTTGGTGAGATTTTATGTTTTTCCAGTGGAGTTTTACAAAACTTGACCTAAAAACTAAAAAGACTGAAATTTAGAATGTATTAATCAATAATTCAAGCACACAAAGTTGATTTTGGGGATGCAGAAAACTAGGACGTACATGTGTGGCCATTGAAACTCCAACTTAAAAAACTTTCAAAGCAGCTTTTCTAACATGACCGCCCACGTTTCCATGTAGTTCATACAAACAAAACACTGCAGGAAAGGATTGTGATTCTGGAAAAGGCACCACCATGCATCCTTCTTCAGCCTTTCAGGTCCTTCAATCGAGCCACCATCTCGCCCGCTTTTCCAACCAGCAAAGTGATTTATGTCAAGTGAAGTCAAGCTTGGGCCAGAGTATGAATCAAAAATTGTCAAGTTCATTTTTTCCACTCTGGTCTGTAAGATTACACGGCTTACTTTTGAATATAAATCCCCAGAGAGCAGCACATTGCTTTTAACTGCCTGCAGCTTCAGCAGAGCAATCAAACCCTTTGTTTTTTTCACACCATCCCACAATCCCACCTGCTTTGGCGAGACGATGGAGGGTTCTTTGAAAACAACGAGGCGGCATGATTTATTATTCTAATTAGCTGAAGTGAGACTTTAGCAGAACCACAATTATACTAAATCGCCAAAATAGTTTTCTGGTTGGCTGACTTCACTTCTGCTCAGATGTTAATCAGAGGCCTCTATTGTACCGAGGTGCAAACTATTTGCGAGTCACACCATTGCCTGGTGATATCCTCTACAAACAAACAAAAAAACTGCTTATAGTTTCTGTTGGAAATTGAGCTTTCAACACAAGCAACGGGAAACAGCTCCCCGACCATCTTCCGCTCCAACACGGGGCTTAAGCATGAAGCGATACCCGGCTAAAATCTGCCGCAGTGGTTAATTCCAGGTCATTTCATAATCTCTTTGATACTCACATCTGCACATCTCTTCACTCTCGCTCACTGACAAACAGCTGCAAGCTGACATGCTCTCTAAATCCGACACGCAAACACTCACAGTCTTCCTGTGCACACATGTACCCAGCACAAGGGCCTGAGAGAGCAGACACATGCTCACATTTTACACACGTACATGCTCCAACATAACCCCTCTACTTCATATTAAAAAAAGTAGATTCTTCCACAGTTGCAGTAACTATAGTTTATTCATTGGATGAATCTGCAATTAATCTGTGGAGGAAAAATGTATATAGGTCTCATCTGTCCAGCATAGAGTCGTCCTGCATGGGGTGAACCCAACGTTGCTCCCCAGTGCTCCTGCTCTCTGCCTCCTCTATTTTCATCTGCGCTTGCACTCTCCCAGCTTTCGGGTAATTACCTGGCATTTGCATTGCAAAGTCCCCAGTGCCGCCCTCAGCTCCTCCGCAGGTGATTGAGCTTCATTCCCCTGGAAGATAAGAGGAAGAGGTGGGGAAAGGAGGATGGTGGTAGGATGTAATGTTATTCTGGTTTTGCAGGATGTGGAAATCATGCCCTCAATTCCCTTTGTGTTATTTGTCTGGTTCAGAGAGCACACGGGAATGTTTTTATTCTCTCATTACTATCATAACCGTCCTATCATTTCAGTTCAAGTCAGAACTTAGTAAAAGATATTTATGGACTTGTGCGGGGCTGTGAGTCAGGGAGACTTTTTTAGAACAAGTCCGTCTGTGAGATGTACCTTTGTTTGATGGGTTGTGGCAGCAAGTCAGAGTGAGTGCAGAGTTAGAGGGGTATAAAAGCAAACTGAGGAGCATTTCATCCCACCATGGGGACACTGCTCTTCCTTTAGCCTCTTTAGAGAGCGATTCTCATTCCACATCTATTCACTGAACATTTTATTTAGCAAAATAAAAATGTTCTGCTGCCTGTCTTTAACCCATGTTTCACGTAAAACATAACAAAAGAATTTTGATTTTTTTTAATATGGACAAACTGTCAAAACATTCAATTGTTAGCCAATTTGGTTAAATATTTCAGCTGAGAAAGTGAGAAGATAAAGGTGTGATGCATGGTGTGAAGGCGTTTTTCTGCCTTTCTATTGTCCTAAACACGTTTTTAAGGGAAGATTAAAGAAAAACTAAGCTGTGGCCATCTAAATAAACACGCATTTCATAAAATCTGGTTATCATGAACACATCAAAGTCTGCAGTTCTAACCAAACTTATGGAATTTCTGGGATAAACTCTTCTCCTACTTCAGCCCCACTTTACCATTTCAAGCTTTATGACTTATCATTAAAAAAATTATTTAAATTCATACTTAAATAGGTTTGAATTTTTATGACTAAAGGGGTCCAAAAAATTCCCAGACCTATCAAGTTTTTTTATGTCTTACATAAACTAAACAGCAGAAGATAACCTTTAAAACTAAAGCTTTCAGATTTTTTGGATGCTATAAAGGTTTCTGATTTCAGGCTTTTGTTTTAAGACATTTTTCATTCTATACAATTTTAGATAATTAGTTGGACTTCTTGGACAAGCTTTTTTTCTATTTTATTGCACATTAAAATTGTACAAGAAAGTATGTCGAGACATTTTAAGTTTCCTAAAAAATCTTTTAGGGTAAATTTGAACGAATCATCAAACTTTGTAGCCTATAGAAGATGTCAAAGTGGACTTAATGACTGTAAGATGTACAGACCCTATGTTGCCAAAGCAAACCCATATCATTACAACCTCACTTCCATACTTTTTGGGGCAGTTATTAAAATAGTTTTGATTATTTCTAATTACATGTATTTGTATTTTCACTTACCTTAACAAACCAAAGCTTGTAAAGCATCTTTTTTATATATCTTTTTGCATTGTGTTTATTTTTCAATTTGAAAAACTCTCTTTAAAGGTTTATTTTAGCAGAATTTTGCCTGAATACAGTTTGTATACAGAATGTATTTAATTTAACAGGAGATAAATATTTACATATTTCATCTTCCTTTAAAACATCATTCAAATTTTGTCAAATGAGTTCTGGGCTGCCGGCTGGTCATGCCATCTTCTCATTATGGAAGTACACGGTTTCAGATAAAACCTCTGTTAGAGGACGACAGAGTTTGGTTTTAGCCTGGGAGGACATAGAATTATTACTGGTTGAAGAATTTCAGATCAATCTATTCCTGCACTGAGATCAAATCCAAATATCACAGCTTTTGTGTGTTTTTTCTGTGACTAAGGAGCTGCCCCACACCATCATACTACCTCCACCCTGCTATGTTACTCTATAGATGAAGTGATCCACAAATTGGAACATAACCATTTTAAAAGCAAATAGATTTTCCAACATTTTTGTCAAAGAGAAAAAAAAATATTTTCTACAAAACACAAAAATTCTAGTTTTTAGTCTCTTTAAAGTCCCACTCCTCTCATCATTGATCTATTTTAAAAGTGTTGTGCTTTAGCCAATATAAAAAAAAACGGTGCCATTTTCTAGGACATAATTTCTGCAGTGGCAGTAGTTCATCATTGACTGTATAAGAGAGAACTGGACCTAGAGAGTGTGACATCAGTCAGCATTTCTCCACAATATGGACTTTGTTAAGTTGGAACCAGACAACATTAGTAAGCAGTGATTGGTCCGAGTTGGTCTGAGTAAACATTTTTATGGCAACCATTCTTGCTAATCAGGAGTGAGCTTGTGGAAAGCCACACCTCTTCCATTAAAACCAGGCTTGGGAGAATCCAAATATTTGAACGTTCAAAGTGGGGGCCAGTGGACACCACATGCTTTTACTGAGGCATGTGATTGGCCAGTTTATAGCTTGACTAACTAAGAAAATAACAAAACAATAAAATAAAAAGGGGGGGTACTTAGTCCAGTTCACATGAACAGTTAATGCAGTTTCGTAAAAAAACACCTTTGAGTTGTGAATGGGAGTCTTGGCTCGGTAGTTACCCTGCACTCATTTCCCATCATCCCTTTGTTTACACTCTTTACCGCTACCTTACAGCTCCTTACAGCACCAACCTAACATTAGTGGTGCACTAATATTGGAGTTAACCGGCCGTACAGTTTTGATCCAGATACAAGCTTGAATGACGGAAACGAAGACGTGGATCTATTTGTCTACAAGTGTTTACATCAGAATAGAAAAGAGCAAGGAGCTTGCGGCTTGCCGTAGTAGCTTCTACATCACACGTACACGCTTTTTCCAACTGTATTGTTGTGTCTGACTTGAATAATTAAAAAAAAACATCAAATCGCAATTTTATCTTCATTTTCCTTTTAAATATCCTCCATCATCAGAAAAACACCATTTTCATCAGAGCAGGTATTTATTCTAAGAGAAAAATAATCCCAGTGGATCCATGAAGGAATCCACAGTAACCAGACATAGGCATTCTTTGATGAAAGAAAAAAATAGCTACGGCGACCACTCCCACCTAACCATGATCTGCTCCCAATAAAAGCGCCCTCCCTTAGAATAAGATAATTGACGACTGCTCATTTGCATGCTGGATGCGGTTAATATTTATTTAAATTTAATTTCCTTTCCGCGCAAGGTGCTCTGCAGGCTGTTGTGCCAAAGTCATATTAACCCCACGACTAGTTAATATGCAGTGCACGACGTTGCCCACGCGCGATGAATATTCATAATAATGGCGGGTTTTTTCCCCGTGACTCCTCCCTTCCCGCCCACGTCGCGCGACGTAGCAAAACCCGGAAGTGTGGCTCCTACTCACTGTTGTTGCTGTTGTTGTTTATTCGAGCACAAATGCTCGGCGTGTGGCTGCTGCTAACTTATCTGCCGCTGTCGGTGGCTGATAACATGACTGATAAGACTCAGCTGCCGAGCAGAGGACGAGCTCTGAGGGGAAGGGAGGAGAAAATGGTCGTGGCAGGTAAACATGACGGTGACAGCTCAGCTGACATAACCGAGGTGAAGTGATGAAATTGTGCTGTCAATTAAAGGGAAAAACACCGTTCTGCAACCGTTACAGGTATCCAATTAAAGTATTAGTCAGTCAGTTAAACTTTTAGCAGAAACCAGCACCAAAAGTCTGAAAATTATCAGATTTCTTCTTTATTAGTTAGGGTGTTTATGTAAAGATATTTGCTAGGTGGTCTTCAAACTTTGCAAAAACTGTAAATTGACTAAAAATCCAAAGATAACTAACCATATTAGGAGTCCTGAGTAACTTTAATAATTATTTTTGTTAAATCTGAACTCCTATGTTCATTTTTTACTGCAGCTTTTGATTTACTTTATAAGTTTATGGTGGGAAAAGTAATTATTCATCTTATTTTCTGCAGTTACTTATCTTTGGTAATATTTGCACTAGTTGTACAAGGAATTCTGAAAAGTTCTGGATAATAATTCCATAAACGTATAAATATCTAATATATGCAGAATCAAATTTATTTTATTTAATCAGACAAGCTGTTCAATAAAGTAGACTATTAGTGTCCTTTGTGTTCTATTTTAAACTTTCCCGTGTTGTTTACTTTTTCTGAATACGTGATGGAATGACACTTCCTGGAATTTGATTGCATGTAACCTCCCAATGACAATAAAGTCTTTCAATTCTATTCTATTCTATTCTATTCTATTCTATTCTATTCTATTCTATAGTCTTGCAACAAGATTTTAAATTGCCAAATACTTGCTGTAATCCTCATAAAGCAACAATTATCCACTAAACATTTCATATTACTTAAAAAAATAAATGTAATCCAATGAAAATCATGTTTTTGGTGTTTATAACATGGTCTTGTGGCTATTTTCTCCTAATTAAAGACATATATAAAGAAAAAAATTAAGCTTGAAATTGCATTTCTGAGTATTGCTTTATTCAAATCATTGTGAATCAGGAGCAGACGAAAAAATGCAGTTGGAAAAAGAGCGTAGAAGTAACGTAGAAGCTAGATCAACCTGGATCAAAAGTGTATACCTGGAAAGCTCAAATATTGCTTGCCGATTTTGTTGCATCAGTAATGTTAGGATTGGGTTATGAAGGGCTGTAAGATAGCTGGAGAGCAGATGGATGATGAAAGGGGGCGGGCTTACCCTGCAGCTACAGTCTTCCCCAACACTTGGAGGCAAAATTCTAATGAACTACTGCTACTTTCCTGAAACTATGCTCCAAAAAACAACATGTTTTTTGATTTAGGAAAAAACGGCATTATCATAATTAAAAGACCATTTTTTAAAATTAATCATGAGATGATCCTAAATATCTTAAAAAATAACTTAAAGAAAACTTCTAGAACAGCACTGCTCATCCATATTACTGACTAAAGTATATTTTATATATTGGCTTATAGCCAAATTGAGTATTTTATCACTTATTTAAGCCATTTTGATGCCCAAAAGTATTTCCATATTTACCAATTTCCTTTCAATGTATTATTGAATAATTTATTAATTTTATGTTATTTTTTAATACAGTGATTTATTTAGTTTAAAGCTATAAATTATATTTTTATCTTTTAAAAATGTTACTTTGTACTCAGTGTATGATAGCTTTTGCATTTACTTAGCTAATTATGTACAATATTTGAATCAGATTAAAGTGTAGGTCTTTTTGACTGAAAAACCAGTGCAGCCTAGTGTCATCCTCATCTGATTTCTTAAAACTTTTTAAATTATGCAAAATATCTCAAACTTTTAGGCGAAAAAACAGATCTAAAAATAACTAATGATTTATTGACAAAGAAATGCAGTGCTGCTGTGGATGCTGTAGATAATTTTTTGTTTCAACACACCTGATTCAAACCCTTGTGAGTAATTATCAAGCCTCAGCACCAGGTGTTGGAGCAGAAAAATAGGTAAAACATGTGGAATGGGGAGTACTTGAAGACCAGGACTGAGATAAAACATAGTCTAAACAGGGCAAGGACTGGAAAAAACATGTCAGGAAAAACGCCCATTCTCCCATTCAAGCCTCTATTCATCTGATTAAAAAAAATTCAGTTTTGAACCCGGAAACACACATTTTCCCCTTCATTTCCATGTTTTTGGTGCAACACATTTTTTAGAAAGCAGATCACTAATGACTTACACTAATTACTTCATACTCATGAAATATTGAAATGAAATTATATATTGTTGTCTTTGTCTATAGTTAATAAAACCTACTCAGCTTCTTCAGGTTCAGAGTTGGGAAACTTCGCCTTTGACCGGAGTGTTCAGTTCTACTCCTCAAGGATCGACTTCTTCCTTGATTTCCTTCATTCTCTTCTATTGCTATTAACAATAGGCAAAACTTAACTGATTCTGGTAAGTAGAGCACTCAGGGTAAAAATGAAAACATTTAACTTTTCTCTAAGCTGAAGCACTTGACTCAGACATTTGCATTGTTGTCAGGCTGCAAGAGAGCTCCACGAAGCAGGTTTGTCAAATAAGTATTACATAAAGGTCATTGGGACCTAAGCACCACATTTAGAGAATGGCTGGTGTCACCCACAGTGCTCATAGGTTAGTGCACACATATCATGGACTGACTGATGGAATAAAAAGGGCTTTACTTCATGCATAGTAAGGCAGCGTTTCAAGAATACTCGTTTTTACTCGGTGCAAAGAGCTGTTTATCAGTGTCACTGAGGGCAGCCAAAAGTGGACACCATTTTTGGAAGGACATCAGCAGCACATGACTGAGGTTTCCTCTACAACTGTTATTTTTTTGTGAATGTGACAGAAATAATGAGCTTGAACAGAATTTGAATAAGTTAAATTCAACATGGTTTTATAAAAACATTGATCTCTTGAAGTTTTCCTTTACCTTTTAGATCAAATAATTGTAGGAAAAAGACCTTATGACCAGAGACAGGCAACTCCAGTCCTTAAGGGCTGCATGATTTTCCAGATATCCAAGCCCTACTTATGACTGATTACCTGGTTCAGGTGTGTCCAGCCAATTAGAACATGCCCGTGAAGGGTATGTGTGAACACATGCAGGAATGTAGCCCTCGGGGCCTAGAGTCGCCTATCCCTGCTTTAGACTGACTGGATTCTGTTTTTACACTGTGAAAAAAACTCTCAAAAATCTGGCTGTGTTAGCTGCTAAATATCCACTCCGCTCATCTTTTTAGCTATTTTAAAATTGTTCCCAGTGGTCTTTTAAGTGTGATTATGCCATAAAAAAAACAAAAAAAAACATGTTGTTTTCTTGGACATAGTTTCTATTCTATTCTATTCTATTCTATTCTATTCTATTCTATAGTCTTGCAACAAGATTTTAAATTGCCAAATACTTGCTGTAATCCTCATAAAGCAACAATTATCCACTAAACATTTCATATTACTTAAAAAAATAAATGTAATCCAATGAAAATCATGTTTTTGGTGTTTATAACATGGTCTTGTGGCTATTTTCTCCTAATTAAAGACATATATAAAGAAAAAAATTAAGCTTGAAATTGCATTTCCGAGTATTGCTTTATTCAAATCATTTTGAATTTGAATAAGTTAAATTCAACATGGTTTTATAAAAACATTGATCTCTTAAAGTTTTCCTTTACCTTTTAGATCAAATACTTGTAGGAAAAAGACCTTATGACCAGAGACAGGCAACTCCAGTCCTTAAGGGCTGCATGATTTTCCAGATATCCAAGCCCTACTTATGACTGATTACCTGGTTCAGGTGTGTCCAGCCAATTAGAACATGCCCGTGAAGGGTATGTGTGAACACATGCAGGAATGTAGCCCTCGGGGCCTAGAGTCGCCTATCCCTGCTTTAGACTGACTGGATTCTGTTTTTACACTGTGAAAAAAACTCTCAAAAATCTGGCTGTGTTAGCTGCTAAATATCCACTCCGCTCATCTTTTTAGCTATTTTAAAATTGTTCCCAGTGGTCTTTTAAGTGTGATTATGCCATAAAAAAAAATAAAAAAAAACATGTTGTTTTCTTGGACATAGTTTCTGCAAAGCAACAAGAGTTCCTGAGGAATTTGTTTCTGAGTTGTGTGCGGGACCATTGGGGCACACCTCCAACCCAACATTACTGGTTCAAAAAATATAGCGAGCAATATTGAAGCTATTCAGCCATACAGTTTCATCTGCTCCTGATTCACCACAGTTTGATTAAAGAAATACTCAGAAATGCGATTTGAGCTTAGTTTTCTTTATGTACACTACATTACTAAAAGTATTTGTTCACCTACCTTAACTCACAATTTTTATTCTGATGCGGGACACAGACACATCTATTATTTTATTTTATTTTTTATTGCCACTTTCTTCTTACAAATTGGTCTCAATGTTTTTCAATTCTTAGATTTACCTTTTCAGATTTACCTCTGCTCCAAATTAGAATCTTTGCCTTTATTTGGTTTTCCCACTCATCCCCCACTCAGGCAGGATCATCCACGTGGTGCATTGTGGGAGTGCGGTGTGAGTACATAGGAGGAAGCAGTGCCGCAGCGACCAGGGGCCCATCTGGGCATTATGCGCATGAAAGCTCCGCCCCATCCCAAGTTCCTTCTCCGTCTGTCGAAGCAGCTCGGAGACACGGCATGGCAGAAATCTGTTCCTCCCCTTTCGCTGTTGGGGGCAGTTTAGACGGAGATGGTGTTTTTATAGACGTGTTTCTGCAAGCATGAGTAATTCAGCGATTGTGAGCTTCACATATGGACTCCCGGCCTTGAGTGTTTGTCTACCACATAAGATCACACACTTTTAAAGTTTTTTTTGCAGCTTTCTTTCCTTTAAAGAAGCTTTCCGTTCTCTGCTCAGTCATCCCGTTGCCCCATGTTCATCCAGTCTGTGTGATTTACTCTGTGACCTTGGCGACAACGATCCAGTGGCAGATTGTGACATGGCAGGGGCACAGTAGCTATTTTTTTTTACTCAGAGTTGGGTAGATTGCCAATATTTCTTCTCAAATAGGATGGGGGGAGGTCAGCTGACCGAAATCAATCTCTGCTCTGTGTTTTACTATTTTGCTTTAAAGCAGCTTCTCACCTTTGTTAGTTTGTGCTTTTGTATAAGGTTCTTGCTTTTTCACTTGAGGTTGGAAATAATGATGGAGGTGTGTGTGAATGTGTGAGAGGAAGCAAATTAAGCAGGTTTGCTCATGGGCAAAGCTCTGGTTTACTAGTTATATCTCACACCTCTTTTGAAACCTGCCGAAATATGAACTTTTCTATTTAGTGGACCTTGTTGCTTCTTCATCACAGTTCTGTGGCAACTGAGGAAAAGTGGTTTCCATTCTGATGTCTCAGAAATTTATAAATCAGGTTAGAAATTTAAAACGTGTTACTGGACTCTAGGGCCTAAAAGTAAAATCACATTTTTTTCCCACCAAATTCACTTTTGATTGATATTTTTTCTTCCTCCCTTATAAATAAAAATTACAAATAACAGAAAATATTTAGCAGAATTTCTTTTTAACATCTTCTTTAGGAGTTAACCTGAATTCAAAGTGAAACTAAACACAAGCTGTAAAAACGCTTGTAAAACAATGTGGCACTGTAAACAATAAAATTATAACACAAAATCTTAACAGGTGCAGGTAAAACATAATAAACTACGTTTACACAATAGTCTGAAGAAAATGTAAAAATATAAACTTACTGCAAAATCAGCAAATACATTCTTGCCGTTTATTTTTGGTTTGTAGTTGCAAAAAAAAAAAAAAAAACGATTCGAAAATCACTTGGAGGACAGTAAGCACAACCAGACTTGAGGCACAAAGGATTATAGGGTGGATTTTCTATGTTTGAGCAGATTCAAGGATTTTAAGTGCACCTTATGCTTCAAAAAAACGGTAAAGGTCACTTAATTAGCTCTGATTTAATTTTCGGCAGTTAGGTTTACAAATTTCTGGCCAAAATGCATTGACGACAATACAATATATAGTTATTTATTTATTTTTACCATTGCTGGCATCATACAACCTACTATTACATTTGCTGCATCAAAATGATCCTATCTAACGTACGATGTCTTTTATTTTAAAAGGAAGTCCTGTGAATCTCTGTCAAAAGTTATAAACTATTTCATATTTTGAAAAAAAGGCAATTTTCTCTTATGCTTATATTCTATTTATAGCAAAAATAGTCTAGTTTGTTTATATTTTGCATAACAGTAACATAAATGCAAATCAGTGTTTTATTTGTCTAAATTGTGAAGTTAGACTTAGTAGCTCCCACTGAGTTGGGATCGGTGACGCACCGACCCAAATGGCTCTTAAAGTGTTGAGGGTGGCAGACCTCTGATCTAGACTTTGAAACAGACATAACCATTCCCATTTTCAGTGTGTTTCAGCTTTATTTCAGGTTCTTCCACGGCTTCCAGAACTTCAATTTAAAGTCAAAGAAGGGCAACACACAGAAATGTTTTTTCTTTAAGAAAAAAACTAGCTTGATGTCTTTGGAGGAATATTTTATAGGCGTCTTGGATGTCTTGCGATTGTGATGAATAATTTGTTCTGTAGTTTTGACAATAAAAAATACATTTATTATTGACACTGTGTTTGGATTTGATGAAAGTTCTGCAGTCAGGGAAAGCTGAGCCTCCAAAGACAAAATACAGAGACAGGCACAGCAGGTGTAAATAACTTACTGCTTCTCTTTATGGTATATTTCTTGCAGACATTTTTATATAGAGAACGCCCGTGTACTCTGATTTTTGATGTCATGTACACCTTTATATAACTTGCTTTGGGAGGATAGATGACATGTTAGGATTTTTGGGCGAGGAAGGAAGGAATTAGCATATGTAACATTTAAACCTCTTTTTGTAATACATTTCTTAACAATTTTATACTTTTTTTTCAAAAGAAATTTGAAGCACATGGTGTTTAAATGATTTGGCCAATCAAAAATAGTTTAGTAGAAATTTACGCACACAGACTTATCTTTGCAATCCTCTGAAAAACACCTCAAAGAATTGTCATAAAAACAACTCTTTTTTTTACCATGACTACAGTGATCTGTTAAACTTTAATAAAATATGTTAGTTTTCACTTATTAAACTGCTTTTCTTTTCTAGTATTTACTGTAAGCTTGTACCTCAGCTTTGTACCTTAACCATTCACAGTCTGATTTGATATTTTTTGCCGGCCAATCTTTCATTTTGAGGTGTTATCTTGAATTAAAAAAAACAAAAAAACATCATACCAAACTGTGCAGTTTTTGTCACTGAGACATTAGTTGCAACAGTTGAAGACATCCATTCAATTCTTTGACAGTCTTTGTGTGGTTATACAAAATCTCTTTCAAACAAGTGGTGCAATAAAAGTGATGTAAACATTCTTTACCTCAAAAGCAAGAAAAATGTTAAACATCCAATCCGATCATCTTTTGATCTATTTTAAAAGTACTCCCAGTGGTATTTTAAAGGGCCTATGCCATCCAAAACCAACTTTTCGAGCTTTTAGGTGTATTATAATGTTCATTCCTCCCCATAAACAACTTCAAATTGGTATTTTGATCTGTTCTTGCATTTCTGAGTATTCCTCTAAAAACCTGCGCTCTGAGCAGTAGCCCCTCCCAACACACGAAAACGAGCGGGTTCTCACGTGCTGATGTCACAAAGTGAGAACAGTCCCTTTCAGGAAGAGTCTGCGCTGCCAGAACCTCCCCCCAGGCGAACTCAAACACCAAATTTTTCAGAAAAGCTAGTGGTGCTCAGCTGCTAACTTTGCCGCTCAGCTAGTGGTGTTCAGCCCCAAGTTGCCGCTGAACTAGCTCAGCCACTAGCCCCAGTTATCGCCACAACCAGTGTAGGGATGGCCAAGGCTACTAAAGGCAGATATTGAGTATGAACATCCATCTTAGAAAAAGTTTAGATGTTGTTTGTTTTCGTGTTTGAAAACACAGACATGATCCCGAGGGCGGCACTAGGATGAGTCATAAAATGGGCGGCACCCACAAGCAGCAAAAGGTGGAGCCTCAGAGAATGAGGTGTTTTACTTCTGGGTAGGAAAAATTATTCACAAAATAGCTCATATTTCAAAAAATGATTTGTTCTTTATTTTGCCCAAGGTAATATATGATCATATATATGGATATAGTTTATTCTGAAAGGCTTAAGAAAAGCATGGTATAGGCCCTTTAATAATGATTATGCCATTTTTAACTCAAATTATATTAAAAAAGAGTGTTGTTTTCTAGGACATAGGTTCAGCAAAGTGACAAGAACTCATTAGAAATTCATCTTTGAGTAGTTGGTGGGACCGCAGACAAGCGTATTTTCAACCTCATAAGCTCTTTTTCAAAAGCCATTTTTTCGTTTGCTCCTGAATCGCATTGTTTTGAATAAAGAAATTCTCAAAAATTGCGTTTTTAGCTTAATTTTCTTTATATATGTCCTTCATGTTAAAAAAATGCCACAATAACATGTCAAAATACAATTTTAATCTTTAATCAAGCCTCTAGGAATATCTCTGGTTAAACTAAATTGTGGTTCTATCATTTCCAGACGCCCTCTGAGATGCATGCTGTACAGAAAATGTGATTTATCTGTAGATTTTATTCAGTATATCCTTTTACTATATCATTATAAACAGTTTTTTTTTTTAGACTTTTGTTTAAAAAAAGGAAGGAGCTGCATCCATTTTTTATCAGGCCCCAGCAGCCCAAGTTTGCTGGATTGACTTGAATATGCTCAAAAGTTTTATTTTTCTGTGGGTTATGGGCTGTTTTCCAGCCTTGCATGCTTGGATATATCTCCAAGTTCATCTAACCAGTTTGAGGCCACAGTAGCAGTTTTGATACTTCACCTTTCCGTTCTCCTAAAATGAATTCCTACCCCAGTCTTGCCTCTCTTTTCCCCTCCCCTTTTTTGCCCCACTCTTTGTCGCCCCTACCCTTCCTCCCCCTAGCAGAGGGTAGTTGGCACCAGTATAAAGCATCAGCCTCCTCCAACGACTCGTGCCTGACTCCCTGCCAACCTGTGTGAGGCTAGAAAGAGGAGTAGCAAGAGGGAGGGAAGAGGGGAAGAGGAAGGGAAGAAGGGGTTTTTGGAAGAAAATAAACAGAGCAGCCTGGAAACCAATCCGTCCATCACGAGTTTTGGCATCCAGGGATCCCATCTCTCCTGTGTCTCCATGTGAGGAGGCTGCAGCGTTTGGACTGGACTTGCATAGGTGAGAAGCAGGTTCGGAGGGCTAAAAACCGTCCGATCTAAGTCAAATTCGATTTTCTTAATTGCTAAGCAACAGTTTCCAAGCCCCTCACTGCTGGTAACTTTGATTCCCGCAGAATGGTGTTCGGTCCGATGTCTTGGCTCCTGGTCCAGCCACTTCAAACTGCTGTTCTTCTGCAAAGAACTGCTGAAGAGTTTTGCTTTAGTCCAGATGGAGTTTATAGTGAACTGTGCTTTCCAAATCTCCTTCAAAACAAAAGCACACAAGTGCTGCCCAAAAGTTAGAAAAAAACCTGGAAATCCTTCCCCCATAATCAACCTGTTTCCTTCTTTGGAAGCTCAGTCAGTCGCCCTCTCTCCGCGCTTTCTTGCGTCTTTTATTCTTTTGCTGGCATAGAGAAGCAGTGTCATGAGAGTATTCAGCCTGCGCTTTTTTTTCCTTCTCAGCCTGTGTTAGACTGTAATTCTGGGAGAATGGGGGTGTGGGCGATAGTGTGGTGGCAGGGAGGGCGGTTGCTTGTGTGTGAGGATTGTGCCCTTGTGTGCACACATGCAGCCAGACACATATTTTTATGAGAAAAGAGGGGGATGATGGGTAAATTCTGTGAGAAGGAGCAGTTTTTTAGTGGGATGGTATCAGGTTTTGAAGAGATTTGTTTTCATTCATTTGTTAATTTTTTTAACTTTTGGATAAGTTTGTCTGTGTTTAATGAACTTTGTGCTCTTCTTTTCTCCTATTCTCACATTCCCAATTTCATTTTATTCTTTTGCTAGAATCCTGTGTTTTGCCTTCCATGTTTTACACTTTTAGTTTGTTTAAAGACTTTTACTCTTATCATTTCCAGTGGTCTTTTAATGATCAATTTAAAATTTTAGCCAACATCAAATAACCTCTGTTATTTTATAAGATATAGTTTCTGCAGAAAGGCAAGAGTTTATTAGAAATTTATCTCTGATTTGTCAGCGGGACCATTAATGGAGCAGGGATTTCGTGGCCCGCCCAGCGTATTTTAATTTCTATGTCACAAATATGCTCTTTTTCCAACAGCATCTGCACTTGATTCACAATGATTGATTGAAATTTGAGCTTAGTTTTATTTTTTTTGCTATTGTAAAATTGCTCCTAGTGGTCTTTTTAATTCTGAATATGCCGTTTTTATCCAAAATCAAAAAGCTTGTCTTTTGAAACATATTTCTACAGAGCAGAAGGAGCTCATTAAAAAAATCACCTCTGGGTTATGGGTGGAACTGTGGAAATCATCTCCACTAATTTCCCATCAGCCCTTAGCTAGCTTATAGCGCCTCACAAGCCCAAGCTAACATTAGCGTAGCAAAAAAACATGCCACGGCAAAAGAAAGCGATATATATGCGGATCGTCATGACAGGTTAGATAATGCATCAGTTTCAGAGAGAAAGTTCACCTCTTACCGCTTGTTTTTGTCCAGATAATGAAGCAAAAGTTTGTTTTGAAGAAGCCTTCACATATAGAAAACTGTGACCAGAACTGTTTTTTTTAGGCGTACTGCATCCACACCCATCAGCAAGTCAGAATCGAGTATTCACCCGGACCATTTAAAGAGCAGAAACACAATCTTTGTTTTTCATGTCAGCATCTTTGTGTTTTTGGCGTAATACTGAAGACATAAAAGTCTTAAGAGTTCTTCTTATCATGTTGTTGCTGTGTTTTGTGCACAAAAGTTACTCTTTTAAGTTAACACTATAAATTTAAACATTTCAGACAATAAAAATTAAGGAAAACATTTTCCCCCCTGGCCTGTTTTTGTGCAAAAGTTGCATATTGTCATATAAAATGTACATTGTAAAACATTGTGATTAATCACAGCCCCAAAGTTTGATAAATCTGAAATTTTTTTAAATACATTGATAACAACATTAAAAACACAATTTTATTTAGAGTTGGTCTTTAATGAACTGGTTTGACTGTTTTTTTGTCATCTCTTAACCTGAATGATCTTTTAATGTTCCTTCTAAAAGAAAGGGTAATTGTATGTCCATTGAACTACCTCCTAAGGTCGCCCTACTGGACTACGAAAATTCAGCCAACACAGTCACTAAAATCGGTTTACTTTTTCCTAATACTGTGCCATAAAATGTCCTGGCTGTGCCAAATAACCTGCTGCTGAAAGACAGAACTGCCACACAACAGGAGGGCAGGAAGGGACTGCCTGAAGGCAGCCAGGCCTCTGTGACATTTCAGTCCTTTATGCTTCTGTAATCTGTTCCTGTACACCAAAACCAAAGAGTCTCATCAAATATCAAAAAAATGCCCTTGCACACCAAGAGAGGGGTATTATCAGCTCAAGTGTACCCATTCATTTTTGCAGCTTTTATTCTTCAGAAAGCGTTATCTTTTGGGGTCGCAGCGTGGAAAAACAGTTTCTTTTGAGGGCTTCTGCACAGTCCGGCTTTTTTATAATCTCTTTAAGTCTGAAATAAACTGAAGTTGTTGGCAGATTTTGGCCTTTTGTTGTAGATAAGGACATTCCCAGGGCTGTCTAAGAACCAAACTATTAAGTCTCCATCAGATTATTATTTCTTTTTCAGTCAGGTCAATGTCACTTGTCTCTTAACTGCCAGTGAGAAATTAAATTCAGCCATTATTGTAAGATGTCTAAACTCATGGTGTACTCTGTGGCCTGTTTGTCAGTAGACTAATATTAGTGGCTGCAGTACAAACCTGCCTTGCTTAGTGGAGATTTGCACGTTAAGTCACCTCAGTCTTCTTACACTCTAATCCTCCTGACACATCTGTGGGCTGCGCACACAAACGTACACTTCCTTTTTAGTTCTCTAATTCCAAGCCGCCCCGTTGGCAGTGGACCGCCACTTCTTAGCTCTTCCGTTTCATTTCCATATTTTGCACTTTTAACACGATTGAGATTAAAACCGCCCTGTTAAGGGTTATCCCCTATTGCATCCACCTGTGATTTTGTTTTGTTGAAACCCAGCGTGATGCTCGATAGGTATCCAGAAATAGCTGCTTTGATGTGTTTAATGGTGGATTTTTTGAGGAGAGGACAGCGGGGAGAGTCGGAGCTGTGTAATCCCTTAAATGTCGTGCAGCACAGAGAGGCCTGCGGTTCTTATCTGACGGCCTTAGTCGGCCCGTGATGATGAAGAACCTTTGGGCCCAGCTTGAAGCTGTTAATGGGTCTCGTCACGGACATGTTGTAATTTGTGCTGTTGCAGCTCAGTGTTGGGGTGTGATGTCTCCTCGCTGTTTTCGTTCACAGAAAAGCATGCCGTCAACGGGAATCCCATGGTGGAGCCTTTCCCACAGGGCATGGAAACCATTATGTTTGGTGAGAGGGTCCAGTCATTTCTTTTTTAGCATCAGAAACAATTAAGCAATATTTGCAAATTGATATTAACTCTACAGCCCTGCCTGCCTGTAATATTTTCATGTTTCAATTTTCAGGTATGGGCTGTTTCTGGGGAGCTGAGAAACTTTTCTGGCGCCTTCCAGGAGTCTTCTCCACTCAAGTTGGCTTCGCCGGCGGCTTCACACCCAACCCCAATTACCACGAGGTCTGCACAGGTGCTGCACTTTACCCCAATTTGTGTTTTTACACCGTCTGCTCTTCATATATTACACAACAGACCCCTCCATCTCCCCATGTGGTATTATGGGAGGGCAGAAGTCAAGGTTCAAGAGAGCAGAGTTGATTCACAAACAGAAAGAGATGCAGAGAAAGCTTGTCTTTGGTACAAATCTCTCATCCTCTTCCCTTCATCTGCAGTCAACTACTCAGAATGCACTGCTCCAGATGGGATAAAACCCCCACCCCCCTCATGACCTACTTGTTAGTATTGGGCTCTGCTGTACTGCAGGTTTTTTTTTTTTTTTCTTTTTACGAAGAAGTTACTGCGTGCGAAGTAAATGGGCTTCTTTCCCAGACATGAAGCTAAAATCAAGAAAATCTAAGATGTCGGAAAAATGTTTCGTTTTTTTCATCGTCACAATCAAACAGATTTAAGAGCGAATCTGATGTATAATTCAAATGAAGTTTACAAACGCCTTCGTGTGTTCCGTGAGCGGTTAGTTGTGGGGTTTCTCCATTTTGCTCACACGTAGGCATGAATTCTAGGTGAAGACACAGCATGGGGGAGATGGAAAGGAGGGGAATGGAGCTCTGGGATCGGCCGGCAGATTTTCTAAGCAGAGCGCGTGATAGGATTTCTGTCGGTCGTCTTCCAGTCCCTCTTTCTGTCAGCTCCCCAGCTGCAAGACGGTCAGCTGTGGAGAATGGCGGAGCTGCAGCGAGCAAGCGAGGGAATCAGTTAGAGAAAACTTTTGATGGGGACGGAAATTTCTGGAAAAAGGTGTGGGAAAGAACGGTTACCTGTCCATCAGCCGGGAGGGTTCAGGCGTTGCTCCAGTGGCCATGACGGAGCAAAACACGGCAGTGGCATGAGACCGAAGAGCTGTCAACACAGCCAAGGAGAGGAAGACAGTCAAAAAAGACGGAGAGAAGAGTTTGATGGAACTGTCAGATGAGATGGAGAGGGAAAGAAGGACAGACACATAGTTGGACGATCTGACAGACTGACAGGGAGGAGTAATCAAATTTGTTTTTAGACGAGATGCATGCAGACTTATCCGATGATTATTATTGCGCATATTATATCAAATTTAAAGCACAATTTTTTAAAGACGTTCTTGTCGACAATAGATATATCACTTAGGAATTTATAGCTCACTTTTGTGCATCCCCTTCTCTTTCATAAAGTTTTCTTTATGTGAAACTGCATTTTTGGAAAGCACACACACATAAACGTGGATACAAATCAAATTCACCTGATTATTAAGAAATCAAACATGAAAGATTTAACCTGAAATCTCCCACGACAAAAAGTAAAACTGCTGTAATCTTTTATTTCCCAACTATTTCTGTCATTTTTAATACTTACAAATACTGTTTGCAAAAGGAAATTCTTCACATTTGTTCATTAAAATATAATGTGCTTCTTATTGTGTATTAAATATTATAAAATAGACTTTTTTTTCTATTTTTGACTGATAGATTATTTAAAACAAATGTTGAATAATAGAAATTGGGGTTCTCCCATTGAGATATAAAGCATGAAATAAAATAATGACAAACACCAATTTGTTTTTTATTTTATTTTTTAAATAAACTTAAAAAAAGACTTAAAATGACAAGTTGAATCAAGGCAAAAACCAGAGCTGCTGTTAATGATGTGAAAACACTGCAATTGTGGGTGACTGGGAATTGAACTAACAACTCTGATAAGTAAGGCTGCACGATACGAGGAAAAATTGCGTCACGCGATATTAGTGATAAGTATTTAATTGACTATATGACTTCTTATACATGAACAAACAGCAAAACAAAAAAGCTAACACATCATTCCCATTTCACGGCAACAGTTTTACTAAACTTAAAGTCAGCCTAAGTTATACTGCAAGTTATCTCGGTAGGAAATGTGTTAGAACTTTTTAAGGAAACGCACCAAACATTTTTCTTCCTTTGTAGCTCAAAACTAATAAGGACAACTATGTAAGTGGTGTGCACTCCATCTAAACGTGTGTTAACATTTAAGGTAACCATTTATGGCGGTTTACGCCGTCTTTTGCGATACAGGAATTACACGTGCAGATATTGCGATGTCAATACATTTTTGATTTATTGTACAAGGCTACTGATAAGAAAACAACCCTTACATCACACAGAGTTTTATTTTGAGCTAATTTTTGCATCAGTTGGGCATATTTTTAAGACACACGAAGGACACTCAAAGGCCTTTTCACCTCACTTAATGATCCTTCTTTAAATCTCTAGCTCATTCACAGCCTTTTCTATGCATTAAAAATGGGATAAAGTTGTGTTTCACTTTAAAAAAAAAAAGTCAACACAATGGCAGATTTTACCTTTTCAGGGTTTTTTCTATTATTGGTTATCTAAAGACTACAACTCTACAGAAGATGTACCCTGTCACACAGTTGCACTGATAAATACTAATGAGTACATGTTGTCATTTTCTGTTTTTTTCCCCCTTTTTTACATAAGCAGCTCTAGCAAATACCAACTATTTGTCAGATCCTTCTGATGGACTGTTAAAGCCTGCCATTCTTGACTTGGTTTACAAGCCTTTTAACACTCCTCCATGTTTATTCAGTACGAGCCCATCTCTTGTGCATGCAGAGCTTCTTTTTCAATTTCGGTTTGTTGTCTTGACATGTGCATCAATCAGTATTTAAATTCCTCTCAGTTATGCATGTTGGCTAAGAAGATCATTTTTTATGGGCTGTTCCTTGTCCAAATATCCCATTCTTTTCAGGAACGAGTCAGAAATGTGGTTGTTTGAATTTGGAAATCATTCTGCTAACATGTACAGTAATATGTGCCTTTTTTGTGGATATTGTTCAGTACAGTAGTATTCAATCCCTTGCTGATTTTGTAGGTTTGCACTCCTGAAAAAAGATAGATGGCCTGTTATTCTAATAAAAGGTTCTTTTCAACAGTGAGAGTTTGAAAATAAAGAAATAGACTTAAATAATTTACATACATGTATTTGCATTTCATTAAAGGAAATTAGTATTTAAGGCCAGAAAGATTTAGTACTTTGAAGCAAAATCCTTATGAGCAAGCACAGAGGTCAGATGTTTCTCGTAGTTGGTGAGCGGGTTTCTACACATATTAGGAGGAATTGTGGTCCATTCTTCTAAATCATTAAGATTTGGTAGGTGTTGCTTGGCAACTTTGGGTTTCGTCTCTTTCCATAGGTTTTCTATATAAGATTGAGGCCTGGAGACTGCCCTTTATATGCTTCTCCTTCAGCCATTCTTTGGTTGTCTTGGCTGTATGTGTTGGGTCATTGTACTGTTGGAAGACCCATGCACGACCCAATTTAAACCTCCTATGTACGTCTTCGTTTTCCCCGTCTGAGCTGGCATCTTAAAACTGTATAGCTCCAATATTGCTCACTATTTTTGTTGCACCTGTCATGTCAGGTTGGGTGTGTGAAGGGCTGGAAGCTAGCAGTAGAGAGTATAAATAAAGAGATGATGGGGAAAAAGAGGGCAGACTTACTCAATGGTGGATTTCTAAAGAACTACTGCTGCTCTGCAGAAACTATGTTCTTTAAAATTACACAAGTTTTATTAAAATTTGACTAAAAAGGGCATAATCATCATTTAAAGACCACTGGGAACATGTTTATAATAAATCAAAAGATGATCAGAGTGGGACTTTAATGTAAATTTCTTGATTTATTTTCTTTGTGATTTTTACTGTTTAAATTACCCTATCATTGTCAATCTCTTACTAAATCAGCAAGGGTTCACATACTTACTTCCTTCACTTCATGATAGTTGTGCTGTACCTGATTTCTACCCTCCCCTGATGCAGTTATATGTGGATAAGGTAAAAGATTGTAACAAGCAGGGTAAAAATACCTTGACTGCTGTAAGTACTTGTTGAGAAATGTGACATAAAGTCTCCTTTTTGATGACAGGAGGTGGAGCTACCAAACCCTGTTAGCTGCACCATCAGCTCAACTCCTTTTTTTTTTCCTCCTCCGTCTGTTTCTGTCTGTCACTCTTTTCGCTGTGATGCCACAAGCAACAACAAAGCTCAGAGTAAATTCCATATGAACGTCCTCTACCTGTGGCTTATAAACTCAGTGCTCATGTCGTTTCCTATGTTCACCATGTGTGTGGTCACATATTATCAATTAGAATTCCTTCAAAAACGTGTCTCTTCCTCAGGTTTGACGGGCCACACTGAGGTAGTGAGGGTGGTCTTTTCCCCTCAAGAGATCAGCCTGGAGGAGCTGCTCAAACGCTTTTGGGAGAACCACGATCCTACACAAGGTAGCAGCACACTCACGCTAAACACCAAAAGTCAGAAAAAAAAAGGGGTCTGCCCCGGGGGGCACAATGGTGTATTAGAGCAGAAGGAGGATGCCCACGCATGTGCATGCGTTGTGGTGCAGGGGGGAGGTCTCATGGGTGTTAGTCAACTCCAGACTGTGTTAATGTGTCTGAGATCCAGCCATCCATGGAAGCCCTCACCACTGTGGTGCACATTCCAGCCCTAAATGTGTAAAAGAAGTCTCGTTGAGCATTTACGGGTTTGAGGAAATGCCTGTCTTACTGTTTTGTTTTTGTGCTAATTTATTATTTACAGCCCGACTGCTGGTTTTTTTCCCCCTCTTTTTCCAAAAATGTCTCGTCAAAATTTGTGCCAAATCAATGCAAATGTTTGGATTGTGATGTATATTTCTATTCCGCATATCTGCCACCCCCGCACATACGCATGCATATACAACGTTAGTAACAACAACCCTTCCCCCCCTCCCAAAAAGCCATCTCCCTATCTCTTTGAGTCTCTTGTTTTTTTGTGTTTTTTTCTGTGCACTGGAGGCAATGATGTAAGAACATTAATGCATCAGGAAGACATGCGGAGGGTGTGTGTGCATGCATGTGTGAGGCAGAAAGGACGGACAAAGTGGTACTTCACTCACTCAATTGTAGGGAGGAGCGTGACAAGTTGGAAAGAGATGGATCAAAGATTCATAGGCCTAACCTGAAGCCCTTCAGCAGCCCCACTCACTGACGTCACCCGGCCTCCCTTTTTTGTTCTGCATCTGTCATACTTCCCTATATCCTTAACTGACCAGTCTTCATTTCATATACCCAAGAAGAGGAGCATTTTGAGGTTTGTTCGGAAAGCCCTTCCCGGTTTTCGGGAAAAGACTTCATCAAAGCCGAGGGTAGAGACGTGTCTCGCTCTGGGCAAAGGCAAAGTTAGGTTAATGTGCCACAGGCTAAAAGCAGTGAGGCCAAAAGAGTAGTCATAGTCCCTGCCTTGAGTCACCGCCTCGTCTCATTTCATGTTTTATTAATAAAAGCCGCTTTTTTTGTCTGAACACTCTGTTTTTTTTAGTAAGGACCAGACAATGTATTATACAATAACCATAACTTAAAATAACTTTTAGTCGCTCCAAATTTTTACATGTACTGCAATTTTTATACATGCAAATCCCAGACGAAATTCTTGTTATTTGACAAATGTAGCGTGGAGTGGTCGAAAGGGGCCCGCTGGCTGTGCCTTCACGCATGCTTAAGCTCCAATTTATTCCGTCCACCTTAGAGCTCGGCTTAAAAGAGAATGTAGAAATTTAGGAAGTTCGCTCTTTTTTTTTTTTTTCCTCCTTTTAACTGCAAAGGCTCACATGAGATGGAATATGAAGACAAACCCTGGCGCATTAGGAATTCTGTTTTCTCCTGACACGCATCAAAAAACAGCCCAAGTTTATCTGACGCTCTCCTGGCTCGTGTGTGGACCTTTGCACAGGTGCCTGCTTGCTTGGATGCGATGCATCCTCACAGCGGTTGTGTTTGGGCGTGCGTGCCCATATTGCGGGAGCGTGCGTGTTTGTGTTTTGATATCTGTGCCTCCCTGCTTTGCCTCAGTTCAAAAGGGTTTAGTCCCGACAACGTGATGTCGGACTGCGTCATCCCAGCCAATCCCGGCCTGGATAGCAACATTAGCAGCCAATCAGAAACTCCCAGCAGCCTTTGCTGTGTGCCCTCTTTCCATATTCAGCAACACTAGTCTCAGTCTGCTAGCTTCCCTGGGATGTTGCATCCCCCCCACACACACTTTCAGCACGCGTCCATATCATAACTTTCTTATGATAACTCCTCAGGGTCAAACTTTTCACTCCTTCATGGGTGATTTTGAACTTCTAATGCCAAAAACAATAAATAAATGTGTGCTTTATTGACAGAGGATCAATGTGTTCAGAAATGTACCCTTTTTTTTACACAATACACAGTTAGACACAAAAGTACCCATTAAAATGTTCTTTCAAATGTGATCCACAAGCAAAAGGCGCAGACTGTTCCACAGCGAGAAATATTGCCTTGTTATGAGGGCCTGTAGGCCCCGTTTCCCACCATGGATTCTCTCTCCTCCTCGCTCTCGGTGGAAGATGGAGCTCATCACTCCCTCATTCTGCCGGCCTGTCAATTTCTTCCTCCATTTGTCTCCATTATTCAAACCCACTCACTTTTCTCGCCATGTCTCTGGAATTTTGTCTTTTTCTTTTTGCTCTTCTTCTTTTCAGTTCTTTGCTCCCTCTGTGTTTCCACATTCTCTCTCAGCCTCATGGACTTCACCTGCAGCACACACATACACAACCTAACACACACACACATATTCGTCTTCTTTGTAGTGAACGGAGTAAGGGGGGGAAGCCCGTCAGCACATCCGCAGAGCAGCGCTCTGAGTCGACCGCTCCCTGAGGCCATCCGCTCATCACACTAACACACTCACTCTTCTTTTATCTCTTAGTCACTTTTCCCTCCTGTTACTCCCCCCACCATCTTTCCTGCTCTCTCGTCTCCTCTGCCAACCTCCCCTCCCCACAATCAAGCACCTCTCCTCATTGTTTCCTCCTCGTCACCTCTTTTCCTTCCCTTCTTCCTCGCTCCCTTCATCCTCTCTATGCTTCTCGGGGCCGTGCAGTATTTAGGGTGTGGGATGAGCGGCCAACAAAATTGGAACACAGCTTTTGATCGCATCTCACCTGTGTAGGTGAGTGTCCCTGCTGAGATATGAAATGTGTCACTTTTACTTCCAAAAACGACCATTTACAGCTTCATTTCTGCAGTTTAGAGCAAAGACGAGGAAACATTTTTATCACTGGTTTCTACCGTCAGATCACCAAATGGACATCAATCATCTGTCTTCCATCTGGCGGCAGTTACTCTCCGACAGTCGAAATGAGCATGAATATTCCTTTTATATAATATCTTAACCCCAGCTGGCTGCGACACACGCCAATTCCCTGTTGGGGTACCCCAGTGTTCCCCTGCGTCACCCCATCCCTCAGTGTTAGGGGTGCCCCTGCCATCTAAAACAACCCCCACCTGGGAGGATACCTTGACCCCTGACCTGTGGCCTCATCTAATCCAGCCCCATACCGCTAATGTGATTGGCTGATGATGGCGTGCTCATTACCAGGTGTCAGTTATTACACCCTCAACATGCTGGCGGCCTTAATTTATGGAGATTGCAGCACGCTGCGTGTGTGCAGCATGGGGGTTGGTCTCCAAACGTCTGTGTGGTTGTGCAGGAGTTTTGTATCTTTACTGGTTTAATATTTTCAGAGGTGTTGGCATTAAAAAAAGAGCAAAAGTGCCAATAAGTTTCAATATTTTTCATGAAACTACATCTAAGAAAAAAAATGAATTTTTATGGACCGGGGGAAACAGTGTGGAGATTTAAAAGTGGAGCATGATGATTTCCTGGATCTTTTTTTTTTGGAACCAGAATATTAGAAAAAAAAAGTAAGATGGTTTCAACCTAGAAAATCAAATGGAAAAGTGATGAATCCATAATTTCACTTTGAGCTCTCATCATCTTGATTTCTGTAGAACTTTAAACTGATAGTGTCACAAATACAAACATAGTTTAAAAAGTAGATGAACTGGGGCAAATCTTGATAAATAAATGAATGTATAATAAAAACTGATGTGCAAATCTTGTCAGTTAGGTTGAATTTGCAATGAAGCTTTCATTTTCGCTGAAAAAGTCATTTTTTAAAAATAAACAAATGCGGTAATGTTTGAATTCAAGCAATAAACCAGGGGTGGGCAAACTTTTTGACTCAAGGGTCACAAAGGGTTCTACAATTTGACAGATGAGTTGGACCAGAGGTGGATGATTTGGAGGTTCATCCATGCTTTAATTTTGATTTAAAATTTACATTTTAAAACGGAACATTTTGGAGTTTTTATTTTAAAATTTCATTTTTGAGCCAATTTCACCAACGGGTTGATGTCCTACTGGGAAAAATGCCGCTTAGAGGAATGCTGCATTCATGTGATGTTGGAAAAATGACTGTTTAACTCAGAAAACACACATGAACATCAGAAAAACAACTAAACCTCCACCATCATGTGAGTGCAGAAAAGCTTTATGCACCTAGATAACATTCAATATATTTGTAGTGCATCATCTGTGGGGAGACATTAAAATCATTTAAAGTAAAAAATAAAATAAAATATATATATATATATTATTAAGGATTATCAATGTAATTTATTCCAGTTTGGTGGTCCAAATAAAATAGTTTAACAGATTGCATATTGCCCCCCTGGGCCATAGATTTCCCACCCCTGCAGTAAACATTTCAATTGTAAAAAAATGCATTTAATTTATTATTAGGCTAATAATATTGTAGCTGAAAACTGATGTGCAAATTGCATGCTGATTGTAATTCATCATAATATGCACTATTTTTTATTTTATTTGCAAAACACCAGTGTACCCTTCTTACGGCAAGCCTGAAGTGCAACAAATATATATTAAAGATCACAACAACAATTAAAAAAAGATAAATAATAAAAAACATTACATTTTAGAAATCAAAATACAATTCCAAAAAATGAAACTAAATAAAAAAGAAGGTAGGTACTATGGGACATAGCTGATTGAATGAGGATGTCTGTCCATCATTTCAACTAAAAGCTATTTGACATGACGCCATACTGGATATGCTCCCTACTAACTATTAAACTTTTATTAGCATGCTGACATTGAAGACGGATTTGAAAAAACTCAAAAATCAAACATCATCATTAAGTCCGCGATGTCCCCAAGTACCTACTAATTTTTTTGGAATTGTGTTTTGGTTTCAAAAATTTTGCTTTGATTTCTAAAATGTTTTCGTGTTGAGTAAGAGTGTGGATCTTTCCTGATCTTTTCCGTGTCACACTTTAATGCATCTCGATACACAAAGGATTCAACTAACTTTTTGGCGATACGATACAGTCCAAAACTTTTACCAAAAATGCTAATATTTAGATATTTCTTATTCATGTGGCATTTAAAGCTATACATACAAATGCACAACATTTGACAGAGAAATATATTTAGTTATTGACTTGGAAGAAGCAAACTTATGTTTGGACATCTTTCTGTTTGCATCGCATGCACATAAAAAGACAGTCAAAAAAAACAGAAAGAGAAACTGCAGTTTGTCAGAAATTGATTATTTACTTCTTGATCGATTTTACACCTTTTAACCAACATAATCTTGTTCATATCTATGGTTTTCAAACGATACTGCAGTTGCTTAATTGATTTTTCAATACCTATGATATCTTTTACAGCCCTCGTGTTGAGTGATTTGTTGGTGTGATTTGTACTTCAGGGCCACCATACTTTATCTTGTTAGAACCAAAAACAGTTAAAGGTTGGAGTTTATGATCTTTCTAAGAAACTGCATTTGTAAAAATATAAGTAATATGACAAAAAATATCTAATTTTTAGGCCAGGTTTGAACAATCATCTGTAAAACTGATGTAAAACTACAGATGTGTAACGACAACTGGAAGATGGATAACAGTAATTGTAGCAATCTCCATGATGCATCATAAACAAACAGGAGTCACAGTACATCTGCTGGGGTGCAGACACTTCTGATCTTAGATTGCTTCTGCTTGTGTTGTGTCACTATCTGAGAGGCA
This sequence comes from Oryzias melastigma, assembly GCF_002922805.2. Classification (NCBI taxonomy): domain Eukaryota; kingdom Metazoa; phylum Chordata; class Actinopteri; order Beloniformes; family Adrianichthyidae; genus Oryzias; species Oryzias melastigma. Next base: position 10,156,379 of record NC_050533.1, read on the forward strand.
GCGGAGCGTCTCTTTCTGTTTCGCTTTGTATACCCATGCATATGTACACAGTACATGCGTGTGCAGGCGAGTGTACGCCCGTGTCCGCTGGGGATGCTCTCACCATCCCAACTCCGTACTCTGCCTCTGTCTCCAGCGCGTCAGGAGCAGCTTACATAAGAAGAGGGCAAAAATAGCAGCTGAGAGAGGAGAGGAGGAGAGAGTTCTGCTGGCACGCACACAGTCGTAACGGGACCGCGGGGCACAGAACAAGCCTGAGTACTATCACATGCGCACAGGGAATGCTGCAGTTATCAGTCGCTGCTCCTTTTTGTGCACTTTATTTATAATACGGTTAAAAATTACAACTCCATCAACACCAAATAATCGCTTATTGATTTTGGCTTGGGCAAAGGGCAGGTGTTAAAGCTCTTTCCAGACCTGATATATATGTTTGTTACATTTAAGTGCGAGAAGATGGAGTTAGGAGGGTTAACACTGCCCATAAACCTTCATGATAGGCTGAATCTGTATTGAATGTTGGGGTGTGTGTGAGTGTGGAAGGAGTGTTGTGTCTGTGAGGCCATATGATGGACTGATGACCTGATCGCAACTCGGATAGGCTCCAATCAACAGAATGCAGCAAGAAATGCATGAAAGACAAAGTGGGGAAAAGAGAATCTGAATTATATCTTCCATTATTTCTTTCTGTCTTTTTGGTATGTTCAGCCAAATATTTTTATTGCATATTTTAGTTTTTTTTTTCTGAAAAAAAACAACATTTTGTCACTTTCTAACTTTAATTGCACTAGTAGTATATTGGACATATATAGGCTTCAATAGCTGTTCATGAATAAGTAGTTGTCAGAGGAAAAAGATCACGTTTGTCCAACAGATTCACCCCCAGGACCCAGGGGACTGAACCTTTTTAAACGCGCAGAAAACATCTAACAATAGTAACAGCGGGGATATTCAAATGACGGCCCGCAGGCTACACACCGCCCAGGAGCAACTTCTGATAGGCCAAACACTCCTAGATGTTACTATTAAACACTTTCAGCGAGCTCAAGAGTCGGTTCTGAATTTTTCCCCCATGTGTGACGTCTGTAAATGCAACACATTGGGGTATTCGAGTATTTTTTTTCCCCCTACAGTTTCATTAAAAAACAAACAAATCATGCTACTCTGTTTGAACCGGCACCCACACAGTCAGTTTGAGTATCCGTCAGTACACTTGTGAAGTGGAGTGAAAACTTTTCAAATGAAAGTGACACACTAGCATAACTGTCATCCTGAAAGCACAACATTTGCAGCTAAATAAAAGCTGCTTACTCTAGCAACACTGACAATGTTTTTACTTGTTTTAACAAATGCCGGTGTTGAGCTGAATTCTGTGTCCTGTAATTTTCATGAATCTCGCTCAGCAAAACCTCTAAAGTAAACCATTTGTTCAATGACAACAGTGTATGTTGTTATTATGTTTCGGATTATACGGTTAAAGTTTCTCAATTTATAAATGATAAAATATTTTATTGTTATGAACATGGTCTTGATTTTTGAGAAATTTCTAACATTGTTTTAAAATAAACACAAATAAAAAATAGAAATGAGTCTACATGGACTGGTACCACTTTTTGAAAAGGTTAAAGGGTAACACGACAGGACAGTTGGAGGCGGACTCCGTACACATTTGAAAAATGCAAAAAGAAAAAAGGGGGCGGGGGGGGCTGACTGGGGAAGGTGTGGTTTGGATCTGTGATTGACAGTGACGGTGAGGTTAGCTTGAGGTAATGTAGTTACTCTTCAATATGAGTGGAGCAAAGTGATGCAAGTATCTCCACAGAACTTTCTGCAAAGGTTGAGGATTCTCCCCACCTTCTCCCGAGGCAGGCGCTCATGGTCCAGACTGAGGAGGACTCATGTCTCAGTGGTAAATTGATGCTTGCATCATAAGCTAGCAAAGGCTAACGTATTAAGCAAACAATCCTGAGTGAAACGTTCATTGCAAATCCCATCACCAGGATGGAGTTCACTGGATTCAGTGCCAATTGCTCTAAACCTTTGTTGTCTAACTTCAAGTCCACCGTAAAGTTGTGCAAGCCAGTAGATTTTTAACAACCGAAAGCAAAACATCTAGGAGCCATGTTGAAGCTAACGCGATAATGACCGGCTGTAATAGAATCAAAGATGGGCTTTAATACTGGAGCTGCAGAGGATGATGATGTGAAACTCCTGAAATGACTTGGGATTTATTATTTCTTTAAAAAAAAAAATAGGGACTTAACTAGTTGACCAATCACAAAATTCAACTGTAATACCACGTTTCAACCTCTAGGGAGAAGCACACGGACAGCTTTAGAGTGTAATTTCAAGAATTAAGCACGTTTATTTTAAATTGACAAAAATGTGGCAAGGACCAACAGAAAGCTCTTTTGAATCAACATTTATAGAGTTCAACAGCCACTAAAAGTTGATTTACTGTTTGGTTACCCTTAAATTGTATGTTGCCATCCAGTTTTTGATTTTAAGAACAACTTTAATTCTTATTCCAGTGCAATCCAAGTCACCCAAGAACACCTTCGTTATTTTCTTATTTTAGCCTCCCACTCTAATAATATTTTGATCTATTTTAAAAGTGTTTCTAGTAGCTTTTTGATTATGATTATGTCGTTCTTAGCCAAGATAAAAAAAAAAGTGTAATTTTCTAGAGCATAGGTTCTGTAGAGTGGCAGTAGTTGATTACAAATTCATTTTTGAGCTGTGGGCGGTACCATTGACGCAGAGCAACCCCGACCCCCCCTCTCCACCCCCTTGCAGAGTGGAGCAGGGAGCATGTGGCCCCACCTGCGTATTTTCTACATCACAAATAAGCTCTTTTACAAGTTGCATTTTTTCATCTGCTCCTGATTTACAATGATTGGAATAAAAAAATACTCACAAATGCAATTTTGAGCTTTATTTTCTTTGCATATGTCCTCCATCATCATAAAAAAAAAGGTCATAAGAACAAAAAAAAAAATCCAAAACCCCATCAGAGCAGTTCTTTAATTATTAGCTTTGTGCAGCATCACAGATGAAAATCCAAATGGGACAAACATCATTTTCAATTTCTCCAGGATTCTAATCCATCAAGTTCTTCATCCATATCTCTTGCCTTCTTGTGAGAACTAGAAAAGAAACCTGAACTAAATGTGAATTATAGAAGTAAGAATAAACGGAGCGGCTAAAACAGGGAGGAAACTGACTAGCATTTATACCCAGCATCCAGCAGGGAGAAGCTGAGTGGTTAAATATTTTCCTGCGCAGGAGAAACACTGAAAAAGATTGAACAGAGTTTGAAGAATCCTCAGCGGGTTTGAACACAGCATAAAGGTGTAGGCGTTTGTGTCCGCAGGTTTGTGCTTGAACGTCTCTCGGAGACAGCAGCCACTCCCTTGGAGAGTTGCGAAGCCCCGCAACCCCCCTCCCACCTTCTCTTTGACTTTGTGTTTAAAGGACTACATTAAGATTTAGCATTTTTGGTAAGGAGCAAATAATTAATATTTTTAGCTTTGTTAGGGGCGGGTCATTGACCCTTAAAGGCAGCGTGTGCTTGTGTGTGCACATGTGTGACCCCTTGCCCCTCCTTCTGTGTCCACCCCCATTACCCTCTGCTTTCAGAGGCAAGGCTCTCATGCATAATGCAGAGAGAACAGGGAGGCTCTCATTAATAATTACTGCCGCCTTTGATGGATGGAGAAAATAACGAAGGGGGCTGTTAAAAATTGAGAGTGCAAGAAAGAAACGGCAAAGGCGAGGAGGCAAGATCCAGAGTTTTTCTTTTTTTTTGGCAGGGGGGTTGGAATTTGTTGCTGATGTAGTTCAGAGTGTTGCCCGGATGGTTGAAATGGTTTATTCTTAGTGTTGGCTGACTTTTTGATGGGGTTCAGTTTTATTTTGAGGAGACTTTTCTTCTCTTGGTGGTTAAATCTCAATACTAAAGGACGTTTGTCTCTAGCCTTTTCTTTAGTATTTAATCGTTTATTCTTATTTTTAAGACATTTAGCTTGAAAACATTTGATTTTTGGTGGAATTTGTTTTATTTTAAGCTTGAAGCTTCTGTTTTTCAGTTTTTGTTTTTTCCCATATTCCCATGATCCTCCCAATACTCACACAGGCAAATGCCAACATAGCTGTGTGTCACCGGGTGATTTTTAGGTGAAGCCATGGGTCAAGATGGAAGGTCGGTTCAACAGCAAAGCTAAAACATCTGCCAGAAAGCCAATAAGAGTGAAGGCTCTGGTGGACAGCCAATGGCAGGGTGACATGCTAGTCTTTGATGCAGGGGCAGCCATTAGCCTCTTCAGTGAACAATGCTGCTGAGGGCAAGATGGCCGACTTCCAGCACTGAGAAAAGAAGATGAGGTTAGAGGTGGATGTGAAGATGTTGGGAGAAAGGAGGCTTGGAGTGTAAAGGATAAAGAGATGGATTTGAAAAAAATCTAAATTTATATACAGTTATTTTTTACATGATTTTAATCTTCTAATTGAGTTATTACAGAATAAATATTTCAAAAAAGAGAAAATGTGCATTATTTAGGCAGCTTTTGCACCGAATATTAAACAAAAGGGCACAATATTATTAAAAATTATATATGTTTTTGTATTTTATTAATAAGTACTGTTTTAGTCATATTTTCCCTCAAAACGTATATATACATCACCATTTCCTATAAACTTTAGCTGGAAGTGCAATCTCTTTACAGAATGTAACTGGCTTTTTACATGAAGGCACATGTGTATTAATTGTAATAAACTTAATAAAAACATTCTCAAGCCCCAAGAACATACAACTAAAGTTTCTCATTCAACTATGATACATTTTGTACTTCTCATTCAACCATTTTATTTCTTACGGGGCTGCCTAACCCGGCTACTGTTGGGGGAAGGCAAGGGTACACCCTGGACACGTCGCCAATCACACACATAGGGACAATTTAGAGCAAGGGCGTCCAAATCCTGACCTTCAAGGGCTGGCCTCCTGCTGGTTTTCCAGAAATCCCGCCTTATCTGCTGCTGATTACCTGGTTTTATTTAACCTTTATTTTACCAGGAAATCCCATTGAGATTAGATCTCTTTTTTTTCAAGGGAGACCTGTGTTTAGCCAAGAAGGAGCTTCAATGGCAGGTTGGTTGGAAAACATGTAGGACACCGGCCTTCGAGGCCTGGATTTGGACACCCCGATTTAGAGTTGCCAGTTATCATATGAAGCATGTTTTTGGACGGTGGGAAGAAGTTGGAGTCCCCACAGAAAACCCACACATGCACAGGGAGAGCATGCAAACTCCATACAGAAAGGAGGAGTTTGGTCCCAACCAGGACTTGAACCAAGGTTGTCTTGCTATGAGGAAAGAGCGCTAACCGCTGTGCCACTGTGCAGCCCCTGCTCCTTCATACTAGCCTTAATTCTTACCCAAAATATATAAATCACTTTGCAGTTGAAATGTCAGATTAATATGTGGTTGTGCTTTCTAAATAGCTGAAGGAATAGATTTCATGTTTTGTTGACACATCAAGTAACGATGGGATGCTACTTAAGTTCCATCTACAGTAAAATAATTATTTGTACCATCTAGTACTTGGAAGGGAAACCAAAGAGTCAAATATGAGTAAATAATACAGCAAAATATTAATACCAACCATAGTTTCTGCTAGAAGAAATGTAAACATTTGATCCATCCATATTCAGAACCCACTGAATTCGTTTTGAGGTCATGGGAATGATCGACCCAACCCAGCCACTGTTGGCCAAAGGTGGGGTACATCCTGAACAGGTCGCCTGTCCTTTGCAGGCCCACACATGCACACCTAGAGTCAGCAATTAACCACTAAAGCATGTTTTTGGACAGTGTAAGGAATCCATGCAAACACGAGGAGAACATGCAAACTACACAGAGAGGTTCCAGCCAGGATTTGAACCAAGGCCGTCTAGCTGTGCGTTAACCAGGGAGCCCCAAACGTTTGATCCCAAAGTACAAATCTAAAGCCAAATCTTATACTTTGAAGAACATTTCTTGTTTGGCCCCAGCGGAGAAAATCCTTCTTGATTTTTCTGATGTCGTCTGTGAGGAAAAAGCCTCATTCTCACACTGTATTTTTTTCCTCTCCCCTGGTTGTCCAACCTTTCAACAACTGCTGCATTTGCAAAATGTATGAGCCTCTGAGCAGGTTCCTCTCTGCAGGCATCTCCACGACTCATCAATGCATCAGTTTAGGGATTCCCAGATGGCTTGGAGCTTGAGGAGGGAAATTATAAAAGATGAAATGATGTTCAGAAAAAATAATTCAGCAGCAGTCCGTTTTTTTCCCAGGAGTATTTTTTTTATTTTTATTTTAAAGGCTTGATGATGAGTTGATGGCACCAAACACAGAAATGATGACAAATAAATTGTGTTTTAAAGATGTATTCAAGCTTAAATACGGATGACATGTTTGTGGCTTTTCTTTAATTAGCTTTGGCACATCTTTAATGCAGCTTTTCTGCATTTCAGCTGTAAATAAACAACACTTTTAGTTCAGTACTCTCTTCCCCATGTGGATTTTAATCACCATCACACAGCAGAGGACATTCGCAGTGAGACAAATTCTCTAAAGCAGAAACATTAGTAATTGTGCGTTTTTATTTCCATGATGTGTGCTGCAGAGCGTCTGCTTTGATTTGAATGAAGGCCAGATGAATACTTATGGCCGTCATGCTTGAACAGGCAGTGTCGCAGATAGGTTGTGGCACTGTATGATGTAAGGTAACATTTCATCTAAGGAGAACAAGATATGCAGATCACTGTGTCAGAGAGATGTCTTGTCTGCACTGTCACTGGAAATTATTTTCTCCCTGGATGTAAATAGAGAGCCAACAAAAGAGTTGTTGAGCAGTTGTACCTTACATGCTGTTGCACAGCAATTTTCAAAATAAATGCCCGTCAAGTTGATGCGTGGAGTAGTCACAGCTTATTATGGGTACAGAGACACCGTGACATTCGAAGGTTAGTCGGGTTCTGTTTTTATGTCTTTTGCTAAGTTGATGAAAAATAAAAGAAAAACACGTCTGTCATTGGTATTGACCAACAATGATTGATATAGAATGTTTGTGTTTATTGAACCAAACCTCAACATAGTCCTACTGGCTGGACTGAATTGCTTCCCCAACACTAAGAGTTCTTCATATATGGCGTTAAATTTCCACCAAAAGTCCTCCACAAGCGTATATCAAACTCCACGCACACAAGGAACGTTCCACGGCCGCAGGACAGTCTCTATACCCACTGAAGGAAAAAAAAACAAAACAGAAATACTATCATTTGTTTCTCAAATTAAAACTAAAAATGAAAAGAGTGGGGAAAAAAATCTCTGCTTTATTTATTTATCGATTTCTAAACTAGTGTAGTAAAAGGAATCATTTTTGATGTTACATTTTTAAAGAAATGAAAATGAAGCAAACTCATGATGAATGTTTAAATTAGTTTTCTAAGAAAAGTGTTTGACCACAGGGTGGGGAGAACACAAAAAGAGAAACTCTTAGAAAATTAATTTAAACGTTCATTATGGGTGGAGCAGAAGTAGTTTGGTGTCAGAAACCTTAAAATATTGAATTTAAAAGTTATATGTCTGTTTGTTCCATTTTCAAATTAATTCTTTAATGGGAACACAAATAATGTATCTGTTTCTCTATAATAGTTTAGAAAATAATAATTATATCAATAGTTATTTTTAATTAAGTAATTTTGTTTTTAGTTTATTTTACTCTGAAAAAAACGAATGATACACGGATCCACTTATGGCGCCAGTCTTGCCATAGCAACGGCAATGGGGCGGGGCCAATTGAAAAGAGACCAATCACACGCAGGTTTAAGTTTGCTCATTGCGCACGTGAAATTTGATATACGCTCATGGAGGACCTTTAGTGTAAATTTACCACCATATTCCTACCCCTACATTTAGCCCGCCAAGCAGGGAGATATGGAAAAAATGTTTAGGTTATGTCCGCACTCCTTTTCTACTCGATATATAGTGCAGGCAGGAATCTTATTCCAGAATAAATCAACTCAAACCTTAAATAACTTCTTCACTCACCATAAAAATATATTTAGTCAAAATTATACAAATTAAAAAAAAAAAGTGCAGGATAGGATCAGGCCATTAATAACAATTAAATAAAATGACCTGGAGGGCCGGTGTAGGTACCACATCTACTTGGGGTGTCAGAACGGCTCGGGGGCCTGCGACAACTGATGACGTCTCGATGTTTGATTGGCTGTGATGACGTCTCAATGTTTGATTGGCTCTACACCGATTTGAATTTAACTAAACTCCCGTTTGTTCACTTGAACGTTTGGCACTCTGGCCTTGACTTTGACACATGTGATCTATAGTACAGTTCTCACCAGATGCAAAGTTCCTCAGTCCACCTCGGCTGGCAACTGCCGTGCTGCGATCGTTTCAGCGTCTGTTCTATTTTTTTCCATGAGCCACAAGCAATCCACGTCAATCCTGGCAGGAAGTTATGACAATAATCCTGAAAATCTGGTCAATTTTTAAAATATAACCAATTTTTCCAAAATAAAATACTGCTTTTGAAAATGCAATCATATTTTTGTATCTAAACAGACTGTAGAGATAAAAATCAACACAGTGGGCCAACTACAGAGTCGGGGGTGTGGTTTGGGTGTCTGACGATGACAAAAAAGCTCTAAATAACCACAACTGAGCAGAAGCGCCTGTCGACCGTTGCAGAAAAGTATGTGTCAGTGTGCGAACCAGGCGTAACTCTTCTTTTGGTCTTTTGAGCCCCACGTGATCCTCACACTATACTGAGCACCTATAACAAAGTCTACAATAACATTTGAGCCACTTCTGCTGCTTATAACATGCTAAACCAGGAGCTTTGGGTCTTGTTTAATTCACAGGACACTCATTGCTGCAACTGGGGGTTGAGTGCCAAGACAAACCCAGATTAGTCCCAAATGTGACCGATATATGTCATCGTTTAGCCCTTCTCCATCTTGGAAGCTTTCATCCAGAAGTAACAGGAAAAGGGTGCATCTCAGCAGAAGCACTTCACACTTTCAGTGCAAAAAAAAAAGATAAATGGAAAATGCTCAATATTCCGAGGGGATCACATCGCTTTCCCAATGACAAAAAAAGAGTCTGGATCCAGGCCATTAAAAGAGGCGGATTAGGGTCTCAAAGGTCCTGAAGGAGCTGAAGTCTCTGCAGCCCCCATTTGTGTCTGAAAAATGCTAAATTCTCAATTAATTTCCCAAAGCTTTATTGTGTTTTTTCATATATATATATATATATATAACTAATTTATGTACTTATAACCTACAGTTGTTAATGTACTTGGACTTCCAGTGTAAGGCCAATTTCTGTCATGAAGATATATTTTACCTGTGTGTTTATTTATTATTCTAAAAGAAGCAAAATCACAAACCGGGTTTACAGTTTGTCATTACTCACTCATTATTTAGCATTCGAGAAAACCTCTATAGAAATGATATAGCCCGCTTCTAATGTTGCATGACAAATAGACTGACGGCCCCCATCACACAAAGCGTCACTAATCATTATTTTCACATAAACAATGGATCCAATCATTGTGTGCAGTGTGAAAGATGTCACAGTTAGTGACAGACCAACAGGTAATTATCATCTGTGCTGCACAGAACCGAGCTGTTTGGATTCATATCGCTTCTTTCATCAGCTTCATTTGTAGCCTCAGCATATGGCAGTAAAGTAAGCTCTTTGGGAAGGAGAAATGTGCTCGCAACATGCCAAGCACCAGACAAAAAGGACAGAGTGAGCAACTATCTGGTGAATAGTAAAGCATTTAGTCCCTGAAAAGCAAGAAGTCTCCCACAGGAGCTGATGAATGGCTAAATGAAGCTAAAATTAGCCTGTTCTGACTGTTTTTTTTTTTTTGGACTGGTGTAAACAGAGCTCTAAATGAATGCCAGTGTTTATCAGTGTTTGAAGCAGAAACAAGCAACTGTTTGCCAATATGTTCACACACCAATGTTTTTTTTAGCTGATTAGCTGTCAATGTTTGTACTTTATTTTAAGTTGCTGGAAAACTAATTATTTTTGCTCAAAACAACAATCAATTAATAGTGAAACGGGTAAGAGGAATAAATCTGAAAACAACAAAATGTCCTCTGTCATGGTGACCATTTAAGTGATTAACTAATATTGATCAATTGCCAGAATTCGACCAATTCGATGATGGTGAAAAAGGAACAGCTTTATTTTAAATGAAGTAAGCTGCTGGCACCATCAGCAGGCTGGAAGGCATAGTTGTTGCAACTTCAAAGAAAGCACACACATGACGCCACTGGCTGCTGCCCAAAACAGAAGACAGAAAATGTGAAGAGGAAGAACAGATTGACAGTCTTCCACAAGAAGAAGAAAGATACTGTCCTTAATGCATCTGTTGAAGCTGCTCAGGTTTGAAGCATCTAGGCAAAAGAAGCTGTTTGAGCTTTTAGTCATGGTACAAAAGGCCAAGACTTCCTCTAGACAAACTAGCGTGAAGCTGATGAAAGTCTTGGCAGTGACAAATAGACAGCAGGAGCAGAGTGCACCTACACGTTCGCACTCACCTCCACCCTACAGGCCAACTGAATGAAAGCACAGATCTTCTGTGATTCTGGATAAAAACGTTTTTCTAGTGCAGATGTCACTTTAACCGATACTGTTTTTATATATCTTCTTATTTGTGAGTTCTTTGTTTTCTGCTTACAGGTATGAGGCAGCACAATGACCACGGTACCCAGTATCGCTCTGCCATTTACACATCCAACGCCGCACAACAGGAGATCGCACTAAAGAGCAAAGTGGCCTTCCAACAGGTACAAACCTCAACAAAAATATACTCGTATAGTATTAGTCACAACTGCCTATACAAAGGGCTGTCTGAGGGCAAAAATTGGAGGGGGACCTGGTTGCAGACAAGATGGCGGCTGAAAATCATTGGTAAGAAGGAAGTCCAGAACCGGAACATCAACACCCCATCTCCCCAACGAATAGCACATTTTAGTCTAAAAATGCTCTTGTTTTTGGTCGAAAAAGACTAATATAACCAGCGACCCTAACAGTTACTTTTTTTTGCCTTTTAGGCCTTGAGCCTGTAACATCTGAGTTTTCGTTTTTCGTCAAACCTAAAATGCACTTTGACATACCATAACTCCTTAAACAATCCGTGTGAATTAGCAGATGTGATCTGCAGAGAAAAGCAGTTTTGCGCTGGTAAGCAACACTTTAAAGCGCCTTTTCTACCTATATGCAACACATTACTAATATAAAGCGTCATATTCCGGTGCAAAGACACTTTTCACCGCGACAGAATAAACTGATTCATGTTGATCGCATAAAAGGTTAACGTTAACTGCGTAAACATCTGTCTGAAGCTGAAGTTCCAATGCAAAAGTCTTAACAGTTTTAAAAGTATGAACACTTTTGTTAATATCCTTTTTGAAATTAATAAAAACATTTAACCTCTTTTGACATATTTTAAGCTAATCTTGAACACTAAACCGTTATTTACATGAAAAAGTTTTAGTGAAAGTAGCTACAATTCTGAAGTCTTGTGGAATTCCTGTTTCCAGCAATTTTCCGCCGCCATCTTGTCTTTGACTAGCTTAAACGCTCTACACAATCAACGTGAATCGGCTTATTCTGTCGTGGAGAAAAGTGGCTTTGTACTGATGTAAAATTGCTTCATATTAGTAATATGTGTCGTATCGGTTAAAAGTTGTTTTAAAGAGTTGCTTACTAGCGCTACACGCCTTTTCTCTGCAGATCAGTTAATTCACTTTGTATGACATCATCACCATAATGTCATATATGTGGGCAGCCTACATTAACCTTAATAATACTTTACAATACATTTACCACATACATTACAATCATATGTGTCCACATGAACCTTAAGGAAACTGTGAGATTTACTCTGCATCAAAACATAAACATCTGCAGTTGTGCATCTTTGAAAAGCTCAATGTATTCCTAAAAGATTTATCTTAATGAACAAAGTTGTACTTATTTAAGAACACTTTGAAAGTTGTGGATAGTAAAGTGGCACAGTTGTGACATCCTATGCTAGCTAGTTAAGCAAAAGTATTTAAATAAAACTGCAGGCATTGATAAAAACCCTCCTCTTAAGATGCGGAGGTGAACAAGGTCGACAGGTCATCCTAACTGATCTTTAAAGCTTTTGCTTTTTTCAGCACACGCGTCCTCCTTTTGTTTCCCTAAGTCCATCTGTCCATCGTTCCTTTCCTCTATTGATCCCGCCTCAGTTCAGTTTGGTTTCCTTCTCTGTGAATGTTAGTCATGCACTTGCTGGTGAGGGGGCAGAAAGGAGCAAATTACCATGGTCATGGTTACTTTAGGCTCCCTGGGTCAGCAGTCAGTAACCGCGGGGTTGTTGTGTTGCCGTGGCAACAACCTCCCAACCTTGGCCTTGGGCTGGGGTCAGAGGTGTAGGAGGTGTGGCAGCTGGGACCAGAGAGGTGATGAGGGTGGGGGTAGAAAAACATTTGGATTAAAAAGGGCATCACTAACATCCTGTCAACTGAAGGTGACCCTGCCTTTCTGCTGTCAACGGACCGTGACCCCACACATGCTCACATCTAAACACGCTCTGTCCGAGTTTGTAGACTTCACTGTGTTTTAAAAAGCTACAATCCTTTAATGGAAAAAGTTGCGTTCAAGAGGCCAAAATTAAATAGACTTCTATTGAAAAATTCAGTCATTAAACTCAATCATTAAATTTGTACAAATAACCACTGTTACATTTTTTTTAACATGTCCCTTCGTTCAAGTTATAAATGGGCAAATCAGATAATAAAAGTAGGTGTTTTTTATATTCAAAACGTTTGATTGACAGATTCTCCCGAGCCTACTTTCGGTTTGTGGCCTAATCACTGATTACTGATGTTGTCTGGTTCCAACGTGGCAACATCCATATTGCCCAAAAATGGTGACTGAATTGAGTTAATTTCGTTGTAAGCCACTTCTTATGGGTGACGGTACACTCACTCTGTCCTTTTCTCACACACAGTCAGTGGAGACAACAGAAGTTTGGAACTTTCAAAACAAAAATGTGACCCGTTTATCTGTAAAACTGACCTGCACATGGATAAAATCCTCCTAATGTTTTTTTTGTTTGTTTGTTTTGTTTTTTTAAATAACTAATAAATGCTTTTGCAAAGTGTTTATCCCAAGAATCCCCATAAATTAAACATTTGAGATTGAAATTAAATTAAACTAAATCTTTTTTTGGAATTAAACCATTGAGTCAAAAGCAGATTGGATTTTTTTTAATAAAAATGTTTAAATCTGCTGCATGCATCTATGTGAATAAATCCTGTTTAAAGCTTTTAAAACGACCTTAAGTCGCTCTGATATTAAGACCGTTAGCAGCTTTAGTTCCCTTACTAGGTACTCTAAGGGCTCATTCAGACTGGAAAAGTCTGTTGGTCTGTACCAAGTCAGCTTAATTTGGTGTAGATCGGGTCGTGAACCTTGCGTTTGGTCTGTATTCAGACTGTTCAGACTGCTGTCACTGGACATTTCTGTTTTGAACCAAAGCATCTAAACAAAATCGTGTGACTAAAGATCTCTTCAGTCATTGGCCAGGATTTATGAGGGCGGGGCAACAAGCAAAAGGATAATGGAAATCCTGCGCTTTGTAATCCTTGTCGGGATAGTTAATTGATTCAAACTTTATATTTTTGCTGTCCAGTTTTGAACGTCTGTGTCAAGGTCAAGTACAACACTTAATTTTGCTACTACAGAGGCATGCTGCAAGGTGGTTATTGAGAAGACATTGGCTATGAAGACACTGTTGAGTGTTTTTGACATTAAGATTGTTAGAAAAACTGTGTGAGAAGCAATTTGTATCACCATAAAGTTCTTTTAACGAGCCTGCATTAATCTAACTAAATTTCAATGGGTTGCTGCAGTGTCTCATTGTTGTACCACTACTGTGTTTACATCCTGTAGTGAGCAGCTACTATACGTTGGTTTGGTCCAGTTGTTTTGCTCCGAGTACAGAGCCTAGTCAGACAGCGGAAACTGAGACCACTTCAAAAGACGGGTCAGAGAGTGGTTCTTGATCCCAGACTGGGGTCCGTTTGGATGTATTCAGACTGAAAATTTGTTCCGGATTATTGTGAGAAACGAACTCTGGTTCACTTTAAGTGAACCAAATGTGTCCAGTTTGAATACACCCTAAAATCCCTACAAAGAAGCTTCATTTTTATTTTGCTGTGTAGTTTCTGCTATGATGTATTTCAAAGGTTTACCTATAGGATGCCTGAAAAGTGCAACTTGCAGCTTTCTCAGAACTCGTCAGGTATTTTGACAAAAAAATCTTCTCATGTCACAACAGAGTAGCAAAAAAAAGTGATGCATTATTTAAAAGTATTTAGAAAAAGGTGAGTGCAAATGTTTTAAATCTTTGTTTTCTTAAATACAAATACAGCTGTACACTGTCTACACCTGCTGTGGTTCGCTATGACGTGAAGAAAACTAGCAGAAACAGCCCAGGGTTCACTGGGTTCATCTTTTCGCAGGAAAAGGCTGAGCCTTATCTTTTAGTCACTTTCATGTTGGGGAAAGGCTGAATCACGGCAAGACTCTCACAAAACACACTCTCAGAGACGAAAAGAAAGCAGCCCTCCTTCCTTCCCTCTCCAAACCAACGCTGCTGACACCACTGATCTGTCAACCACTTTAGAAGCGCCACGGATTCCTCCGACTGCCACTGGGACACCCATCTTCTCGAAGCCGCTGACACTCTCTGAACCAAAATGGCAGACACCTGCCTTGAAATGGTCGCCATGTTGTAAAGGATGCTAAAACCAGAGAGCGGCCCGGTGGGAAAGTGGCATCACCAGAGGCCGTGTTTTCTGTCAGCGTTTTTTTTTCTTTCTTTTTAACGAAAAGGCCAACACACTCTGGGAGAAGTGAACACGTGTTTTTACGGAGGGACACTGATGGGGGGGTAGGTGGAGGCGATCGGAGACAACCGCAAATAAGACAGACATCGCGAAAAATCCAGATTCCACCCCGCTGCCTGTGACTCAGGCGCACTTATACGTTCATACAGTCACACAGACATACATCTGGCACAGCCCAATGAATAATTAACCCATATGAAGAGTCTCTTCTGCAGGGCTTTCAGTTTCTTAACTTCAACAGTGAGGGGGAGGTTTGGTGAGGGTGAGGCAGAAAAGCTTGTTTAAGCGCGAGGAGCGGGGAGGGAGGTGGAGGGGGGGTAGAGAGAGGGAAAGCGGCGAGGAGAAGGGGGTTCTTTATAATGAAATTTGAAATTTGCAGAACATCAAAGGGTTCTGTAGCCAAGCCGCTGTGGCAGCAGAGCAGGGAGGAGGAGTGCATCTCTCTTTCTGTCTCTTCCTCCCCTTCTCTCCATCCCTCCCTCTTCGCTGAAAAGTGTCTCCCTGGAGCTGAGTGGGGGGGTTGAGAGAGAAGGGATGGGAAGAGTTGATTAGGAGGAGAGTGGGGGGTGGGGGTGGCTTAGAGACGGGTTAGGGGTTTGCAGGGAAAAATGTATGAACATGAGGTTCTGCATATGTGTGCGTGCACGCATGTATGAACAATGGGTTTTATCAGGCCAGCTGTAATGTCGTGCGTGTGCGTCTGTGCGCGCACGTGCATGAGCGTAGGGCCTTGGAGGGGAGAGTGTGCCCTCTGATAAAGCATCCTAACTTAATGAGCTTGAAAAGGGGATGAAGAGGCGGGGTGCACAGAGGTTTGGATGATGGGTTGAGAGGAGGGGAAAAAAAGAAGCAGCATTTGGGGTTAAAAGTGGCGAGGAGAAGCTGGAGGGGGTTGTTAAAACAGACCACAACATCTCCAGGTTTCATAATCAGACTTCTGGTCACATTTTCTTGTTTTGGAAAGTCTTCAAAAAGTCAGATCTTCCTTTTCTAGCGGCTCAAACTCGCCAGGTTTTCTTCCGATAATGAAAAAGTTGTTGCCGTGCAATGAATTAATGAATAGCGGCGGAATAATTTGCTTTTATCTTTTTGAAAATATCGAAAATTTTTAATTTCGCTAAATCAAGATGAAAGTTTTCTTTCCAAAATTTCAGGTTTGATCTGCATTTTTTTGCACGCTGAGATACTTGTCGTCTGACCTGGAAACAAACAAACAAAAACAGAAGCAGAAAATGTTGGAGCGCGCATCTCCTCGCTCCGAGACGAAAGTATGTGCATCGTCTTTTCTCTCGAAATGTAGGAGTGTTGGCTTCCCCGCTCACAAAATGTAGGAGGGCTCACTGAAGATTAGAGCCCAGCTAAAATGGATGCCTGACCCGCGCAGAGGGAGGGAAAGACAGATGAGCGGTACAGGACAGAAAAAAAAGTGTCATTTTATTCTACATTTTTTGTTCTTTGTACAGACTCACTGATGCTCCAAATGAAAGTTCATGTAGGCAACATTCCTTTTTTCATCTTTTTTTAATACCATCATGCACAAACTAATCCCTTTTCTACATTTCCTCATCCCTGCGCGCTTTCTGTACTGTCCTCTTTCCATCGCTTCCACTCTGAGGTCACGGAGGGCACGCCAGCGCTGCAGACCAGTCCACCAGCATCACATCAGACTATTTCATGTGTTTTCAGGCGCTGCGGCAGCCTCTCTGTTACCAGCGTTTCTCCACGGAGCAGCTTTGATGTTCGCTCTACTTTAAAGTGTATTTACATTTTTAAGATGTTGAAGAGCTTTTTGTGAACTCGCAGAGTTCAGGTGAGCTCTTAAATACACAAAAAACAACCGAAAAATGCTGTTTGCAATAATAATTTATGTCCTACTATTTGACTTTTATGTTGAAATATTATTATTAGTTTAGAAAATAGAATTAAAAAAGGTTGTTGACCAAAAAAAAAAAGTAAGACAAAAAAAGTAAGACAACCCAAAATGCTTTCTGATCGTCTATATATATACACACACACACACACGCTATATATACTTATATACACACTATATATGTATATATATATTAGCTTAGAGGTAATTATTAGTTTTTATATATATATATATATATATTTTAATGCTGCTGAATATGAAAAAACTTAAATGCTTGACAGCATTTTCCGCTTTGTAGTTCAGCACTTGGATCAAAAGTTCAAACCGCAAATAATAAAATAATCATTTGCTACACAGGCGGCCTAAAATGCCACATCTCTATAGATTGCTTTATATTTGTGTCTCCTTTAGTTCCACCTCAGGAGAGTTTTGTTTATTATTCTTTTACAGGTAAAGTTGGCTGCTAATGCAGTGAATTTTACCTTAAAAGTATGTCATTTTGCTCAAGTAAAGCTCTCATATCTGTTTTTGCCTAAAAATGACTATACACCAATAAAACCATGTAAGATGATCTAAAAAGCAGAGATTTCACTTTTTTATTATATACATCCAAGCAGCTTAATGCGATATTGCAGAACGTAGTATAATGCAAAGTATCTAAAATCTTAATTACAAGTGAGACAACATTAAAGGCTGCTCATGCAGTAAGTCATCACTAATGATGATGTGAAACACTGCAGTGGTGTTGCTTTAGAAAGTGGAATCAGCTATGAAATTACTGCATGCTGCTTTAAGTCTGGCTGAGTTTTGCATCGAGGCGTCGCAGTTATGCTTCAGTGAGGATCCCAGTGCGCCCTCTTTTAGCCATAAACACTAAAATTGTTCTGCAAAACGACATGGCCTTAATGTAGTTAATTACAGAATGCCTATAAAGATTATACGAGATCAAGATAGAGATAAGAACCAAAAAAAAAAAAAACAATTATGAACTTGGGTGTAATTACATAAACCGCCAAATTGAGGTCACGTTCTTTTTCAAATGTCTTGGCCATGAGTCATCGGGTGTTACAAACTCTGTGTCAGAGCACGTCTATTCCCCAACCCTTCGCAGCCGAAGGCCCTCTGAGGGAAGGCGACACGGCTGTGGGTTAAGGAAGTGAGGAGGAGAGAGTGCGCCGTCTTCCTCCTCCGCCCCTGCCCCTCTCGGGGTGTCACGTCTTATTTGTGTCCTGGGGTCGCCTCTCTGGCAATGGTGCAAAGAGACTCTCTCGCTTGGCTGGCAAACAAGGAAGACTCGGGTATCAGGAAGCGGTGGCCTATGCTCACATGGGAGAGAAAAAGGCAGGAGAATCAGCATCAGGGAATGGAAGGAGGAGGAGGAGCAGGAGAGAGATGCACGCATTCAGCCATGTCTTTGACATGGGAGTCTTTCCGACAGGCGTGAAGAAGGGAAGGGCTGATTGGGCTGAGTGAGCTCGGCGCTGGACACACACTTTCAGACATATTTTGCTCGAATAGGAGAACTCGTCATACTGCTTCAGATGTAAATTAACATTTCAGAAGTCCTGAGTGGCAGCGGGGATGAGCCATGTGGCGAAAATTAGGACACAAGTCCTAAATTCTGTTACAGCCGAAATGAAACAGTTTAGTTTATTCCTTTGTAATATTTCTTCCTCATTCGTTCTTAAAAATGCTCCAACATTTGTCTCATCAGTGACATTAACATGAAAATATATATCTTCCCCATCCATATTCTTCCCTTCGCTCGTGCGCTGCTGCAGCGAGAGAGCGAGCGAAGCCAAATAAGGTTATACACAGTGGCATAACGGCGTGCATTCTGATTTATAGATCTAAAATGGCTGCCGTGTTGTGACTGCCATAGAGGGCTGGATGAGGAGCGAGGGATCGGTGTGGGGGTGTCAGGGCGGAGGTGTGTGTTTACTCGCAACGGCAGACCTTTCCTTGGACGTTGTGCTCTCTTCACTCCCCGCGTCCCGTGCCCTGGAGGGCTCTCCGCTGCTGTGGTTTGTTGGTGATGACTGATTAATTAGGCCATGATGTACAAAGCTCCGTGCTTGTGTTGGCTGGCTCACCACTGAGCTGGTGGGTTGCAGGCAGGGAAGAAAAAAAAATAATTGTATTTTTTCGTCTTTGGCAGTCTGTAAATGGTTTGCATTTGAATGCTTAAGTATGTGTTCTTCTCGGAGGCTGCTGCGTCTGAGTGTCGTCAGGTTCTTGTACTCGGTTCCTTCCTGCAGGGAGACTGTAGCCTTTACATTGAAGCACAGCCGCTGAGGAGTTAGAGGTCAGCTGCTGCCTCAGCCTCTATGTGGGGCCTGCTGCTTTGATTTACTGACTACTGCATCAACTCCTGCTCATGCAAACTCAGCTGGTGCCACACTGCCACCACGTGGAGGAACGCACTCACTACATGCTCTGACTTTTACAGCATTTTTAGAGCCCACTGCATCCCTTTCGGGGTCCCTGGAGCCAACCCAGCTACTGTTGGGCGAGAGCGGGGTACATCTCACTCCGAGGGTCAATTTAGAGACACCAGTTAACCTGTGATGTATATTTTTAAACTTTTGTGTAATGGAAAAACATGCAAACTCCACACAGAAAGGTCTGAAATGGGATTCAAACCAGGGACTTCTCGCTGTCAGGTGATAGTGCTAACCACTGCACCCCATGAAGCCTTTTTCTCCCCTTAAATTTTAAAAAGAAAAATGTAAAAGTAATTTAATTAATTTTAATTTGGTTTGAAGAGGCACAAACTTTTTCTGTTATAGGCAGAAAAACTTTAATTTAATAGAATCCAGGATTAAAAATCATTGCTTATAATACGTTTTGCATGTTTTCTGGAGTTTTGATTCATTCTCTGCTTCAATTTTGAAAATCCTTTTCTTCTTTGAGTCAGTGATAGGTAAAAAGTTTGCAAAAATATAGATTTTTGTCCTCTTTATGTTTTAAGATAGTGTCCTGTTAAAATGTCACCACATTCACTTCAAAAATAGGTCTACTACAAAGTCAAAATCTTTAATAATTCAAAAAAATGTCCTTAAATAAGCCACAAATGTGCCAGTGGAGTAAAGAAATTTTCTAACCAACAATTATTTAAGAAAATATAAGGCCTATTTTCTAAAACTGATGTTATTTTGCTATTTAATATCTTTCTTACTAAGAATATTTTTCTTGAGAGACAAGAAATAAGACAGTTTTTCTTGAAACAGATTATTTTTACTTTTACTTTCTTAAGATTCAATTTTTGCATGTTTTTTTTTTTTTTTATCCTTTAACCTAATGTGTATTTCTTCCAGAGTATTGAACTGTGCATGCATGATTGAGGGAAACATTCAAACCCTAAAGATTTGCAATCCCACACATCAGCATGCAGCTTGATGCATCTGAGATGAAATAAAGAATACAGTCTACACAGGACTAAACTTTTAACTACTTCCACATCTCAAGCAATTAATATTTAAAGGTTTAAATCAACATTCACAAAATGATGAAGGACATTCCACAGAAATACTCTTATTTCAAGAAAAAAAGTATTATTTTTTATATTGCAATAAAAATAATCTTATCAAGAAAGTTTTTCCAAAACTAATCTTAGTTTAAAAACATGATTTTTTTTCTTAAAATAAAATATTTGATAGGACAATTTTTCTTATTCTATTGGCAGATTTGTTGCTATTTATAGAAAATGTGTCAAATTGTTAGAAATTTTGAGTTATTTATATATGTGGCTGCTTTTGTGGTGTTCCTATGATTTTTTCCTTTTTTTTTAGTCCCTTTGTAAAAAGGCATTTGTTAAATGATTGAATACATATACAAGAAATAAAACCAAACATTTTTGTAGGCATTATCTCAGCATTTTTTGCATTTTTTAAGGTAAAACCTCTGTATTCACCCTACTTTCAAATTAATTACTGACAGTACATGGCTAAAAGAGTATTTGCAAAACATATTAAAATACAAAATAAAAAGATAATTTCAGAAAACCCTGCACTTATGGTTTTAGTTCCACCAGACTCTGAATTTTTTTTAACCCCTGAATTTTTCTCTGATTTTTTTCCCCCAATTGTTTTAACCCCTGAATTTTAATCCTGGATTTTTTTTTCAACCCTTGCTTTTTAAAAAGAAACATTTTATGCTCCCAAAAATATTTTCTATCTTAAAAATGTCAGTGCTTTAGGATAAAAATTCAGGGGTTAAAAAAACTCAGAAAAAAAATCAGAGGTTAAAAAAATTCAGAATAAAATTTCAGGGGTAAAAAAAAATTCAGACAAACAAATCAGAGGTTAAAAAAATTTAGAGTCTGATGGAACTGTAAAACTTCCATATGCACTAATCTTTTAAAAACTTCTACGTTAAGCAGTTCTTTCTAATCTGGATTCAAGTGTCTTTAGCCCTTTAATATCTAAGGCGTCGTTGGTGATGCTTAAACACAAAATCTTTAACATACTGTAACTTTTCAACCGTTAATACGATCAACTTAATTCCAGTAGATTTTCAAAATCTACTGGAATTAAGTTGCAGGAAATCAAAGAACATAAACACTGGAGCTCTGGTGTTAAAGGGTTAAAGTTTCTATCCTCAATTTCAGACAATTTCCCCCTATTTTACAAATAACCTTTTTAATAATTATCACTAAAATTCATTCTTGGGGAGCGGACACATCCAGAAGCAGCTTGAGCCCAGAGCGAGCACACACCCCCTCCCTCTCGTGTGTTCACGAGCTCCCGCCAAGCGAACTCCTGCAGGCCGTTCAGAAGATCGCTGAAGACGGCTACATGTAAGCCACTTGTTGCACCCAGTCGCAGCATGCACCCAACATTTTTTCTTTCTTTTCGGCTCCAGGAGCACTGATCTAGAAAGTACTGAGCGCTTGTATTATTAGATGAGAGGAAACCACTCAGCACAGCAGGCAGACATGGGATATATCTGTCAGAGGTGTAAAGTGCGCCTGCTTGAAGGAGTGTGTGTTGCTTCGGCTCGTTTGAAGCCTTCTCTCGCGGTGTTTAGAAAAGGAGAAGTGTGAAAATGTCATAAGGAGTTCTCAAAGAGACGGAGCCGTCTTTGATGCTTTGTCCCACAGAGAGCCGCAGAGGTGCACCGCTCTATAAAAAGAAGCTCGTTTCTTGTGTCACTCAATCACCCCGCTGACTAGTTAAGGAGCAGAAACTCCTTTCTGTGTTTGATTTTGGAAGTTCACAACTGATGTGCTAAAAAGTAAAACAAACGAGTTTTATTAGATTTGAAGGAGGTTTGGAGAAGTAATGGAGAAATTACTGAATACTGTTCCTCAGCAGCTGAATAATTTGAGTCTTAAGAAAGTAAAATGATTTTTGTTTCAAGAATTGTTGTTTAATTTCTGTCTTACAGGAAAAATAATCTTATCAATAAAGTTTTTCAATAACAAAATAATTTTAGTTTAAAAAACCGTCTTAGTGACTTGAAATTTTTTCTTAAAATAATGAGATTTGAAGAAAATCTGATTTTTTTTTTATTTATCTTTAAGCGTCCTGTGTAGTTTTAAGTGCTTCTTTCTGTTCTGTGCTCAGGAGCTGAATAAGAAAGGCCACGGCTCAATCACCACCGAGATCCTGGAAGGTCAGCACTTTTACTACGCCGAGGACTACCACCAACAGTACCTGAAGAAGGTGCCCAAAGGCTACTGCGGCATCAAGGGCACAGGGGTCACCTGCCCCCTCCAGACCCCAAAGGATGAGCTCTAAGGGACGCGCGATTAAAAAACGAGGCATTTCTGCAAGATAAATGAATCTGAAGGTATAAAACATGAACATAATGTCAAGTTGAACATACTTTTAAAGGCTCACACTGCAAAAAGTGTGGAAAAGAAGTCTCATTTCATGTCTAATAAAACAATTTTATCAAAATAGTTTTTTAATAATAAAATAATTTTATGTAAAAAAATATATATCTTAGTGACTAAAATTTTTTTTCTTAAATTAATAATTTTGAAGGGCCTCTGGTCACATTTAAATGGCGACAGAAACGATCTCTAGCTGGAAGCGGAAATTTCACAACTTTAGCCGGTTGTGTAAGCGGAAATTTCCTAAACTTTAGGAAACCCTCTCAAAAATAATATTTTAAAAACTTTTCAGAACTGTCAGATTTTAAGCTTTTAAACATGAATAAATTGTAACTGTCTAACAGTTTAATGTGCTATATGAGCTTCAAATGGGACAGAGAACGTTAATCGCTTTATTTCTTTCAAGTCAATATTAACAAGTGTTCAATTTGTAGAACTACATCCGTTTATCTCTGGAAAATAAGCGGGCGAAGTGCAACTTTCTCTCTTTGAATCAGCTGATCACGTAATTGGTTACACTTTGCCAAAGGGAAAAAAAGTCGAAAGCTTAAAACGGGGGTTTCTGGTTATTAATTTTTGAGCCCCATATTTTTTCTCTGGGACCAGATTCTGGTTTTTTTTTTTTTTTTTTTTTT
>NC_050533.1:10179796-10190764 GCF_002922805.2 Oryzias melastigma
TGTTTACAAGTAGACTGTTTTAAACACAATTTAGAATAGATCTATGAGTTTTATTATATTGCAAAGGGAATTCACACACACACACACACACACACACATATATATATAATTAAAGGAAAAGAAGGGCTAATGTCTGCCTGCAGTATTTTGATTAACCACCACAAGGTGGCGATATGCCTCAAAAAGAAAGAGCTTTTTTGATGTCACATTTAGAAGTTGTAATTACAGGTTTCACTCTTGCTTTTTCCTCTGTAGAAATACTTAAAATCCAGAAGTGAAAAGATGAAGAAGTTTTTATTATGTCTAAAACTGTGAGAAAATATGAACAGGGACTTGAATTAAAAAGAAATGAGACCAGTAGAGTTTTTATGTTTTTATTCATGTTTTTAGCTTTTAAAATAAGTTTGAATCAAAGCAAACTTTGTATATGTATAATATTCTGGCTTTATTTTGCAATACCTCGCTTTGAAACATTTATTTTGTGTATTTATCAATCTGTCAATCTGAAAAAAGGTTGGTGGCAGTTTTAACTTATGTCTGATTTTGTCAAACATTAAAGCATAATTTTAAAATATTTACAATAAAGAAATTGAAAAAAAAAGTCTGGTTACATACATTTGAACCCAAAATAGCCTATAGATCATTTACTCACATGAGTGAGGGAGAAAATACAAAGGAGTGACTCAGACACTTGCTCAAGGACCACTCATTCTGGCCTTTAGAGTGTGAAACTTAAAGCACTCATGTGTATTATGAGGTATTTTTCTCGAACCTCCTCCTCCTCACACATCAACAACAAAAGAAAAGTCCTGTTTTAAAATCTCACAACGCTGAGGCGTCTGTAGGCAGGCGCTCCTTTAAAATAAACACTCTGGTGTGCAATTCTATTTAAAAAATGAAAATCACACTCATGGTTACACTCCAGATACAAAGATGATATCAGGAAAAAGCTTTTTGGTCGACCGCAGTAGTGTGATTCAACCCGCTCTTGTTTTTCCCCCTCCCTCTCTTCTATCTTTCTTTCTCTGTGTGTATGTGTCACATCCTGACACCTGTGTGTAGGTGTGGACCAAGACACAGGTGCAGGTGCAACCTCTCCGGGCCTATTTTAGTATTGGGGCAGATATTTTTGCATGTGTCTGCATGCAGCAGCCGTGTGTGCGTACGTGCGTCCGTGTCAAGAGGCTGTGGCTTGCTTGATCGAACTGCTCTGGTATGTGGTTGGACCAGCAAGCTGTTTTCCAGTGCCTGCTTGTGCTTTGCATTCCGTTTGTTCTTCTCATACATGATAACCTTTCGGTGCACTGATATTACTTTCCTAGACTTTGAAGGGAGGATTGGAAAACAGCTTTGATTACAGTTTTTTTTGTTCCACTCAGATGGATTTAAACTGATAAAAATATTTAGAAGAAGTGCTTTTACTGTGTTCAGTTTAAAATGGGGGCATGGTACTCTCATATACCCATCTACACAGTAAGGCAAAGCAGCACAGGAACCAGGCTGTGTGTGCCCTTCAGACAGAGCCTATTGTCTGCAGATGGGCCTTTAATGGCCCCACAGCTGGCCACAAAGAGCATACCGCTCCAGCTCACTGCAATATCTCCCACTTGCCTGTAAAAAAAAGAGGCACACCATCACAGATACATATGCATCTACTCATATTCTTCCAGATTTGTGAGGCCTCTTGACGGAGGAAAATCATAGTTTTGCTGCAGCGTGGAGGGGGTGGGCTGGTTGTTTATCACAGGTACTCTGCACTCTTACACACTCTGGTACAAACACACACATCCCAACCACCACCTCCGACTCCGTCCTTCACCACCGCCTAATGCAAAAGGCAGCGCCCACGCAAAAGAAACAGACACCTTGCAGAAACGTGCACCCACGTAATTTTCTTGCACTGATCTGTTGTCTATTGTCGTCCTCGATTCACAGCAACATCTATGGCAGATATTTAGATGTAGATGGAGAGCATTTTCATGATAAACTGTGGTGAGAACAACACTCACGTTAACTCTGAGGCTTGTAAATTCATCTCAGGGTGATACGAGAGGTCGTGTGCAGGCTTTTGCAGATGCCAGATGTGTTTGCATCCCCTCTCGTGCTCACGCCTCCCCTCCCTCTGGTTCCTGCAGCGGCGCAGGGTCTCAATCAGAGCGCCAGGGCTCCAGGAACCAGAGCACAGCAGCCTCTCTGTGCAGCCCAGAGAAGCGCAGCCTTGTCTCGGCCGATGCATCTGCAGCCCGGGGGCAAGCTGGGGGAAGAGGGCAAACCCTGGTGCCCCCTGCACATTGCTTTCACTTGAGATGTGCTCTGTCAGCACAGCTTGACCCTTTAACTCTGCTGGGCTTGAGAGTAAAATTCAACCAGAGAGGCTCCTGCTTTCTTACAAGTTTATGTGTTATAATGTACTTTTTTGCCGAGAAAAAATGTTGCAAGATTCCGTTTTCTGCTCGGAATAGACTTGCATGGGGGTGGAGGGTAGCACGTTCTGCAGGGCCCGGTTGACTGCTAACTGGCCCACAGGCTTTCTGGCTGACGGCCCACTCAGTGACATTCTGCACCTGGGAGCCTGTGTGTTGTCAGCCATACTAGCTACAAGCTACCACCGCATGACACACAGGAAACACAGAAATAACTTCTCACTCTTTCTATCATCTTTGAGGTGAGCTGCTGTCAAAAAAAGGAGCTAAAGAGACAGGTTAGGAGGGATTGAATCCAGGAATGCTGCATGGAAAAGCACCATTAGCTGTTAAGAATAGAAAGCTAGAAAAGAAAGTGAAATAGGCCCTAGCACCTGCGCAGGAAAATTCACCGGCCTCAATTCAAACTGAACTTTCTGCATCCTCAAGCAGCTTCAGATAGAATCTCTAACCCAAACAGTGGAGGAGTTGAAGCCAAATATACAAAACGTCTTCTAATTTTTCTTTTATCTTCTTTGTCCATCTGCTTCTTGAGTCGTGTCAGCCTCACCTCACACAGCTGTGAGAGCCGAGTGACATTCAAACGTTGCCAACCAGCCCCTCGATTAGCGCTCTGCAGGGGAAAATATTGTGCAAGATTCAGGCTTTTAAGTGACGCTGTGCTGATGTTTCACTATTATGAGGAAAACAGGACACACACACACACGTCATGCGTCTGCATTGCAACATGCACTAACTTTGTTTTCTACATGCTTGCCACAGCTGGCTAATTTCTGCCAACGGTGCAGATTAAAACTTCCGTTCAGTTTTCTGATATGATCTATTTCTGTCTAGAAGAGGCAGAAAGTGAAGAAGAAAGAGAATAATTAAATGTGAAACGCAAAGGAGTTGATGGAGGGAGAGGAAAAGAAAAGGGAGGAGGGATGGTGCTCGCTGCACCAGGAGGAAGCTGGGTCTGATGCCTCTCCATGCAGCTGCTCCCAAACACCCACACTCTTCCTGTTGGAGTGTGTGTGCGTGCACTCGCGTGTGTGACGGTGAGAGTGATGACGTTTTGTGTAAGAGGTTGGTGTTTTACTTTCACAGATTGAAAGTGAGTCAATTTCTCCGATTAAACACCCTTTTAAGTCCCACTCCAATTATCTTTTGATCTATTGTAATTTTTTTTATGATGGCTATGCTGTTTTTAAGCAAAATTAGAAAAATGTTTAATTTCTAGGACATAATTTCTGCAGTAATTCATTAGAAATTCACCTCTGAGTTGTGGGCGGGGCTGTTGGCGTGGAGTTAGCCTGTCCTGATTTCCCATCATCCCTTTGTTTACACTCTCTCCTGCTAGCTTACAACCCTTCACACTCCCAATCTGACAAAAGACTATGGTCATGTATCCCAAAATGCTGTTGTACGGTGACATAAAGGAAAGTTTTTTTAAGAACTTTGGCAAGTGGTTGCGCAATGGGTAGGCGGCAGTCGCATTTTTACACGCTGTTCGGTAACTGCAGAAGTTTAAGAAAAAGTGAAAATTCTACCAACCGGATGATTTTTCACCAAAAGTTGAAATTGGTCGGTGGCCATCCAGGCACATTTCTAGGACGCGCAGTGGCAGTCCATCGAGGATGATGCCTTCACAAAATCAGGTGACAGCTGGACAGACGGTCAAAGCCGGAATCGCCAGCCGGCAGCAGCTCTTACTGGACGATGTGTAAATCTCCTGATGGGGACCATCCATATAAAGTGCCATCAGCTTCTTGGTAGCGTGAGGGCGTATATAAAGTGGGCCATTCTGGACACTTGATGGCCACATCTATATTCGTGACTACACTAACGATTTTCAAAAAAGTCCAGCAGCAGCATGAAGATTCGCCCAATGCCTCCACATCGCAGTGGTCGTCGTATTTGTGGCCATAGCAATAAATATCGAGCAATACTGAAACTATCCAACTGTACAGTTTTAAGCCAGATTCCATCTCGGATGAGTGAAGCAAAGATGTACATGGATCTATTTGTCTGCAAGTGGATGCATCAATATGCATCGGGGCAGGGAGGTTATGGCTCTTCGATTGTAGCTCCTATGTCTATGCTACAGGATTTTCCAAGTCATTTTTTCATCTGCTCCTGATTCACAACAATTTGAATAAAGAAATACTCAGAAATGTAATTTTAAGCTTGATTTTATTCATTTTTGTCCTCCATCATAAGGGAAAATGTGACAAGAACACTTTAGAAACCCAGTTTTCATTGGAGTGGGTCTTTAATAATATTCAAGACTATTTTAAAACTAGATATATAAGATTACTGGTGATAGTGCAAATGTAAATGCCGTAAGCTGAACGTGGCTGCCAAAGATGCTGATAGCGAAAAAAGCTTAAACTGATGGCAAAAAATGCTGAAGCTGAAAGTTTGCTAAAATATTAGCTAAAAGCTAAAAAAAAAAAATGGAAAAATTACTTAAATATTAGCTAATTTTAAAATTTGCTTAAAGAACTTTAAAAATGTATAATTTTGACAAAACATCTAACATTACATTAAAATATTAGCTAATCTTTAAATTAGCCACACAAAAAATTGGAAAAATGTCTAATTTTGCAGCTAGTATCATGATAGAATATTAGCTGAACTCAAAATTTGCCTAAAGAACTTGAAAAATGTCAAAAACAGCTAGCATGATGCTAAAATAATAGCTAAACGACAAAATAACATTTAAAGTGTTAAATTTTCAAGATTAGCCAAAAAGGCTAGCATGTTGCTTAAATTTTAGCTAAACTAAAAAAAATTCTAAAAATGTCTAAATTAGCCAAAAACAACTAGAATGTTGCTAAATATTTGCTAAATTTAAAGTTTGCTTAAAAAATCTGGAACAAATTATGTCTATATTAGCCAAAACAACTAGCATGGTGCTAAAATATTAGCTAAACTCCAAATGTGCCTAAAGAACAGCTAGCATGTTGCTACAATAAAAGATAAATTCCAAATTACCCTAAAATATAATAATGGCTGAACATTTACAATTTTGAATGGTGTCTCTAGCTAAAAGAGGCCTCTATGTGGAAGTGCAAAGAGTTTTTAAAGGATTTAAGCAATTTCTCATTAATTTCCAATGGGGCATTTTGTCTAAAATTTCCCAAACTATAAAGCCTTATAATAGCGGTTTTGACAATATTTCCAAAAGGATTGCTTGAATGCTCTGAAGCATTCACACAATAAAACATCTAAATGAGCCCTCCCATAAAGGAGTGGAGAAACACAGCGGGTACTTAAGGAACTCTTGCAAAACAGTTTGCCGGTTTTCCTGCAGCTCCTCCTGTATGGTTGAGCTCGTTGGTTCTCTTTTCAAACAAACGCTGCCCTCAAAAAACATCCGCTGGTGGAAATGCTAGCCGTCACTCAGTGAATGGAAAGGTTTGAGGTGAGAATGTGGCCACAATAAGGTGTCAACAGGGTGTCAATTGTTTGTGCGATCAATGCATGTGTGGCGCCATTGTAAGTTTCCAGTACAATGAAAGGTAAAAAAGGCTTATTTCAAAAGCCACATTACTGCTGTCACCGACACTTTTTCTTTAACACTTTAACGCCTGACTGGCAATGTGCACCTTAAAGCAAACATTTTCTTGCACTCCTTCAGGCATCTAAGATGCTTTTTTTCAAAAAGTTGCATGAAAATTGAAATTACAAATTTAAACCCGTATGGTCAGCAAAAACACATGTATTCCAGCTGTTAATAATACTAAATTATGCCCTTGTGATTAAATAATACCATTAGATATCAAATTAAATCTTGGTTTTAAGTGTGTTGTTTTCCTAAGTCATAAGACCAGCTGCAGCCTCCTCTGAAAGGGAGAGCTTTGTTTTAGATCAAAATGAAGTGAAGAAATCTTACCCAACTAAACACATTAAATTTTCATAAAGACAACATTGTCAGCTCAGCCGCAAACTGTTTATCCAAGTGTGTAAAGCAAAGCCTGCAAGTCATCTGATCAAATGTTGCGCCAGAAGCTGAGAATTGGATTTCACGGGGATGACTGGAGGAGGGGGGGGCATCTTATCATTGCATATCTCCTCTCAAGGTGACAATGCTTTGCACACAGAGGTGAAATAAGATGAATTTTTTTGTAAGAATTTCTTACTCAGACAGGTCTGTTACATTTACCCTTCACTTAAAACCCATTACAAAATGAAAATGTTATTTTGATAGTGGACATATATGAATAAAATTAATGCATTTCTGAATATTTCTTTATCCGAATCTTGGTGAATCAGGAGCAGATAAAAAAATGCTGTTTGAAAAAGCTTAAGGTTGTTACATAAAATCTACAATCGGCAGGTCACAAGCCCGACGCTCCGCTCCATTCCATTGCATCCACTTGTAGACGACTACATCTATTTTTGTTTTCTCCATCTGAGCTGGTATCTGGTTCAAAACTGTGTGGCTGGATAGATCTGATATTGCTCAATTTTTTTATGTTAATTTTAATGTTAGCTTGGGGTTGTGAGAGGTTGTAACTGAGGATGATGGGAACTGAGTGCAGGCTTACTTCTGTGCCAATAACTCAAAGGCGAATTTCTAATGAACTCCTGCCGCTCTGCAGGAACTATGTTGTCAAAAATTTGATTCTGGATCAAAAAGGCATCAAAAGACTCAAAGTTGGAATTCAAAAGCAACAACGGTTGCATGAAGTTGCTGTTGAGTTGTCAGAAAAGGTGTGAAATCTTGCAGAGAATGTATCCGTGCTTGGTGTTGCTTGAGCAAGCTAACATTAGCAACACTTTGTCATTACGTCACAGACTGATTAAGAAGAAGCCATAAAAAGGTTGACGTATGCCTGTTAGAAATTTCAGCTTAAAGTCAATTTTCCTAACTGATGTTTTTGTTTGGCCTCTGACTTTACAATATTGTTAACTTACGAAAATATCCATCTTGAAATGATCAAAAAGATTTAGCAAGTTTGGTCACCAAAGTCATTTGTTTAGTACAAACAGTACAACTTATTCTAAAAGAAGAAGAAAGTATGAACTAAAAACTGTGTTTTAGACCACAAATGGTTATTTTAATAAAATATTTCCTTTAAAAAGTTGGGGAAATGAATGCCTGTGAGTAGATAAAGATGTTCATTTAGTCAGCAATAATGGGACATTTTTTTTTTTTTTGTCTAAAAGCAATTGGTTATAGCTGCTAGACGGATTTTAAAACGGGTGTGTAAATCAAATTTGACCTAACCAGAATGATAACTCTAAGATGAAAATACCTTATTTATACCTCCTTACTCAAGTTTTACAAAAGAATTTGTTACATTTCTGAATAAACTTCTAGTATTATAAAGACATATTTCATTGTGATGCTAAAAAAAATGGTAAGTTTCAGCGGCGGCGAAGGCTCATCCTTGTGCGTCAGTCTGTTTACAGACCTTTCAACTGCAAAATGTTAGAGCCAGGTGTGATGTTTTCCAGTTACATGTCTGTTGCTGGGTGGAAATATAACACCACTGTAGTTAAAAACTTTAGTGAGCAGCCGAGTAGAAAAGTCTGATAAAGGATTCTAAGCTTCCAAATAATCCAAAAATATTGAAACAACAAAATAGGCCTTATGAAGTCATAGATATTTCTATTAATGCACTTTTTGGTGTGTTTGCATTGAGTATTTACCAAAACTTTATACTAAAGCTTTAATTTCTTTTGTAAAACTAGCATGTTTTACAGTTTTGCTTTACAAGAATGATCTGTTCTTGCAGATTTAAAGCTTTCTGGACTTTTCATACTTCAAAAGTGTTCACTGATGTTTCTGCAGTTATTCTGAGATGTATTTTGTAGATATGTCACCAAATTTATCAGGAAGGTGTTAATTTTCTTTCTGATTTCATGTCGTGGCCTAAAGTAAATCAATTTCTGAAGCGTTTTCCTAAACGCTGAAGATACCTTTGATGTTAAGTTCGTCACGACTGACTTCTTCTGCATCATTTCTGCGAATTTTGATCTGTCTTTGTCTTCCTCATTGACTTCTTTGTCTATTTCACGCTTTCTACCTTTTCTCTTGGGGCTGTAGAAGATGAGTACAAGACAAGAGGAGAGTGTGAGCTGTGGTGAGCCACAGACCAAAATAACTGGTACTTTTTTTTCTTTTTTATAAAAACACATGTGCATCCACCCACACACAAAGTCACACATGTGTGCACTGCTTCTCACATGCACACAAGTCCCTTTTACATGAGGATCCCAGGAGGATTGCTGGATATGTTTGAACTATCCAGTCAATATGTGTGTCCTAAAATTACACTTTCAGATGAATCTATCATCTATTTTGGAGCCAAATATTTTGTTATTTTGAATCCATTTTGCTCCATCTGTCTGACTTTCCCTCCCGGCCCCCGTTCCCCCTCTGTGGTGACAGATCCTGCAGCCTCCCTGTCAAACTGGCATAGTGGCATCATTCTAAAACTGGTATTAGGCATTTCCTGCTGTGTCCGTTGGTGGGTGTAAGAGTGCACGCGCGGGTGTGTGTGTCAGCGTGCATGTGTGTGTGTCGGGGCGGAACGCACCTGGTCGGCGCAGCTGTGGGGATCCAGGCAGGGGGGAGAACAGAGAAGAGAGAGGGAAAATGGAGATGGAGGGATGAGAGGAGACGTAAAGGGGGCCCTGTGTGCCGCACTGGGGACCAGATAATATTCTAAAAAATATATAACGTTGTATTCACCGTTCATATTTATGAATTTAAGCATGATATCACATTTGTGATCAATATCGTTTTACTATT
This sequence comes from Oryzias melastigma, assembly GCF_002922805.2. Lineage (NCBI taxonomy): Eukaryota > Metazoa > Chordata > Actinopteri > Beloniformes > Adrianichthyidae > Oryzias > Oryzias melastigma. Next base: position 10,188,965 of record NC_050533.1, read on the forward strand.
ATTATTTTTATTAAATTCCTGCTCGGGAAACTGATTCATAATTTGAATAATCTTTATTTAAAGTCCCTCATGACATTTTTTTTTCATTTTAAAAAAAAACATGTTCCGAGTAGTGTTTTAATTATGATTATGAAGTTTTTAACCAAAATCCCACAACCTAAATGTCTTAAAAAGCCATTTTTAATGTTGATCTGAAGACTCCTTTTCTAAAATCTCCTCTGAGGGGGCGTGGCTTTTGGTGTGATAAGAAGAAAATTAGGCTTAAAATTGCATTTCTGAGTATTACTTTATTGAAATCATTATGAATCAGAAGAAGATGAAAAAAATTGTTTAAAAAATTATTTTTAGCTCCTTGTTCTGCTCCATTCTTCTGATACATCTGTGGGCGACTAGATCCATCTATGTCTTTGTTTTCCACTTCTAAACTAGAGGTGGTTATTATCAAGAGTCTGGCAATATGATATGTATCACGATATATCTCAAGAGTATGACTTCTGTAGATCTGCTTAAAGAGGCTCAGTGTGCTGCCAACTTGGAGTCAGAGGTTTAGGTGAAAAACAAAAGTAAGACGCTGAAGGATGCTCATAAATAATTATATAAATATCATGTCAACATTTAAATCGATACCAGTATTGCCAAAGGAAATATCGCGATATATCACTAAATCGATTTTTCCCTACATCCTTAGTCTAAGCTGTACAGCTGGATAGCTCCAATAATGCTCGCCATTTTTGTTGCATTTTGGAGCTGTGAGCAAGTGGAAGAGTATGCAAAGAAAGGGATGATGGGAAATGAGGGCAGACTTACTCAGTGCTAACAGTCGAACCCAAAACTCAGAGGTAAATTTTTGCCGCTCTGCAGAGAATATCTAGATTTTTGTTAAAAATGGCAAAATCGTAGTTAAAAAAACACTCAAAATGGTTAAAAATTGATCAAAAAATAATTGGAATGGGACTTCAAATTGTATTTAATTGGAGAAATTGGAGATTCCCTTATAAAATGCTGAAAATGAAAAACTTGGTCACATAGCGGTTAAAATAACAAAAATAAAACAGGATTATGTCATCTCTACAGTCTCAAATTCATCATCCATTCATCATCCATACATAAATGCAGTTCCTGTGATCCTCTGCAGAGGGAGCAAGGAATCCTGGAGGGAAAAAGATGCAGAAGTGCCGTGATAGTGGCAGATTTCAGTGCAGATGGAGAGCACATACAAATAGGGCTGATGAAAAAAAGAAGGGGAAACCACCATGGAACCCACACAACGAGGAAACACAGATAAATGCTCCTGCTTGCTCTCTACAGAGTGCAGAACTTTTTCTTCAGGATGTGGCATCAAATGTGCTTGCACGCTCGCCGACTTACAGCTGGATGTCCGAGGAGCAGCCTGCACCAGAAAGGCAAACCGATCAAGTCAAAGATCAAGCCGCAGAAAGCAGCAACACAGGAAGCACGAGGGTGACGCCACTGTTGCATGTTAACGCATTTAAACAGCAATCCAAATATTCACCAGGGTTACGGCTCCTGACCCATTGATTCAGATGGACTGATAAATATATCACAGGCTTTCTGTCGTTCTTATTCTCTAATAATCTATCAAAGAGCAACAGAAAATATTGTGACTGAGTGATGGTTTCACTGATGCTTTTGAAAGAAAAGGCCTTTAATGCAACGTTTCTTTATGTTGTGGCATCACATCTGTCTTTGACCTTTTTAGCTTTAATCTCTAATATTCGCTCTAAAGGATGCCACCTTAAACAGTTCGGCAGTAAATTCTAAAAATAGCAATTTGTAAAT
>NC_050533.1:10190833-10201868 GCF_002922805.2 Oryzias melastigma
TCCGCTTTGTTAAGCAGGTGTGAAAACTATTCTCTCAAATGAACTCAAGTCCTGGTGTGTTTGGAGTAAAAGAGGGAACTCAACAGACCAAAGAGCAGAGATAAACCAGAGAGTAAAATGAGAGGATTCTGTACCATTCCATGGTGGAGCACTAATGTTTGACCAGTCAAATTTCTCCTTCGCTAATGCCCATAAAGATAGATGCCACTGTTTCACACACAGACCCACTCCTGTGAAAATCACATTTTTAGTGTTTTTAACATGTCCTTGTGGCATTTTTCTCAAAGTTGAGGACATATATTAACAAAATTAAGCTAAAAATTGCCTTTCTGAGTATTTTTTTTATTTTTTATTGAAATAGTTGAAAATCAAGAGCAGGTGAAAAAAATGCAGGTTGAAAAAGAGCTTATTTGTGACGAACAAAACGAGTAACAAGCTTCCTGCTCCGTTGATTCATCCACTTGATAATTAAGTTGATTAAGTTCCAGACTTGAACCGGGGCTTGTTGGTCACAACTAAATCTAACATATTTTACTTTTTGTTTTGTAAAATATGATATGGTTTATGTTGGGAATTTACTTCAAGCTATTTTAAGCAGCTGCTGAGTTAAATTGTGTCCTGGCACACTTAGTGACCACTCCACATCTGTCCTGTGCCGGAGTCGGTCTATTCTGCAAGCTGACTTGTGTACAGTTCACTTGATTGTACTTAAGAACGGTTTAAGTTATCACATCAGCCTTAAAAACTGAACTTTGGGATCCTCAAGCACAGTAAGGTTTGTGTTAGTGCGACAAAAATACATAATAATAATTGAGAACTTTTTTTCCACGTTTGGTCAGTAATTATTTGGGGCAAAATGACTTGCAAATGAAGAGCTGTTGCAACTTTATGACATTTTCAGGAGGGATTGTCCATTCTTGTGAGTGCAGTGTGAATAAAGATACAAAACATTGACCCATTTAAACTGAATCGGACAGAATTTGTATTTTTGGACTTTAAAATGCTTTAATTTTTTTCAAAAACTGACAACCCACTGTACCTTGTGTATTGATTCTGGTTGTGCTTACTGACTTTGAACCAATTTAATGTGATACATGTTTTTAAAAAACTGTAACTGGCAGGAAAACATAAAATTAAAACTTTGTTGGGTTCACTGATTGAATAACCCACTAGCCAATCAAAATCTGAGCTCCTAAAAAGGTTCAAATTAAATTGCTAAGTATTTCTTTATTCAAATTGTTGTGAATCAAGAGAAGATAAAACAAAATTCATTTTGAAAAATACTGTTTTTGTGAAGTAGAAAATACGTTCCTTGCTCCACTTTGATCTGCAATGAGGAAGGGAAGAGGGGGCGGCGTTCCTCTGCATCAACGGTCCCGCCCGCAAACTAAGAAGCAAATTTCTAAAAAAAATCACTGATGATCTGCAGAACTTATATCCTGAAAAATGACACAGATTAAATATGCCTCGTCATATTTAAAATACCACAGGGAACGCTTGTAAAAGAGCTCAAAAGATGATCGGAGTGGGTCTTTAAGCTACAATTAAACCAAAACGGCAAGTTAAAAAAAAGGCAATCACACTTACCGAGTTGCTATAAATAATAAATTAAGTAATATACATCAAAAAAGTAACAAAAAAAATAGTACACATTTTATATGAGTTTGCAGAGAAAATTCCTTACAATTTTGTATTTTTTCCAGTTAATAATTTCTTTATTCTATTATATTTACAAATTCTGTATGACTTGCTTCAGTTACTCATTAAGCTAATGCAATTTTGGTTAATTGAATGAACACAATTCAGTGAATTTTATGGCTACAAACATCCTACCAATTAAGTAACAACCTTTCCCGCAACTGAAGTGAGAGCAGTTTTCTGCTTCTTAAGTGTGTGCTGCCTTTGAGGTCAGTCTGTTGTTTTACTTCTAAATTACCTGTGATCTTATCAGCACATTAAGATATGCTAACTCCCATGCATGGCCAGCGATGCACGTTGGTGACCCAGAGTTCACTGAGCCCTCAGCATGCCGCCTAACTCACAGTGTGAGAGTCTTGCGCGGTCAGACCAGTAGAAGTCCTGTAAATCGGCTTTCCGTGTCTTATCAGCGCTCTTTGAAGGACGCGTCCCTCAGGGAAGGAGAAACTCCCGCACATGTGTGAAGGATGGAGCAATGGTAGAAAGAAGAAGGCGAGAATGTAGTCAGAGGTGAGGAAGGTGACGCTACATTCTGAATGATGACTGCAAACTCACTAACTAATACAGTCTCTTTAATAGTCAAATGGCCTCTGACCAAATCAAGAACGGTTCTGGGAGAAGGCTTTCTATGAAGCCAGACTTTTAAAAAGTTGTAACAACATTTTTATTGAAAGCTTAGGACCTCTGCCCCTTCTTTAGCAAGTCTAATGACTCGCTTGTTTACCTATTGAGTTAATACTCTGTTGAGATTAACCATTTATCTTTACTGCAAACATGAAGGATTCTTATTTTGAAGTTTTCCTTGTATATTTAGTCACTGTAGCTTGGTGGACTTATGATGGTTTATTATTTTATTTTATATTTTTATTTATTTACATGGTTCTTTTATTGTACAATGCTAAATGATTATTTGTACTGAACTTAACATTTTAAATAAAGTTTTTTTGGTTAAAAAATACATTTTGTTGTTTGTAAAGAAATCCTTTTTACTCACACTTTTTAAAACCTTTTTGCTCATTTGTTTATTTATTTGCTTATTTTTTATTTATTCATTTTATTTACTTTATTTTTATTTAATTTATTTATATAATTTATTTGTATTTTATTCATTTTATTTTTTTTAGCTAATTTTATGTTTTATGTTTTTTTATTTATATTTATGTATTTTTATTTTATTGTATTTATATTTATTTTATTCATTTATTTTTATTTGACTTTATTTATTTTTATGTACTTTTTTAATTTACTTTTTGTATTTTAATTAATTAATGTCTATATATTTTATGTATTTTTATTTATTTTCATTTTATTTTATTTATTTATAATTTACTGTATTTATTTATTGTATTTTCATTTTATTTATTTATTTGAACTCTAGAATTTTAACTAGTCCATTGTTCTTGTTCCCTTTTTTAACATTGTCTTCAGTACAAACACAAATAATGAAAAATCTTCTCCTTAGACTGAGAACCTAACACGCCTTGTCTTTAAGCTTTTTCCTCACATCAAATATCGCTCATGAACCTATATAATTGATTAAACTATGATTTTTATGCACATTTAATAACATTTGTAGCTTAATTTCCTGAGGATATCTTAGGGAAAAAAATCATATTTTGTCTAATTTCCAAACTCAGTTTTCAATTCTTTCTTGATGCTTTTTCTTCAAAAATCCAAATGCTTTTCTATTGATTGCTTTCACACTGTTTATTGTACCCTCCTTTAGTGACTGAACAGATAACCAAGAAAAACATGAGCTATTAATGTTCATGAACAGACAGATGTGCGTTTTATTTTTTTTAAAGCCTCAGAGTATTGTATTGTGGTGCTTTCCAAATATAGTATAAGCGCAGAACAGAGACTATATATGCCTCACACACAGCTCTGCATGTGGCAGCTGTGTGTGAGTTTTGCTGATGACTTTTTTCTGGTGATCATCTTCAGTGCAGAGCAACAAGCTCTCGAAGGCTGGTTGGCTTCTGCGGCAGGAAACAGAAGAACCTGTTATCTCTGCAAAAACACTAATGGAAAACCTCACTCACATAGAAAGTGTTCATGAAAGCTCAAATGTGGCTTGACATGTGTTTGTTTTTCACATGACAGAAGGACAAAGTTTCTTTACGATCACGCTTTATCTCAAAGACTCAACGGTCACAAAACTGGGCCTTTCACAATAAGAGAGAAAGAATTGCAGCGTACAGCTGCGTTTGCAGCAATTAACTTGAGAACCGCAGCCTTTTCCTTTCCAGATAACAAGTGAGACTTCCCTTGAAAAAGTGCAGACAGCGCAGACTCTAAACCCTTGCATTTAAAAAAATACATTTAATGAAACATTTTTCTTCCAAAAGAAAAAAGTTTTTCAAAACTTTTAAGCAGTTTGTCGAACCATAAAATATTAGAATAATTCCTCCTGTTTTTATATAAAACATGAACAGTCACAGGAAACACACTTCTGAAAATTGGCATGTTGGAAAAAACACAAATCAATCACTATTAATGTTCTTCCATCAGGGGTCGCCACAGCGAATCAGCTTTGATTGATCCGCCATAGATAGTTTTGGCAGAAAGTTTCACTGTATGCCCTTCATGACACAACCTTGTATTTTATCTGGGCTGGGGACTGGCACAGACCCAGATTTGGACCTCCTTAGCTAAGTTTCCTGCACGCCAGTCATCAGCCAACTGAGCCATCCAGCCACTAAATAAATGACCATTAATGAGGATTTCTGTTGAAGTAAACTGATCTAGCAGTATGCATGTAGCCAATTGTAAATGCAATACTTCATGTCCTGAAAGCTCATCTCATCACTAACCAGTGTGCACACCTCCCTCACTGATGCCAATGAAATGGTTCTGGGTCACGAGCAGACGTGTGTTCCAAGCTCTCCAGCTTCTACAGCTTTAGGTGATTATAATCTTGAAATATCACAGAATTTCTACAGGAAAAAGTAGTAATTCTGCAATATAGAGAACTAACCATGGCCCCAAAGAAAAACCAAGACTCATCTGAAGTTGCCGAGCTGAAAAAGGCATTCGAAGACCTCCAAGCTAAGTTAGCTTCACTGCTGGCACTAAACTAGCTCCTCTCAATGAACTCTTTGAATATATTAGACGTGAAAGAGCAAGGAATGAACATCGAGATAATTGGTTTGACCTCCTGGAGAGAAGAGTGGACGACGTGGAACAACAAGCAAGAATGAATAATGTCTTCCTCACTGGATTTCATGTCAAACCCAGAGCTAGAACTCATGCAGCTAATGCTAGCACAGAAGCTAGCGGAGCTGCCGGAGCCTGATCAGCCGAGAGCGCGGAGACTCAAGTTGGAGAATTCCTCACGTCTAAAGAAATTTCCTTGGATCTAAATTTCATTGACACCACCCACCCTCTTCTAAGAAGGAAGGAGTAAGAAAAACCAGCGATCCTTAATCAGGTTTGTGAATAAAAAGTTTCAGGGTTTAAAATATTTGCAATCCCACGTTGCTACGCAACTTATTACGGTCGTGTGTACAAAACGCAATCAGGTACTCAGATTTGGTTGTGACAAAAGGATATAATGCACGGTAGCGCTCTTGCCTCACAGCAAGAAGACCCCGGTTTTTCCCAGCTTTGGGACCTGAAACAAAACCACTAGTGGGGGACCTTTCTGTGTAGAATTTGGATGTTCTCCTGCGTGGGTTTTCTACAGGGCCTCTGGCTTCCTCCCACCATCCAAAAACATGCTTAGGTGCATTGGTTACTCTAAATTGTCCCTAGGTGTGAATGTGAATGTGTATGGGTGTGATATTATGTCCCTGTGACGGACTGGCGACCATCGGTAGCTGGGTTAGGCTGCGGCACCTCCGGCAGCCTGTAACCCCGAAAGGGACAAAAAACAAGTTTAGAAAATGACTGTAGGAGTCACTGCTCCATCTCCCCCACTGATCACCGGCGTTAGCCATCTCCAGAGTACTGAATGAATTTCATCTCCCAGCAACCCCAGTGCACAGTTCCTGGATGCCGCTCAGCTGGCTCTCATTTGCCAATCACTTAAGAACTGCACAGAGCTTCACTCAGTGCGAAGTATTGTTTGTGCCACTCTGCATGCATCACCGAGCGTTTCTATCTGGACATAATCTTCTGTGTACCTGACCCTGCTCTACCTCTGATTACTTGCTGCCTGCCCTGGACTCTTAACAACTCTAGTCTCTTCTTTGATGCTCCCATGCTCAAGATTGATCTCTGCCTGTCTGACTCTGATATAGCTTTGTGGACTTTTAGCTGTGCTTTGTTCCTGTCTGAACTAATAAACCTGCTGCATGTGGAACCAGCTGTCTGCCCGTTTGTGACAAGTCTTTCATATATTGGAAACAAAGCTGGGAAAGAAAAATCTCGGAGCAAGATTTACAAGATTCCAACCACTTTGACATTTTACACTAAGCCTCTTCCAACTGTAGATATGACATGTACTGGTAAACAGTAAAAAAAAAAGGGGAGGGGAAAGGGGAAGCCCCTCCCTGACAGTCCAGTGTGAACCCGTTCTTGAACGTCACATGCCCGGTGTAGCATAATGATAATTATACCTCCTGGAATTTGAGGTAAATTTTTGCACATCCGTGATGTACATATCTGCACATAGTCTGGAAACTATGATTGACATTTATTCTTACATTGCACAGTTCTTTGTGTATATTTTTACATATTTTTTATACTTTATATTTTATATTATGTCTCGCAGCATTTCTTTTGCCAAATTTCTTTTGCACTGAAATGGTTGCTGCAATTTCATTGTAATAATGACAATAAAGACCTATCTACCTATCTAAATGTTGTGCATACACAGCAAAAGTGAATCAATTTTTAAGAAAAAATGTCTTGCAAGAAAAATAATCGTATCAAGAAAGTTTCTCAATTACTCAGTTTGAGAAATTCTGCCTCAGTGAGTAGAATTTTTTCTTAAAATCTGAATTCTTGTTAAGAACAAAAAGATTTATTTTTGCTTATTTAAATAAAATCTACCAGTGTGATAAGAATTTTGGACTTATTTTTAAGGAAGTTGTATTTGCAGTCATCAAAATGTAATGGTTTAATACTGGTGATACCTAACTGAGTGCTGGGAAACCAGAGATTGTTGTGTGCGTGTGTGCAGGGGTGGGAGGTCACAGGGATGTTCTTGACTGTGTCATCTCCAGCAGCTGCTTCCCTCAAACCCTGCCTCGCCCACTCCTCCCCCCTCCCACCCCATCCGTGCACAATGAAACCAATACAAAGGAACAGGAAGTGCCTCCCGTTAACTGGGGCCCAATCAAAGCCATCATTATTCCTGTGTCAGAATTTTTACAGGAAATAGCTTCTCAGAAAATATGCCAGCTGTGCAGGGAGTGTGGGATCATTGTCTCAGAGGTCTCGTCTGTTTTTTCATGTATCAGTCACCACTAACAAAAGGACACATAGAGCGATCCCCACCACGTGCGGGGCGCACTGTCACTTGGTGGTTATTGTGCACCCCGCTGAGCCTGCTGCTGCTTCCCTTCTCTGAGTTTAGAGATTGTCTCCAAAACCATGGAGCACGCCGTCGAATGTGTTTTTTTTCCTATTGAGGATGCATCTGTAAGGGCTCTCCTCAGATTACTGCATAAATGCTGGGTTCAGGTGAAGCCTAACGTTTGCCAGATGCTGCTGTTAAGTCACCGGGAGGTTAGCCCAACACTGCAGTGTTGTTTTTGGTCGGGGAGGTTGGAATCATCTTCCTCTCCAACACATCTGGCGTCAACAAAAAAAGAAAGCAACTCATAAGCATTATCTTAAATGACTGTGCACGACAGTGCTTCTCAGATTATTCAAAGGCCGCCGAAATGTTGAGATCCACTCGCGAAAACGAAGGGTAGCTTCTCGCTTTTATCTAATCTGTAGTTCAGTAATCTTCTTGCAGACGTCTGGAGGCCAATAATTAACTCAGTCACTCAACACGTTGACACAGGTGAGCACTACTCAAGTTGTTAAACAGTCATTATGAAGCTGTTGTGGTGTGAATGCACACTCACGCACTCCGTGGCCTTCAAGTTTTTCCCCCTCCTAGCTTGTCTGTCATGTTAGGTTGCAGCCCATTTGGCTACGAAATGCCACCGTTTGAACACTGATTAGATAAAGGAGATCTGTCAGAAACCTTTTATCCCGGGCTGGCATTCACCACAAAGTTGAATGCCGGGTGCTGGGTGCATGGGGGTGGAGGCCTGACATCCTTTGCTTTCTGTGAATACAATGCAGAGATGTAGGCGAAGACCAGCCAGCTATAAACTGGGCTTTGTCAGACCTATCTCTTATTTTGACCTAAGAAGCTGCTCTGTGTCCTTCACTGAAGAGCTTATCCGCTGTGTTTAAAGTGTGCGTCCTTATCTGGGTCCTCTGTGGAGGTCATGTGCCTGACCTGGTGGTCTGCTAAATGCCTACAGTGCGTTGGACTCTTCTGGAGAGGTTGCTTCATACAGATAAGATTGGAAAAAGTTTGGAAACAGTGTGAAAAGTTCTTTTTTAAATCATTTTTGATTTATAAAGTAAAAAAATCATATTTGTTTGAAGTTGGCACTGGACGGAATAAAAAACCTTCGAGATTTCGTGTGGTTGCTACACCTGAAAATAGCATTACAAGTAGCTGTGATGGTGACAGAATGGTGCTGCAGACACAGATTAACATGAAACAGCGTCTAAAACAGTTTGGCGTTTCTGTCTCAAATGAGTAACACAGTCATACTTGTCACAGTCTGCCATCGTCATGCCTCCCTCCGTCTACAAAAAGGCAGAGGGAAATTTGCTTTGTCTCCATCATTTAAATATAATTTAACTGCCTTTCCAGATATCAGTTACAAGACAGCTGAATCATCCACACCTAGTTTCTCTTAGTTTTTATCAGTAGTAGTCCTTAAAAAACATTATGTATGGATTACATTTATGAAATATGTTTTTATCTTAATTTGTTCACTAACCTTTTTACTAAACTGATTTAAAAAAAATATTTCTTCGGATAAATAATAACATTGTTGGAATGCAGTTTTATAAAAGTTACAAAAGTTAGTGTTTTATTGTTGAATTTGGGGTTCTCTGTGTGTTTATTGTGGATGCCTAAATATTAAAACAGAAGTATTAATTGTTATTAAAGGTAACCAGCATATATATCTTTTTAGAAGGCCCAAAGTGCTTGACAGTCTATGTCCGAATCCCTCCCCCACTCACTATAAAATGCGTTCGCCATTTTGTAGTGGTGTCCAAATCTACCATTCAAAAATCCAGTGCCCTAGAAATTTCCCAGAAGTCTTTGCTAAAACTAGTATGCATTGATGCTTGCTACATTAGCGAATATAGACCACAATGCATTGTGTTTAAACAATGTTTGCAACAAAAAAGAAAAGAAAACATATTTAAATTTCATTTTTTTCAATAAACCATCCACATTTTCATCGTAAGAACATGGTGGAGTCACAAATAGATGTCGTGAAAAGCTCATATTGATTAGATTTTAACTCTGTGTAATCAGTGACATCATATCCGTTGATTAGAGAGAAGAGACAAAAAGTGGTGAGCATGGCGTCTGAATTGCTTTTAAAATCCAAGGCACTTAAATCCAGACTTCGGATATAGTCACAGTCCCATTCACCCACACACTGATGGTGGATCCTCAGCCAAACACTTGGGCCAACCTAAGACCACCAGGAGAATTGTGGGGTTCAGCATTTTGCTCAAGGACACTTCAATACATGAACGGGCAAGATGGGAACCGGACTGATCAGAGGTCAACCGCTTTACCTCTGAACCTTGACCACCCCTATAGTTATTTTTCCACATAGTTTCTCTTTTTTTTTTGTTGGCTGGATGAAAAAATCGATTGCAGTCGTGTGAGAAACGTGCAGGTGTTTACTTTGTTTGTGTGGCTATAACGGTTTGATATTGACTTTAACTTTGATTTTAATTGTTTTTGGTTCTGTGTGTGCATTTGAAGTAGGAACATTTCATTTTAAACAAAATAAAGACTAATAGAATAGAATAGATTAGAACAGAATAGAATAGAACTTTTTTATCCCACAAAGGTGAAAAAAATAATGCTAAAAATACTCAAAACATTTAAAACTACAATAATTCTTGTCCAGTATGAGGCACTGTAGAGTCTAATTGCCAACAGGAAGAAAGATCTGCCAAGTTAGTTGAATATTTACTATTTAGATCTAAGTCCCTTTTTTCAAGCTTCTCTTCAAAAGTAAGTGTCTTTATTTATTTTTTTCTCCCCTTTTATTGTTAGACAACCGTGCTTCAAGTTTGTAATAAATTTCCCCCTTAGCCTACTTTTCCTCATTTGGCCATTCTCAGAGACTGAAGGAGGAAGCATTTTTAGAAATCTTGACTGGCTTCCATCATCCGCTTTAACTCTAAACTTAGCGGCGCATGGATATTCTCAGTAATTACAGAGTAACTGGAGAATGTTTGCAGGAAATGTCTGTGATACAATGCAACCAAACCACGATGAAGCAGAAATAGGAATTTCCTGGCTGTGTTACGGTTGTAATTGCTCGTGCTGGCATTAATATTGTTTTTATTGAAATTATTTTTAGTTTTTTAGGCTATTTATAGTCTTTTTTTGTTGTTGTTGTTGTAAAACTGGTGGGAATAGTAAAGAAATGAGTAAAAATACTTGAAGAGAAACTTTCTTCTGTCAGCCCTCTACAATGCTAATAGACATTGGAAAATAATACTTATTAGTCGTATTTATTAATATAATAAGCATATTTTTAGTGATATTGATTATCTATCTGTTGTTTTGAATAGAGGTACAATAAGGTAATATCTCCTTTGTGAGACTAAAACCTAATCCGAATTCCTCCTGTCTCCCTTCCACATGGAAGCGTTTGTGACTCATTATTCTAAATAAAAGTCAATACTGAAAATACTTTTTCATTTTCACAATGTAACTGCATTACTTGTCTCCTAAATAAAACGAAAAAGCAATTCTCCAAATGGCTTTTTTCTTTTTCTTCGTCAACACTGCTCGTTCTGTAATTTACTGTAATTAAAATGATTAAAAAAATCTAATTTAACATTTATTTTCAAGAAGTTTTCTAATAAATTTGTACAATAATTCAATTAGAAATATCAAATTTGAAAATTTAAATTTTCTACATCAATGCCGCTCATTCTGTGACATAATTAAAGTGACAAATCAATAAAGACTGCTTTTTCGTTTTCACATCTTGTCACACAAAAATTGTCTCATAAATCAGTTTGAGTTAGCAGTTCTAAGGAAAGCACCACAATGACATTAGTGATCGCTCCTCCTTTCCTTTGGAAAATTAGATTTTACTTCATTTAGAAATGC
>NC_050533.1:10201942-10224815 GCF_002922805.2 Oryzias melastigma
GATCCTGATCTCAACGGGTTTTTATCTGGTTAAATAAAGGTTACTACTACACTTACTACATTTATCAACTAAGTTAAAGTAAATTTCAAATATTCCCAACCACAAAAACAAAGTAAATACTTGTGGTTCCCAGACAATAAATTGTGTTTGAGTCTTTAAAGTAATCAAAATATTATAATTTCATAAATATTTTAAGTACTTTCTGCATTTTAGATGATAGTAATATAAACATTAGATTGTTAGTTTAAGGTGAAATGTTCCTAAAGGCTCAATTGACTCTCAGGGAAACAAGCTGGATCATGAGAAACTTTGCTTTAGGGGAGTTTTTTTAAAGACGGTTTGACACAACCAAGTAAATTTACATCCTCAACCATGAACGTGGTAATCAGAGCTGACCAGATGGCAGAGTGTCCATCCCATAACGGTGCTCACATCACAGCCTCCTGATTAAAGCCATTCTGAAGGAAAATGATATGTTAATTATTTGGGAGGGGTAGGGTGTAGCAATTCTAAAAAAAAATAGGGAAAAATGCTCTTTTTAAGATTGACATTGATAGTCAAATCATCGGAAAAGACTATACTTTTGTTTTGTTGTAGAAGGGTCTTAAACCAGGTCATATTTAGCCCAGACCTCTCAGGTCCCACTCTGCCTTGTCTGTCTGGAAGGCTTCGCCAGGGGTGACCAAGAGGGACCCCCACTGACCCAGATTAGGCAAGGATAAGAGTGTGTGTGTTAAGGAGTGGGGGCATATCAGCTGTGTGTCATTCCACACTGCTTCAGTTCATTAGTGACACAAGGAACAGACAAGAGAGTCAAGGAGGGGTGACGAATTTCTGCGTACACGCACGTGTGTGTAGGAGGACGGAGAACAAAGGAAGGAAGTACACAACATCAGTGACAGACGGAGAAAGTCACTAGATTTTCTGGGTCCCTCTTGACCCAGAAAAACACGACGCAGACGCACACAGGTGCAAAGATACTCACCGAGGACCGAATGGCCTCTGTGTCACTGAGAAGCCTGACCAGCTGAACCCCTGCAGCAAACACCAGATCTGTTTGCATTATTCATCTTTTCTCTGTTTTATGGTTTTGGTCACTTTCTTTTGAAATCAATCATTTTTGGAGTCCAGTTCCTGATCACTCCACCTTTCAATCGCAATAAAATTACAGTTTTTGGCTTTGATCTTCTCCCTTGGCCTCAATGTCATCAGAAATTACAGTAAAACTGGAAAGATTAATTTAAGGAATCAAAACAAAAGTGATGTATATCTTGAGAATTACCAAACTTTGGATGATTTGTCAATGATAGTGAATAATGGTAAAATTATAAATTAATATATCAATGGGACAGAACACTACCATGGATATTGTGATGGGTTCACCTTTACTTTAGTTTTTTACTTTTTTACTGGAACTTATGAGCCTCTCTTTAATAAACACACAAATCTGTAAATTGGGTTTACAATAGGTAGCTTCTTCTCTCTGGGTGGGTGGAGTGCTCCTGCCTCAGGTGGAGTTTAAATGTCTTGAGGTCTTGTTCACGAGCGAGGTGAGATTGGTAGACAGATTGGAGTGGCGTCCACCGTTATGTGGTCGCTGCACCAGTCCGTTGTGGTGAAGAGAGAGCTGTTCCAGAAAGCGAAGCTCTCAATTTACAGGTCAATCTTCGTTCCAATACTCACCTATGGTCATGAACTCTGAGTCGTGACTGAAAGAATGAGATCTGGAATACAAGCGGCTGAAATGAACTTCCTGCAAAGGGTGGCTGGGCGCTCCCTTAGAGATAGAAGCTCAGTCACTTGGAGAGAATTCGGAGTAGATCCGCTACTCCACAACCAGAGGAGCCAGTTGAGGTGGCTCAGGCATCTGGTCTGGATTCCTCCTGGACGAGGTGTTCCAGGCACTCGGCGGAGGCCCCAAGAAAAAGACCAAACATTTCTCAACTAGCCTGGGAACACCTCAAGGTCCCCCCAATTTTGGTCATTGTGGGCTTAGGAAAAAATTCAGGGAGAAATGTGTTTGGAAAAAGTCCAAAAACAAACGTGTGGTACGTCAAATTGAGGTTTTAGTCCAGGGGTCTCAAAGTGGGGGCCCGCAGTCCATTTCTGGCCCCAACCTTAATATGAAAGTTCAATGTCCACTTAGAAATATCTTCTCCATGTTCATGCTTCTTTGATGATAAAGGACCCCTCCGTGTCACTTTTTGACATTTTGGATGTCCCTAAATTGTTGTTTTTGATGTATTGGCTCTTCCCATTAAATCATGGGGCCCCAACCTCTGGGCCAATGAACCAGTACTGTGATGTGTAGCGCACCTGTACCCTAACCTGACACCGGACCAGATCAAGGTAGCGGACCCAAATCGGTACCAGACGCAGTACTGACCGCAAACCAGATGCGGTACCAGATGCAAACCAGTACCCGGTTTACGTTAGGGTTCCGGCACTGACTTAGAGTTCAGGTACTGGAACCAGTACCGGGTTAAGGTTAGGGTACCGGTACTGAGTTAGGGTACAGGTACTGGAACCAGTACCAGGTTAAGGTTAGGGTACAGGTACTGGACGGGTCCCAAGGCCCAGTGCGCATCCAGTACCACATCCGGTACCACGTCCCATGGGTTGCGAACAGTCAGCATGTTAAAAAATGACGAGTTGGGGACACCCAAAACATCAAAAAGTGACGTGAAAGGGGCCATAACCAAACATTAATATGTGACGACTTGGGGATGAGAATTTGGTTGGTCAAGTATCACCAAAATTAGCAAACATTTTCACAAAAAACAAAACTCTAGTTTGCAGACTCCACACCTGCATGTGATGCTATCTAGCCAAAAAAGTACCAACAATCAGCCTTAGATTCCACCCACTATCAAAGTCTCTTGTTAATAAATTACAGAATATTTTCTTCAAAACGGCTTTAATTGTAATTGTCCAGTCAAATCACCCAAACTACACAATAACAAATTATTCTCTGAATTTATTTCATATGAAATATCACTTATTGGTTGTTCTATTACCAATCCACATTACTGCACATCATTTTCTTGCTAAAAATTAACCCTATTTCTTTTAATCCAAAGCACCAAACAGACCAACTGCAAGCACCAAGTGTGGTCTTGCTTACACAAAACCAGATGTTCCTCCCCATCGGATGGCTCCAGAGTAAACCGACTGTTCCAGTCACTTGATGAAAACGACAAAACAAAAGTATGACCAGCACCTGGCGGCCTCTCTCTTGGCCGGGTCTTCTCTGAAGAGCTGTTTTTCCCTCGTCGTGGCCATGGGTTTAGTGACCTTCTGTGGGTTTCGGCCCACCTGTCATACAGTTCTGTGGCTTTAGTTCTTTGTGCGGTAAAATCTTCCCAGTCAAGGACATGGGCAGGAGCACCTGACAAGTGTATTGTGTCAACAGGATGGTTCCCACAAGGGGCAGTCTGAGTGGTGTGATATCATTACCTTGTGGCCGATGCCTTCTGGGGTGTAAAGAGGAGCAGCTTTATCTCCCTGAAATAAAAGACGGACACAAAAAAGTGGAATATTTGTATCAAATTAGTGCTTAGATTTTGATCCCATCTAACAGTCTGATGCAAAACTTCAAATCTTTTCACTGAATAAAGTGACTCTCTTCCCTGTTTGAAGAGCTTCTTCACATCCACTAAAAGCCGGCTGTGTGTCAGCTCAAAGACTGACATGTGTGGAACTCGTATTAAGTTCCCTCTCATCTCCAGCCTCAGTAAAATCATCACGCACAAGCTTGAACAAGAGCCCCTTAGATTATTGACAAGTGGCCAATACAGAACAACAATGTGCAAAAAATGTCATGTCACCGCTCGGGTCACATGGAACAAAAGCTGGGGATCTGGAGGCTGCTCGCAGCTGACAAGAGAAGACTGAAGTGTCTTTGATGATGCGGGGAGAGAAAACACAGAGCCGAGGAGTGGGAGGAATCCTGCACTGACGCACAAACACCAGCGCAGAAAGAATTAAGTTTCACTGTTTAATTATTCCCCAATGATGGGCCTGCACTTGTGGATGAAAAAAGGGACTCTTTTTCTACAATACTGCCCTCCCTTACCACCCACCAGCTCTGAAGATGAGTGGAATGGGTGACACCAACTATGTGAACACGCATTATTCATGAGTTCTACAAGGACTGTTTTCACATTTCTTTTTATTTCTACTTGTAAGTGGCTGTAAAGGAAGATTGAAATGTAAAGTCCCACTCCAATCATATTTTGATCTATTGTAAAAACGTTCCCAAAAGTCTGTTGATTCGTATGTTGTTTTTAGTTACATTTTTTTTAAAGTCGTTGTCGTTGTCTTAGAGCAGGGGTGTCTAAAGTCAGTCATCAATGGCCGGTGTCCTACATGTTATCCAACCAACTGGCCATTGAAGCTCCTTATTGCCCAAACACATCTGATCCAGGTAATAAGCAGCAGATAAGGCTGGGTTTCTGGGAGACCAACAGGAAGCCGACCCTCAAGGACTGACTTTGGACACCCCTGTCTTAGGACACATTTGGTTTGCTTTAAGTGAACCAGTTTGTTTCCCCCAATAATTCAAGACAAATTTTCAGTCTGAATGCATCCAAGAGGACCTGATCGAGGACCAGAAACCGCTCTCGGATCCATCCTTCGAGGTGGTCTCAGTTTGTTTCCAATGAATTCACTCTTGCCTTGTTTCCACTGAGACCGTACCGTACTGGACTGTTAATGGACCCGTTAAGCAGGACCTACTTACTGGTTCCATTTCTGATCCCCCGTTGGTCGTAGGTCAATAGAAAAATGGAATGGACTTTCAGGGTGGAGCTTCTGTCGTCACATCGATGTAACCCATTGATTGGCTGAAAGGTTTTACGACCAGCGCTTTTCCCAACTCAAGATCCAAACCAAAGGTTTTGTCCTCTTTTTGGGTGTATTATTCTTCGCTCCCCACAATCTTCTCACAAAAAATAACAAATTTTATACATACAGTATTCCCCCTTTTTTGTGGGGGTTGGGGACCGGAAACATGCTAAAATCTACAAATACAGAGACCCAACTAGCGTAGAGGCTGGCTTTCTCCATAATAAACACCTGCTGTGGATTATAATTATCCTCCACGGTTATCTTTTTAATTTTCCATCCGTTTCTGAGTCAGCTGATTCTCTTTCTACGTCATCGGTCAACACCGCGCATCCGCTTTGATTGTCCAACGCTCAATGGAAACCATTTGAATTCCCCAGACCATTCTAAACCGGCTAAGAGGGAACCGGTCTGGCCCGTACTGCTAAGTGGAAATGAGGCATCTGAGTTTCCTCATTATGAATTGACTCCGTGCTCGGACCGGAACATCTGGACCAAAACAGCCTCTGTAGCCGGGTATTACAGGACCATAAAATGTTTAACGTGATACACATAACTTCTCATACTGTTTTCCTGACATTCTCATGTACACTTATCAGCGTTTTTTTTTGTTCAGCGACCCCCTTGCAGCATGCCTCCACCTTACCAAAAAAAGAAAAATGTTGTACCTTGACAAAGTGAAATATAAGGATTGCAAAGCTTTGGACTTCTATTATTCTTTCTCCTGTTACTTTTCCTCGCCCTCGTAATACCTGGCCAATGACTGGACAGATCTTTAGTCATGTTCTTTTGTTTATTAGCTTTTGGAGCAGAAATGTCTCTTTGACAGGAGTCTGAAGGCAGACCAAATGGAAGGTCCAGACCAAATTAACCAGACACGACCTCAACCAACACACTTTTCTAAATTGCGTACACCCTTGTTTAAGACAGTTTCTGTAAAGCAGCAGTGGTTCACCAGAAATTCACCTTTCAGTTGTGAGCCTGCCCTCATTTCCCATCATCCCTTTCTTTACACTCTCTCCCGCTAGCTTACATCCCCTCACAACCCCAACCTAACCTTAGCGATGCAACAAAAATTGTGAGAAAATCTCAACTATCCGGCTGCATTTTGTCACACAGATCAGAACAAAGACTTGAAAGGATTTATTGGTCATTAAGCCTCATCGGAATGAAGCGAAGGACTGAAGTTTTTTCTAACTGCGTTGTCTGTCTGCTCCTGATTCACAACGGTTTGAATGAAGAAATGTAGTTTTAATCTTAATTTCCTTTATTTATGCTGCAAGAACATGTTAAAAGCAGCATTTTCATTGGAGTGGCTCTTTAATTGAGAGGCAGGCAAAGGAGAGGAGAGGGGAGGGGAGGGGAGGGGCGGCTGCTACTTATGCGTGACGATTGTTGATGGCTTGATTGTCTGCGTCCAGCTGCACAGAGGAGCAAGGAGAGGAAGAGGGAGGGCGGGCAGCGAGGCAGACTCACTGACGCCGGGCTCGGAATTCTCCCATCCATTGAAAGAGAGAGCCGATTGTGTCCGAGGCCTTTCCGACAAGCACCTGATCCCTGCCCAGACACAGTAGCGCGTGTGTGTGTGTAAGTGTGTTTGTATGTTTTCACACGCACAACTCTGGAATTTGTTCACAAGGCTCTTTGTGAGAAAAAAAAAGTACTCGTCCATCTTTGAGATGGAAAAAAAAGTAAAGACAATTTCTGTGGATCATCAGAACTCGTCACTTCTACCTAAACTTCTCAGTAATTTTCCCAGCAGATCTGGAAAAATGTAAAACAGTAATCGCTCCAGCTTGACATATTCAAGGAAAAAAAGGCTATTTGAGGTCAAAGTTTTGTTTGGACACTCGGCGCCGCTCGCATAATATATCTTTAAAACAAGCGCTGGATCGAAGTCCTGTCTCACGGTCAATATTATGGTTTGCTCTAAAGTGAGGTCGTTGAGTGACTTGTCTCGCAGGGTCAGTGGTTGTGAAGAGGAGGGAGGGTATACCGTGAGGGGGGGCAGATGTGGTTTGAACATCTGTTAAACCTCTGCTGAATTTTTGGGAGGATCTGTGGAGCCGTGCGTATTTACGCACACATGCGAACAGGCTGGAGGCTTGAAAAAAAAGAATTGATGTGCTTGTTGTTGAGCTGTGTTAATGTTGCGTTACAGGACTGAGGCAACACGCTATTAAAGTCGTTGCCAGTTTCACCATAAGTTAAGGGGGGGTTGCACAATACAGAGGATATCACACACCCCCATGTTTGGAAGTGGTTGCACCATCTAATTGTCTACATTTCCCTTTAAAGTATTTTTTCTATATTTGTATGTTTGCCTTTTTAAAGTTAGAAAGCTGCACTGCGTTTTTTTTTTTTATCCAAACGAGAAAAGCGTGACAGAAAGATAGAAAAACCTCGTACCTGAGTGACAGAAGCGCGCAGCCAATCGGATCGCTGAGCGCCTATGCTCCCCCCCTCCCTTTCTGATGGTTCACGGGGGAGGGCGGGCGGTCTGCCAAGGAAAGGGGAGTGCGCGTCGGGGTGAATGGATGACGTCGGGAGGCTGGCGCCAGTAAGTCTGGGACTGGCGCGTTAGATCAACACAGCTGGGCCGGGATAGGACACACAGCTGGCCAGGGCCTGCATTCCTTCACAAAACATGATTGTGAGAAAAGGGGAAAATAAGACCCAAATAGGAGCAGAACTGAACGTGCTTTGATGTCAACTAAAAAACACTTGGAATTGTTCGAAATCGAACTTTTACTCACAGGAAAGTTTGATTTTTGGAAACTTGCAAACAGTAATTTCGCCATACATGAGGGCTATTATTTATTACTACACATGAAAGTGCAATAAATGAACTCTACAGCCAGTTATGAAAAATATGAGGCACCCCAACAGGGGGCATGATGATAATTGTATGAATATGCAGACTTTTATGTAGTTGTCTGTATGAATATCCAATAAAAAAAATAGCGCATAAAGCTTAATCTCTCCAAAATGTCACTTTGGAGTGTGTGGACTTGCAGGCTGTTTGCCCACAACCAGGTTAGGATCTGACAGCACCAAAAGGTTTTAAAAAAAATGCTAGTATAAGGTTTTTTATAGATTCTCCTTTCCATTCGTTTTGCGGCACATATAAACTCAATCACACTTTCAGCAATCTCCTGGTATGAAAACGTTCACCTCCTTCTGGTCATTTCTGCTTGTATTTTTGGTATTCATAAGCTTTATAGTTTTTGAAATATTTAGAAAAGGAAATTAGTAAGAAAGTTTTCATATTTCCAAATTTAAGTAGAGTATTAACAAGGCTTTAAATATATTTATACACAGTGTTTTAATCTTGTAATTTTCCAAAAGTTTACCTTAAATTTTAGCAACATGCTAATGTTTTTTAATAATTTGTTATCTATGGTTTTTTTTTTACTATTTTAGGATAGCTTCTATTTTAGCAACACGCTAACGCTTTTGACTAATCTGTTAAGTGAGGGATTTTAGGCTATTTTGGAGTTTAGCTAGTATTTAAACAACAAGCTAGCTTTGTTTTGGCTGATTTGTTATCTACTGAGGTTTTTGTTTATTTGGAGTTTAGCAACATGCTAAAGTTTTTAGCTAATTTGTTATCTACTGAGGTTTTTGTTTTTGTTTATTAGCTAATGTTTCAGCAACATGCTAAAGTTTTTGGCTAATTTGTTATGTACTTAGGGTTTTATAGGCTAACTCAAAGTTTAGAGTCTGTTTTAGCAACGGGCTAACGTTTTGGACTAATTTAGTTAGGAATTTTGGGCTAATTTGGAATTAAGATTGCATTTAAGCAACAAACTAGCTTTGTTTTGGCTAATTTGGCATCTACTGAGGTTTTTTTATGCTTATTTGGAGTTAAGCTAATATTTTAGCTACAGGCCAACGTTTTGACTAATGCGTTATCTATTGGCGGTTTTAAGGCTAATTTAGAGTTTAGCTTCTATTTTGCAACAGGCTAACGTTTTTGACTAGCTAATATTTAAGCAAGAAGCTAGATTTTTGGCTAATTTAGCATCTACTAAGGTTTTCTTTTTGGCTAATCTGGAGTTTGGCTCATAGTTAAGCTACACAATAAATATTTTTGCAAAATTGGCATGTATTGGGGTTTTTTTAAATCAATTTTACAACAATGTTCAGCATTTTCAGCGACTACTTTCAGCGAAAAGCATTATCACATTATCACAAGTAATGCAACTTTTTCTAGTCACAGATGCCTTACTATAAGACCTAAGCCTAAAATCTATTAAATTTAATGTATAATCTAGATGTTGTATTCTAACTTAAGATATTTGTCTTCTTATAATATCTATTTTAAATAAATACTACCTGAAACAGAGAACTGATGGACTGACAACCCCTTTTAGGTATCGTTTTTCCCAGCCTTTCCTCAAGGTGGCATCAGCCAATAGGAAGGCGCTTCTTTTTAACCCCGACCAATCAGAACGCGATGCGATAAAGGGGGCGTGTGCAGCCCCGGGACTGCATAAAACGCTAAAAAAGTGTGCGTGGTTGTCACAGCCACTCAAGAGGAGACCCACGTACGAGGAATCATCCAACAGCAGATTTTCTGGAATCATGAAAGCGATCAGTCCCGTGCGCTCGGTGAGAAGCTGCTACAAGGCCGTGTGCTGCATCTCGGAGCAGAGCCTCGCCATCCACCGGAATAAGCACGCCTGCGAGGACGAGCCGGTGAGCGCGCTGTGCGACATGAACGACTGCTACTCCCGGCTGAAGGAGCTGGTCCCGAGCATCCCGCAGAACAAGTCGGTCAGCCAGGTGGAGATCCTGCAGCACGTCATCGACTACATCTTCGACCTGCAGATCGCGCTGGAGGCGGTAGACCCGTCCGCGCCGGAGATGGTTCTGTCGATAAAGGTGAGGCGCGGGGCATCCTCCACATTCCCGCACAACTAGACCCGCACTAACTTAAGTCTCTCATCTTTACGCAGACTGCAGACATCACGCGCAATTTCTCCAAAGAAGAGGGTCGGTTGTGCCACTAGGATTGCGCACTGTGGTACGTATTTATTTTATTGCGTAAAAGGAGTCAAATGTGCTACTTTCTTTCTTTCTTTTTTCTTCTTTTTTTTAAGAAAGGGGCCCCTTTTGCTGCCAATTAGTTAGGGCAGCATTGTGAGGCGGATTCATTGCTATCTGCCTGGGGTTAATGAAAGTTCCATGCTAGGCGCCAGTCTGTCTGCTCCCCTCTGCAGGGAGGGAGGGAGGGTGAGAAGGAGGGAGAGATCTGACTTCACTTTTCTTCTTTTCTCTCCATGCAGGTGCAGGGAAACACATGTCTCCACTTCACTCCGGGCAAGAGGACAAGAGGGGAAGAAAAGGGTGGGATAGGTATTTGGGATAGAAGAGGAGGAGGAGGAGGTGAAGGGTTTAAAGAAAGGAGGAAAGACTGTTTCTCCCCGAGATGAGTGGAGATCCACAGTGGTGCATGAGCATGAAAACAGAGACTCATTCTTTGGCTCCTGGACAGACGGAGCAACACAACAAAGCAGAAGTCCAAGATTGGAAAAACTGTCTTCCTCACACAGTTGGGATTCCTAGTAGATAGAAGTAGAAATATATTGGTACATTGTTTTTTTGTTTGTTTTTTTCAATGCATTCCAGACACGTTTGTTGGCTGACCTCCACCTTATTGCACCTCGTTTAATTATACAAAGTTTTGTTGAAACTTTGGCTCATGTCTTTATGTCAGCCATGTGAGGTGTGAGTCATTATGGACGTCTAAATCTTTATGTTTTTGTGTGTGTGTGTAAATCCAAACTCTATAATAGAGTTTATTATTACTGTTTGTAGGGATTGTTATTTCTACAGACTTTGTGCTACGAGTTTCATAAACTCCCTACTGTAGATTTGACTTTGTATGTATGGATATGTTAAAAAAAAAAAAGAATTAAAGATTATGTCAATCACTGTGGCTGCCTTCGAGTTGTGAACTGTTTGACCAAGTTGTGTCTTGGAAAGTTTTGGTTGATGCTGACGTGACTTCTTGCCTACGGATGACATTGAAACGCTGATACAACAGGATGTACTCGGAAGAATCTTCAAGAATCTAGTGGTTGTGAATCAAACAAAGGGAATTTCCTCAAAACTGCTTCTAATTTTCCAGTCAGTAAAATCAGTTAAGATGCTGGCTGACACTTGTGTTAGTCAACTTTGGTACAAACAGCAAATGAGTATTGGACTTTCCAAAATTAGAAGCTTTAGCTATAGTAAGCAAATGCAAAAACACCATGTGCATTAAAACCTCAAAACGACAAAGTTGATCTTCATATATGAAACTCGAGTTTAATGTTTTTTGTTTTTTTGTGATCGTATCTATAGATACATCCCCTTTTAATCCAAATTAGATCTTTTAGCAATTATAATGAAAAGTACAGTTACTGCTTTTCCAGCCATGAGCTCTCAAAACACAACTATGCCTCCATCTAGTGGTCAAAGGAAGAACTGCGTCAGAATTTGAAATATTTTCCAACTACCCCTGGCTGCAGCCTGCAGACCGGGGCGTGCCTCAACGTGGGCGGAGTTAAACGTTTAATGGGCGGAGTTAGACGTTTAACTCCGCCCACGTTTAGGTACGCCGACAGCATGAGATTCTTCTTCGTCACCCCCTCCATTGCTGTTTTCGTATTTGCAAAATGGAGGTATGTATCAACGAAAAAACGGGAAATCAATGTAAACTTTTATTGTGATTATTGCTTGCTTTTCTGCCACATTTACGCCTCATAGATGAGGATGTTATAATTATTTATTTTAAATATGGAATGCTTTGTTTCTGTATTTCTTATATTTACTCGCGGAGCTAGTGAGCTTGCGGCTCTCTTCTTCGGGGCTTTCGTTACGTAATGTCAGTAAAACTTTTTTTTATCACCTGTGTTATCCATGTCTTTAGAACTTATATTGTGGTTATTGTTAGCTTTTCTATCACATTTTCGTTTTACAGATTACGGGATTATTTTATTTTTAAATGCATCGTACTTTTTCTTCTGCCGCTCTACTTACGGGGTTTTACACAAAGTTAGTTAGCTTGCGGTTCTCTTCTTCGGGGCTTGCATAACGTTCACCTATTTTGTGTCTTCCAGTATGAGTATGTTTTATTTAATTTTTGCTATCACTTATATAATTCCTATACTTGTTTATAGAGACACATAACAATTTTGTTGGACCATGAAAAACCACCGCCTAACAAAAGAAACAACTCTTTCCACTGTCCATTTTGCCATTACACGGGTGAAAAGCATGCAGTGGATTTGCATATGGACAACCATTCATCTTTGAAACACAAAGGTACTGTTAGTCTAAGTTATGAATATTAAGTGAAGTCATGAATATGAATATTAATAACTCATTAAAAATGTTCCTATCATTCCTCTTTCAGAATTCACATTCATAAAGTGTGGCTTAGGTTGCCGGGCTACGTCACACTTTCACTGCTGTTATTGTCCAACAACCTTGATCAATAGATCACAGTTTTTAAAACATTTGGGAGCACACCAGAAACAAACTCCTAAACCGCAGCCAGAGGTAGAATCAGTTCCACCATCGCAGCCCTCACAGGCATCACCACAACCTTTAAAGTCCCCGTGGCACAACCTGGACCCCCCATCGGAGCACCCAGCACAGCTGCCATCAGAGCACCCAGCACAGCTGCCATCAGAGCACCCAGCACAGCTGCCATCGGAGCACCCAGCACAGCTGCCATCGGAGCACCCAGCACAGCTGCCATCGGAGCACCCAGCACAGCTGCCATCGGAGCACCCAGCACAGCTGCCATCGGAGCACCCAGCACAGCTGCCATCGGAGCACCCAGCACAGCTGCCATCGGAGCACCCAGCACAGCTGCCATCGGAGCACCCAGCACAGCTGCCATCGGAGCACCCAGCACAGCTGCCATCGGAGCACCCAGCACAGCTGCCATCGGAGCACCCAGCACAGCTGCCATCGGAGCACCCAGCACAGCTGCCATCGGAGCACCCAGCACAGCTGCCATCGGAGCACCCAGCACAGCTGCCATCGGAGCACCCAGCACAGCTGCCATCGGAGCACCCAGCACAGCTGCCATCGGAGCACCCAGCACAGCTGCCATCGGAGCACCCAGCACAGCTGCCATCGGAGCACCCAGCACAGCTGCCATCGGAGCACCCAGCACAGCTGCCATCGGAGCACCCAGCACAGCTGCCATCGGAGCACCCAGCACAGCTGCCATCGGAGCACCCAGCACAGCTGCCATCGGAGCACCCAGCACAGCTGCCATCGGAGCACCCAGCACAGCTGCCATCGGAGCACCCAGCACAGCTGCCATCGGAGCACCCAGCACAGCTGCCATCGGAGCACCCAGCACAGCTGCCATCGGAGCACCCACTGGCCACATCACAGCCCTTAGACCCCCAATGGCAATTCCCAGAGGCCCCATTGCAGCCCTCCCTGGCCTCACCACAACTTTCAGAGCCCCCGTGGCAGCAAAAAAAATTAAAGGAAAGGCATAGGACACAGACAATCACTTGTCCTCACTGCAAATTGGATTTGTACAAAAAAAACTTCAAAACACACTGCAGGAGGAAGCACACACAGAATTTTGAGACAGTTTCCCAAGACAGATTTTTATCCAGTCAGTGTGTGGATGTAAAAAATGGTGTGTTTGCAGTTGATAAATCGTTCAGTGGTGCAGCAAAGCCTGTACACGTGGTAAAGAAAACCTGGGGTTTGAGTCACAAAATTGTGTGTGAGGTTGACCAGTGCCGGCTCAATAGGGACTTTGCCCACAGAAGCGGTATGTTACCCTATGAGTGCCACCATATAAAATCTTTACAGTACTGCCCACAAGCTGACAACCAATATGTCAATCTATCTGAGGAGACATTGGAAATAATGGTAGACCAGAAATGGTTTGGAAAAGAACGAAAGGCCAGTCTTTTGCACTGTAAAAAAGAGGCAGATGCAGAGGGTGTGCCCCTTTCGGTGCAACTCACTGTGGGTGGTCCACCATCAAAAATTCACATCTCTGTCTTTGAACCAAAAATCACCTACTATAGCAGATTGGGCCGGTTGATTGTTGCATATGACAGAAAGCATAACACCTGGCATTGTTCATGCTCAAAAGCAAGACAGTCCTGCAACCATAAAGCCATTGCAAAATGGCACCTCTTTGGCACAAATGGGGAGTTGTTTCGGAAGGTGAAGAGCACTGAGGCAAAGTCACCTGACCCGTTCCAGGATTCAAGAGAATATTCAAGCAGCTGCTATCCGCCAAATGACAATACTATTTCGAAAATGCTGAACTACCTTTTGAGCTACAAAATGCTTCCATCAGAACTACCCAGCCCACTCATCGAACAGTCTAGAGATTGGAGAGCACAGGACAGCTTTCCAAAATACCTAATCCCAGCAGAAACAAAATGTGTGGAGTGTGAATACCCACTTGGTGAGCAACAACTAATAACTTCAAAAGCCAGGATCTTAACCAGCACAGGTGTGGTTGAAGGTTAGTATTATTAGAAGTCCATCCATCACCATGTCATCTTTAGTCAATTTGAAATTGCATATAACCAATAACAATGGTTTATTATTGTTTTTATTTTTAGGTATATCAACATATAAAAAGTCATGCCTTAAGTGTGGCATGATATATCGATACCAGGAGTGGCAGGATGGCATCCACAACTTTGATGACCATATGATCTTGTCTCTGCACTTGTGCCTTATGATAAGAAATGCTTTACAGGTGAGAAAATATATTATGAGCATTTGTATGCTTGGAAAAATGTTGATTGAATATAATATCTAATAGAATTACCTTATTTATTTCCTGTTAATTTATTTCAGACACACACAGCCGTCAGTAAAGTGATAGAAATCATTGAGAACACAGAGAGGGTGTCCTTTCCCAACAAGGAGAAGATACTTCATGGATATCTTCACTTCGAGGCCCTCACAAAACACGACTATTCATTCACTTGTGTGTCATGTGGATACAGTCCGGCAGTTGTTGTAATGGATCTTCACAAAAAAGGTGTCTTCGGTATGCCAGGTGAGTTATTTTCTATTTTCCATATCATCATTATCTAATATCTAGAACATTCAAAACTTGCTCGTCTTCAAAATTATATCTGATGAACATAGAGTAAGTAGTAGGGTTGTCATACAATTAATTTAATTGTGCAATTAAATAATCATGATGGTAATTTAGCAATCTAATCAATCTATTTTTAATCACAATTATTTTTACCCTGATAATTGCTTTGAAAGCCTCATTTTGAGGTATTTTCATACCTGATATTATGGTGCAGTATAAGTTTAAAATCAGTTTATCGCAACTGGTAGACTGCAGAGTAGACACAAGATTTTATAGTTTCCTTTTGTTGGTTTGGTAAATTTAAACATTTTCAAGACTGTGTTTCAGTAGGAGAGAAATAGACAAGAGACTATGGGTATGAAGGTTAATTTTAGTTTATTTGTATTCTCTCTTCGTTATTATTTTGCATCATCTTCTTGTTTATAGTTTTACCATCTTCATAAAGTAAGAACAACACAAATTTTGATTTGTATGGATAGCAATTGAAGTAGTTGCACACAATTAATAAACTGTGTTGTTCCTTGGTCCATTACAACAGCATGGAACAACAGTTCTTTACCCTCTAGTCTTCATACAAAGAATTGGGTTTTGAACTAAACGGCAGCTGTTTTAACATTCAGTGTTTTATCCAAAACGAATATTAAAATCTGATATTTTAGCTGAATGGATATCAACAAAAACAATTCTTATATAATGGCACATTCAGTAATATATTTTTCTGTCAATGACTTAACTGGTTTACATTTTTTCTGTAGATATAAACTACAAACTTGTTTTTTTATTAGTGAGTGAAATCCAAAGCCCCCCGGATCAATATGACGGCCATGTGGACATATTGGACTTCTGGAATGCTGTGGATAGAGAAGTGCTTAGTCGTGGTTTGATTCCAGGTAAGCCATGTTGAAATACTCGGCAAAAAGTAATCTCTTTTTTTTTTGCATTTTGGGGGCTAACAATGGTTCAATTTCTGCTAATACTCATCCCATTTAATTCCAAAGTTGGTAGGAAGAACCCCTTCGTTGTGCCCCCAAGCTATCATCACTGGTCACCATGGATTGGCCCACAGACCAGACAGTCAAATTCACTCTTGAACACTGAATATGAAAAAATTCAAATGCCCAAGGAGTCAAATGAAGAGGACTATGACCTGATCAATGAAGAGCGTCTTTCTGACGAACTTTTGAACCTAAAGGTGAATTAATTTATGCAAAATCCAACTGCTGTCAAAAAAGGATTATGATGTACAGACTGGATTCTTAACAGTAATTACTGAAATGTCTGTTCAACACAGGTGCAGGAAATAAGAGCACTTTGCAAACAGTGTGGTGTGGACAGCAAAGGCTCTAAAATGGATCTAGTCCTTAGACTGTGGGAGAAGATGTCCACTAGATCAAACTATAACAAAGTGTTTGAGAAGGTTTGGGGCGCCTCAGGTATGTTAAAGTAAAGCTTATTTGAAAATTAATTTTGCCTTTACTACTTTTGATATGGTCATACAATTAGTTGAGCATCCTGATGAGTTTCTGTAAAATGTAAAAAATGTCCATACACATAGAATCTCGTTTTTTTTCTAATGAAGGTTTTGATTTGGACTACTAATATTAGTCATGTCTCCATTATTTCTGAAATTTCTCAAATTGGAATTTCAATAATAAATTATCCTAATGGAAACACCGCAATTTCGAATACACTGGCATTTTTCGAATACACTGGCATTTTTAGAAAAAAAACCCAAAACGTTTCTGTGCTTAGAGGACGTGATGTTTGGGGTGTATCAAAATAGACATTTTTCGCAGCACTGTAATGGAAACACTTTTTCCTAAATAAATGCGCTTCTCTGTATGAAGTGTCTGCTCTGAGCGCTGCACAGCCGGCGCACCGAGAGGTCCAACTTCGTCACAGCTCTTTAGAAATTACGGGTCATATAGAATCGCGCAGCAGCTCCTCCTAATTTCCTCATCGCTTCATCTGCAGCCGCACTTTTGCAGCTTGGAGTCTGAAGTCTCATGAGTGCGAGAGGCGTGACAGAAACTTGAATAGATGTTGTCATGTTTTCAAACTGGAAAAAAAAGGTCCAGATGCTTTCCTGTTAGAATGCTTTTTCTTTTAACCGTTGAACAGGCTTCTCCCTCTTCTGAGTCAAGTTGCGCTGCACACGCCCCAGACAGAGCTGTGACATCACCCAAATCCTCCCTTTTAGTGAATCAAATAAAAAAAAAAACTTGTTCTCGTTCATCGCCGTGTTTTTAATGACTTATCGTGTGAATTGGTTTGTGCTTTATCGCAAAATTATGATTTAATGGAAACTGTCATTTCTAAACGTTTTTTAGAAATTCCTAGAATTTCCATAAAGTTTTGTGCAAATGTGTAACGGAAACACAGCTATAGACATCATTAGTATTTTTGTCTCTTGTCTTATAGGTGGGTGGGCTGTCATCACATGTCCGTGTGGAGTTGTTTACTCAGTGAAATTTAACCTCAGAGCGGAAAGTCCACGTGACTTTGTTGACATGTTGCTGTCGTGGAAGCACTTCCCCAATGTTGTTGTCTACGACTATGCGCGAGGACTGGCATCGCATGCTAACCGCAGGCAGCCAGGAATCTTTGGACCTTTTAATGGAAGGTTACTGGATCCAACCCCACAGAACATCCAACAGGCCTCAGAGGGCAAGGTTGTTGTGAACATGCCGTGGCTGAGAAGTCCCAAGATGCCAGCTGACAAAGACGGTCACCCACTCACTGGATCCTCACAGCATTTTGCCTTGAATGATGTGTTCCATCAGGGCAACAGCAAAGACAGAACCGACATTCTCAGAAAGCTTGAGCTTGTGCCTGAGCTTGCTGGACTTGTCAATAGTCAGTGTGTGGAGCAGTTGTTCTCAGGAATGAGGAAAAACAACTACTTTTTGAATATGACAACCCCATCGACTCACATATTTCTACAAAGAAACATACTCCACCACTACAATACGGCAAAAAACCAGAAGGCTATGAACAAGGTCTGAACAAGCCAGAATGCTGGCCAGAAAAAGGCGCCGGAACGAGCGGAAACTGCAGGTAGGTAGGAGGAGGTTTTTTAATTTATTAGGCTTGTATTTAGGCACTTGTTTGACTATTGTTGATCCTTCTTCAAATTTCAGGACTCAGAGGATGCTCGCCTGAAGAAGATGCGTTCCGAATCCATCTCATTCGGTACTTCTGAATATATAGTTGTTGTACACATGTACATAAATTGTTTTTCACTGTTGAAATTACTTAGGGTGACCTTAGATGCCCCTTCAAATATAAAATAATATTGTATAATAGTTTAAGATGTGCAATGACCTATTTCTTTTTAGTGTAATTTATTTATTTTCATTCTATTCCCTTTGTAGAGGAAGGTGACCTGGAGACCAGCGGCGTGACCGGAAGGATTGTATGCAGCCTTTTTACCTCACTGTTATCTGACATCTTCAGTATCTAGTTTAAGAATTGCCTTTTTTCTGTGCAGGAACAAAAAGCTTTACTTCACAACACCATGAAGGCAGCCAAATGGTGCAGAACTCAGTCATTCAAAGGTAGACATTCCCTGCCAGATGTTGTAAAGATGGACGAAAGAGAACAAAAGGAAACTCTCCAAGAACTCCAACACTGTGAAGATGAGGGCCGATCCATGGAGCTGAGGGAGCCGTTCATGTTTTCTTTTCAGCTGAAGAGTGACTTTGAAGTGTTTTGTGCCGAAATTATGGATGTGAAAAACCTAAAGGTTTATGTCTGTTTTGAGGAGTAATAAATCCTAGTTTTTGCCATTTGTTTCTTGACTTTCTTTGGTCTACATTTTTAATGCTATATGACTTTGGCATTACAATGCTATTTCAATCTGCCTGTGAGATCATGGTTAAATGTGTAGCATGGGATAAGGGGTTTTACTTGCCACTTCTAACTGATCTGAGACAATGCACTTCTTGAGTAGCATGTGAACTGAGCTGAGATGCAGTTTAAAAGCCAAAGCAATTTGTGGAACCTGGGTGTAATATAGTGTCTATTTTATCTTGGGATTTATTTTATATGTATATATATACCAGTAAAGCATTGATCAATAAATTACAGCCACATTTGACAACTTGAACTTTATTTCCTGAAGACAACACATTTACCACTCTGGTTTGTTCAGTCTGTCTATCTTGTCCCTCTTGCCATATATAATCTAGAATTGAGAATTTTCGAAAGAAATAAATAGCAAGAGTGTACGTATACAGGCTTCGCACGTATTTACGTGTGACCCGGCATCTAGCAAGGTGCGTGACATCTGTTCTCCGCATTTGGTCCATCGCCCGGAGGAAAAGTGACCTCAGACCATAAAATATAAACGGTATAGACTATGGGTGAGCTGCAGACAACCACGCTCAGAAATTCTGCCTTCCTCCTCTGGGTCCGTGCGGCAAAGAAAACAGTTAAGCGCTGGCTACACATATTTAGAAAATTACGTGCACGTCACTTTCAATCCTACATCTAATGAATTATTTTTCTCTATATTTCGGAGCCTTTAATTAATGAAATTCATTAATTAATCACCCGAATCCGGTAGGTGGCAATGTTGCTAGCGCAAAAGAGTAAAATGCGAAGAAGGAGACGGCAATTTCGGTGACGAAGAAGAATCTCATGCTGTGGGCGTACCTCAACGTGGGCGGAGTTAACTCCGCCCACATTGAGGCACGCCCCGGTCTGCAGGCTGCAGCCAGGGGCTTCTCATATTTTCCCCAAACATGCAAGGGTTAAAAGCTGCAGGATTTATTTTTTTTTGGCAATTGCAACAAAAACCTTAATCCCAATATATATGTGTAAATATAAACGTCATTTAATTTTAGTGAATTCTTTTTTCAGATTTTCTTATAAAAATGCAAATAATTTGGACAATCTTCGCAAATAGATACAACACTTTTTTTTTAATTCATGACTAATTCATGTTTTTTTTTATGTCAGTGGCATTTTAGACCTTGATGGAACATTTATTTAAACATTTATTTTTTAGGGGGTATATTTCTGGTGAAAACATACCCTCTGGAAAGGTGAATTTTATCTTTCTTGACACATCTAATATATGTCAAACACAGGAATTAACAGAAACCTTTTGAATTATTATCATCATTATTCAGCTTTTATTTTTCCAGGTAAGACAGATTAAGAGAAAAAGTTGTTTTACATCCTGACCTGGTCAACGGGGCCACTCACACACAAACACACCTAGGGGGCAGTGCAGGGGGAGGAGCTAGAACTTTTTATATGGAGGGCAGAAGACTTTGGAAGGGGGGTAAATAAGAACATCGGAGTGGACTTCAACTGTAAATGAAAGGATCAAAAATACATGTTATAGATAAAACAGCAGTTCCTTTAGCTCAGGGTGTCAAACTCAATCACACAAGGGGCCAAAATCCAAAACACACCTTAGGTCACGGGCCAAACAGGATTAAACATTTGTTGAACACATTAAAAGTACATTTTTAAAACTTTAAAACTGTACCCTTTTAATATCATAATGTACTAGATATATAGTAATAATGCGATAATGCTAATGTAAATGCTGTAAGCTGAATTTGGTAGCTGAAGATGCTAACGCTGATAGCCGAAGGTGTTGAAATTGATAGCTAAAAATGCTGAAGCTGATAGCTAGATAAAATATTAGCTAAATGCCAAATTAGCCTAAAAAACGAACAAACAAAAAAAACGTAAGTTGGTCATAACAGCTATCATGTAGCTGAAAAAATAGTTTAACTTTAAAATAGCCTAAAAACATCTTAGTAAATGCCAAAATAATCAAAAAAGCTAGCAGAATGTTAATTTTGAAAACTTTAAAACTGTAACTTTTTAACATAATAATTAATAATAAAAAGGAAGTAATATTATTCCAGAATAAATTAACTTAAAACATAAATAACTTTCAATATTTTACTCATATTTTTCCCCATAACAATATAGAATTTTCCATAAAAAAGGTTTTTGCTTGCCCCCCTGTAGCTCCACCCCAGCCGAGGAACAATTTGGAGACAAGACGTTTTTTTTGTTTAAACTTTAGAAATTCTGCAGTAGAAAAAATATATTTAATGAAATTTGCTATCATACTGAGAAATTTGAACAGAGAAACACGTTTGTGGAACGTCTCTGTTCAGTCAATTTCCACAAAATCTTGAGGAATGTTTTTGCAAGATTTTATTGATGTGTAAAGCAAACAAACTTATCAAAGAAAACAAACTCTTGTACCATATATACCGGAGTATAAGTCGCGTTTTTTCATAGTTTATCCAGGGGTGCGACTTATACTCAGGAGCGACTAATTTGTGTGTTTTTTTTGTTTTTTTTTTTAGACATAAATAGGTTTATTTATGTTATTTTCCCAGTTAACACCAGTTGTTCTTAATTTGCCACTAGAGGGCGCTGCATCTTAGTATAAGTATTTGCTACTGAAGCTAAAGCTCAGTGCTCAAATGTCCCTTATAGGTACAAGTATTGGGGCGCAGTGGTTCAGTGGTTAGCACTCTCACAGTGAGAAGGCCCTGGTTCAAATCCCGGCTTGGTGCCTCATAAAGAGAGAATGTAGTCTAATTTGATTTGTGTGTGCATAATTCTTGATTTGTAACTCAAACGATAGATTTTGTGCATAACTTTGTGTACTTGGAATTGTGTATTCACATGTAGAACAATTACAAAATACCAATAAATAATACATTCAATGTACACATACACAACTTTAAATTACAGCAACTTAAAACTAACTACACATAAATCTTTAAAAAAGTACACAGAAATTGCCTGATACACACATAAAGCTACATTTGCGCACAAATCAGATTTGAGACTTTTTTCATGTCTCCAAGATTTGTGTGTGAATGAAGCGTTTAAATGTTGTTAAAATCCTGGGTCATCAGAGCCACTTTGAACTTAGATTGTAAAAATTATCTAGTGAAAACTTGACATTTTCACACTTTCTTTAACAGATGCATGATTATTCATTTTAAAAAGTATTTTTTTTTCATACAGTAAAGTTTTTCTATTCTCATTGCTCCCTTGTGGCTGTTTGAAGCTTTTGAAGCTGCTGTTATTTAAAAATGTGCGTTTGTAAATTGTAATTTTTTTGTATTTTTGTACATGTAAATACACAACTTCAAGTACACACAGTTACACAAAATGTATTGTATGAGTGACAAATCAAGAATTACTCCAGCACAAATCAAATGAGACTATGTTCCCTCCGTAGTGTTTTTGAATGGAATTTGCATGTTGTCGTGCATGTATGTGTGTGTGTTCTCCTCCAAAACGGATTTAACAAATGATTAGATATGTACGAGTATCTTTAGTGTTTGTTTGTTTTCATTTTAGTGAAAACAATTATACAAGATAAGATGTAATCGTATCATAATAGTTTATTTTCTGGTGTGGTTTGTGCTCATTTTCTCACTGTCTCAGAAATGTTTTCATGCAGCTGGTTCAGGATGATGAGTTCATCATTTTCTAAAAGGAAGTGGATATCATCTGTGGGAAACCTTCAAGAAGTAGCATTTCCACCCAATGACTAAGCAGTTGATTGAAGGAAACAAAACTGAATTATTACATAAACTATTAAGAACTTCCAACAAATTCAATGTTCTGCTATGACCTTTAATATTGTGGTCTCACAACCCTAAAGACAAACCGTTAAAGTTTCCATTTTACACCACAAGATGGAGATGTTGGACAGCTTTCAAACAACATAAGGATTATTTGACTATTTTCCGTCATTTTCTCAACTCCTTATGTTCCTTTCAGAGTTTCCTAAGCCTATCTCGGCAACAATTGGGTGAAGGCGGGATACACCCTAAACAAATCGCCTATTTGTTGGAGGGTCACACAATCATACACACTCACAGGTAAAACAAGGAGCAATTTAGAGACATCAAATTGTCTATGAAGCATGTT
>NC_050533.1:10225714-10244891 GCF_002922805.2 Oryzias melastigma
GTGCTCATTTTCTCACTATCTCAGAAATGTTTTCATGCAGCTGGTTCAGCAAATTTGTATGTGGGATGATGAGTTCATCATTTTCTAAAAGGAAGTGGATATTATCTGTGAGGAAACCTTCAAAAAGTAGCATTTCCACCCAATGACTAAGCAGTTGATTGAAGGAAACAAAACTGAATTATTACATAAACTATTAAGAACTTCTAACAAATTCAATGTTCTGCTATGACCTTTAATATTGTTGTCTCACAACGCCAAAGACAAATGGTTAACGTTTCCATTTTACCCCACAAGATGGGGATGTTGGACAGCTTTCAAACAACATGAGGATTCTTTGACTATTTTCCGTCATTTTCTCAACTCCCATATGTCCCTTTCAGAGTTGCCTAAGCCTGTCTCGGCAATCATTGGGCAAAGGCGGGGTACACCCTGAACAGGTTGCCAATTTGTTGGAGGGTCGCACAATCATACACACTCACAGGTAAAACATGGAGCGGTTTAGAGACATCAAATAGTCTATGAAGCATGTTTTTGGACATTGTTGCTCCATTACTAGATACACGTACAAAGTCAAGTGCACAGAGATAACATACAAACTCCTCACTGAAAGGTCTCATCTGGGACTTCTTGCTGTGAGGTGGGCACACTACACCACTACACCACTGTGTAGGCTACTTATGAATGTAAATAGACACAACTTTCTGAAAGGTTACAGGTTTTCCAGCAAAGGAAATGCAAGAAGAGTCCCTGAAACTGAAAGTGTTTCAAAGAATCCTTGGGCAAAAAGACAGATGTTAGTGGTGCAACACAAAAGAAGTGTCGGACTCGATGGATTGAGCTTTCTCTGATCAGAACCAAAGCTTTCCAAGATGAGTAATAAAGAGATAACTATACTTTATAACCGACTAGTTTTAACTTAAATACTCAAAATGACTGATGATTGAACCAAGTAGAAAAAAAACTACATGAGATAACAGTGTAGTCCAGTTAAAGCAGTCTCCTATCTACAACTTTTCAGTGTTATATGTTTAACTTTAATAGAATAAAAAAATATCATATCTAACTGCATCAACAATTAACCCTACAATTACCACCCAAAAAAGTCCAAACTACAGTTGTAGGTTACCAACTCTGTGTTTATCTAATTAACCTGAAAGGCTGTAACTTCAATTTGTATAGGTTTTATTGGCAGAAGTTCCACTTTTTAAAGACATACCATCCATAGGAGGCTATATAGACCTACTCGGTCTTGGCCAATGGGGGTCAAGTCATCTGGCTTGGGTCCGATGGAGGAGGGGGTGTTTTCTTTCAATATCTTTTGTGAGCCAATAAGCAAGAGTGGGGAATCCAATTATCATGTACAGACAATGCATGGCACCACCTTGGTGTGTGCCACTTTCATTACTTTGGTAAAAAGGTTCACAAATATGGAATTATTGCTCAGTTATATGTAAAAATCCTCAAAATATTAATTCTGAAGGATACAGAATTCTATTAATGAATAAATGACACTTTTTACAACTATTTTACTGTTTGTTTAAGCAAAAATTTCACATTTAGTTAACATACTTTTGATAGTTTCAGTTCTATATCCTTTGTTGTCAATTTTTATTTGAATTTATACTATAAATCATACATGTTTTACATCGTTTGACTGTTTTAGTTTCTAAATTATGAATTAATATCACTTGGCTTGCTTAATATTGTTTTTAGTGTCTGTAACAAAAGTATAGGGGTCATGAGGAGAAATGGTGTACCGTCTCTTTAAGAACACCAGGCCCCGCCCTGAACAACTGTTTTATTCAAATGAGACAAGCCGAGCGTGCCGCCAGCCAATCAGAGGCGACCTACAACCGCGGGAGATCCGAATTTCGCGGGACGGAGTTTGGCGCTAAAAAGGCTATTCAGCTGCACCTCCCGTGTCGTTGAATGGAGAGGGGACACCCCGAGGTGGACGGACAGCAGTCACACACTGGGTCGGAATCCGCAGTCGGGAGGAGGTTCGAGTTTTTGTCCCCGAGACGCACTTTCGACTCGAACTACTTAAAGTCCTGCATGATTGAAGAAATCTATTTATATTCGGAACAATTTTTGTATCTGGTAAGAAAAAAATAGAAACAAACAAAGAAACGATTCTACTAACGATTATTATTATTAGGAATCAGTCATATTGCGGATTTTATTCGTGCATTTTATTTTGAAAATACCCCTTTTTATCGTTTTCTATTTAATTTTAAGCGGTAAATCATTTTTTGCCCCCTAAACCCAGCCGGTGATCGTCGTGCTGGCTGCTTCTCTCCGCCTGACCAATCGACTTTCCTGGGGAAAATGATGCGGGTGCCCAAAGGCGTATCTCCGGCTGCTGCTCGGCCGGCAGTGGCGCTCGCCTCCCAGCAGAAAATGAAGGTTTTATCGTCCGGAGGGGTGAAGAGCAGCGACTTCTTCAGCACCGGGCTGTCCAGCCCGCCCATGCACGCGGTACCGGTCGGGTATTTCACGCAGATCGGTAACACGGCTGCAGCCGAACAAAGAGCCCACAGCCTGTACTCAACCCCCCACGGACCGGAGGCTAAACCCATCAGATCATCCTCCGGGCGGCTGCCGGTAAGGAGCATTTCTGCAACGTGATGCTCCCCTTTTCAAACAAGGGGGTTTATTGTTTGCATGTGGGAGGAATAATGCTTCCATTTCCATAGGCATGCGCAGTTTTATAATTATGTTTTGACGTGATAAGCCACAGAGGGACCCTTTTGTGTGTGCGTGACATGTTTCCCCGCAGTCCAGCTGTAGCTGGAGCAAACCAGTGTGATGGTTTTTGATAAAGGACCCCCCCTCCTTCAGTTTGATCATGTTAGGGGGGCCCCTTGTGAAAAAATGTAGGATGAGTGGCCCCCTACTGCAACCAGGACTGCTTAGACAGAAAGGAAGACAATGCAAAAGGGCATGACTGTGCTGGTTCCTCAACTCCAGACTACACCCAGAGACAGCTGCTCCATCTGCACCTGTCAGTTAACCAGTGCAGGACCTGTGTAACCTGTTCATGCAACTGCAAGAAGGAGGTGCTGGTGGGTGTCATGAATGAGCAACTGTTTGCTTTCCCCATGAAAAAAAAAAAATCTGCGTAAACTGTGTTCCTGAAGGATTATGGCGCTGATCTGCAGTGGATTCTGATCCCCACGCCTGCTCAAATCTCCCATCATTCATTTGCAGTTTTTGCAAGAGGGGCCAAAAGGGTTGGAGAGTGTGCAGTCTTCAAATCTCACGCTGACCCCTTGGCCCGGGAGCGTGTATCCACTAATAGGCCCTTCAAGAGGATTACTTGGACAGTTAGAAATAGGCTACCACCTGGCTTATCATATGTTAAGGTGATTTTACTGTTCAAGTTTGCATTTTTTGCATCCCATGGAGTTCTTCCCCATCAAGCATTAACACAAAATTATAAGATATTTACAGCATTTTTTTAAAAACATTTTTCCACATCTGCATGCCTATTTCACATTAATAGTTTTAGAAACTCATAGTATATTTGCCACTTTTCAGTATAATAAGGAAATCTTTCATTCTTTGCTTAAATTTGATAAATTCGCATTATAGTAAGGACTGATTTTGATTAAAATAAATGCATTTAACTGCATACTTTCTGCAGAATTATAGACACAAAGAGCTCTGATCTTCATTGGAAGTTTTCCTGGTAATTATATTGTAATTATCAGATGATTATTATTTATTTGCACAGGATCTGAGCTGCAGCGTTTGAAGTGATCTCTTGGAAACTGGGTTTGCCGTCACAGCTGCTTGAGTTGTGTTTACAGGAACTGCTGCACATGCAGCGCACTTCCTTTGACAACAAACTAACCACTGCTCTTTTGCATTTCTGCCTCATAAACCTAACCCTTGAGATCCCATAGACTCAAACTTTCAACACGCTGTAGATGAAAATTGCACTTGCAAAAAAACAGCTTTAGTTGACTTCACCTGCAGGAGTCTCAACCATCCAGTGTAGTAAAAGTCAGTGTATCAGTGACTTTTTAACCAGGGTGTGGAGACGGTTCAGAATATTGTGACATACAATTTCCTTTTGAGTTTGATAATGATGCAAAATGTGTTACAATCTTCAGGGCATCACTCTAAAGGTCAGGGTTGGTCTTTAAATTGCAGCTTCAGATGTCCCACACCCCCCCCCTACATGCATGCATTTGTCTGCTGATGACACCTTTTTCAAAAATGCTCGACAAAATAGTTAATCCACATTTTTCAAAACAGGAACAGTGACTTTCTTGTACCTTAGTCAAAATACTTTCAGAAAAGTACAAATGTTCCATGAATTCACAATAGTTTTTTGGTTTTAGAGGAAGCTTCAAGTCTCATTCTACTTTGATCTGCATGTTGAATCTTTGCAAATCTTATGTTTTTACCAATTCTTGTGGTATTTTTTTGATGATGGAGGGCAAATACAAAGAAACTTAATCTCAAAATTGAATTTTGAGGGAATTAGGGGCAGATGAAAACATTTTGTTTAAAAAAGACTGTATTTGTGATGTAGAAAATACGCTTGGTGGGCCAGAAGCTCCATGCTCCAAGATCTCAGCAATGGAAAGGTGAAAGGGGGACGGGGTTGCTCGGCACCAACGGTACCGCCCACAACTTAAAGGCGAATTTCTAATGAGCAATGGCCACTCTGCAGAAACGATTTCCTCGAAAACGTCACAATCTTAATTAAAAAAAAACTGGGAACGCTTTTAAGATAGATCGAAAGATGATTAGCGTGAGTCTTTAGAGGTTAATGATTTGTCTGAATTTGGATTGGTAGAAATCTTCTAATTTGCTTTTTTGATCATTAATATTTCCGAAACTATGAGTCTTTGGAAGCTACAATCTTGTTCTTGTAACTGCTCCAGTAACTGATACTTCTGAATACAGGACCTAATGACGAGATAAATTGAATAGTTTTTTTGAGGAAAATGCCAATTGCTTTCTGGGAAATATATTTATTTATTCATAAGCCTGTTTGTATTGTCATAAATGAATTCTCAGGAACAAGAACCAAATGTTTCACTCCCCATTCTGACTTCAGCGTTCATTTATTAGCTGTGAAGGGATCAACTTGGATTGGCTACTGCATTCTCCTATACATTTGAATTCTTGATTGAATTTAACAGGTAATTGAAGCATCCATCCATCCATTTTCCTGACCGCTTTGTCCCTTTCGGGGTCGCAGGGGTGCCGGAGCCTATCCCGGCTACTGAAGGGCGAAGGCGGGGTACACCCTGGACAGGTCGCCAGTCAGTCGCAAGGCCCCAATCACACACACATTCACTCTCACATTCACACCTAGGGGCAATTTAGAGTCACCAGTTAACCTATGAAGCATGTTTTTGGATGGTGGGAGGAAGCCGGAGTGAAAACCCACGCATGCACGGGGAGAACATGCAAACTCCACACAGAAAGGTCCCAGCCGGGAGTCGAACCGGGGCCTTCTCGCTGTGAGGCAAGAGCGCTAACCACTGCGCCACCGTGCAGCCCGTAATTGAAGCAAAGAAAACTATTTCAAACCCTTGCAATATCTGTATATCTGTCTCGATTGGACACAAACAGTTGAGAAAGACAACTTTTTTTTTGTGAAATCTACCTGGTGGGAATTCTATAAATAGCTTGAAGTTCCTTCCTTCAAGCCCCTGTGGTTAGCGCCTCAATCACGCTGCTGCTAGAAAGTAATTTGTCACATTTTCATTCGTATTCCTCCCATCAGCCACCTATTTTCCTCAGGTCAGCACGACCCCAGGAGTATAATGCCCTTATGGGTTTAGGTTTTGCATCACAAAGCTGTCTTCCCATTCGGGAACTCACTTGCTTTGCATTGTGAGAGCCGGCGAGCGACACAGACAGCAGCTAGTTTTCATGATTTCGTTACCCAGCAGGTGTGGACGCTTGCAGGCCTACTGTAACTTGCCCTTGCACGGGTGGAATCTGATTATTCTGACAGGCTGAGTTTGTTGGTTTTAAGCCTGGATCTCCCAGCTCGTCACGTGACAGGAATGCGCGCGTGGGAAGAGCCGATGTAGAGCTTTCAGCATGGTAGTAGAGGGGGTGGGAATCCGTCCAAGAATGTACAGCAGAAGGAGAATGAGGAGGAGGAGGAGGAGGCCACGTGCTTTGGGTGTAACTCAAAAAGCAGACGGGGTGAGGCTGTAGCCAGCATGAGGGAAGTGATACTGCTTGTCGGGGAGATAATGAGTCAATGAGGAGGGGGGTTATCTAGCCTTTATAGTTAACTACTAACCTTTACGGCAGCTTATTTTGCTTAGGAATGGGTTTGCTTTGGCTGAAACCGACTTGCCTGCATGTTCCCTTAACCAACCCCTTAATCGTTTCTCTTTTATACCGAACAAAAGCCAGTTGTTTTTCCAGTATAGGCTGTTTTTCTTTTATGGTTGACTCACCAAAGAATTATGCAAAAAATCTCCTAAGCGCCCACCTTAACCAAAAACCGTTGGTTCCCTACAACCAGTTTCATGGCTCAGATTCACAATGTCTGTGTGCACCAACACTGATGACACGAACATATGTGGCCACCTGTCACTGCTTAGACCAATCCAGCTGGTATCATCTACTTTGGTCTCCTTTAAGCTCTTTTGAAGCGTTCAAGGAATCGACCTTCCTAAAATCCACCTTCCTAAAGCCCACACATTTGCAAATGTCAAGAACCAACATGTGGTCACATTAACTGACGTGTTTGGACAATCCTGCCGTTCTTTGGTCCCTTCAGCCGTCAATGGGCCACTTTTCTCGTCTCTGAGGGCGGCAGTTACCTAAACTTGTCAATTGAATCACCTCACTTGCCTTGTGTGCCGTCGATTTGACAAAGAGGTCTTTGTTGTCAAGTATTTGTGAAAGGGAAATGAAGGTGTGAGAGTTAGACGAAAGGTAAGGCTCCAACCAGATGGAACAGGTTATCGTTTGCTTTGTTGGCTCTTTGACTTCTATGTTTCTGTGAGGTTGCACAGTGCAAAGAGAACTCTAGTTAGTAATAGACCAGTAAGGATTCAAGGACTCTAGGGTGTTGCCAGTCAGCAATTCTTCCTGTCTCGTGACTTTCGCTTTTGTTAGGAGGGCCATCATAAAAACCGATGGTCATGTGAAGATGGTTGTTGAATCCAGGGGTCCGAAGGTCCATACTGCCTGCTTCGGCAATACATAACCTATTAGTTGAAGTCAGGTGAGCATGTTTTAATACAGACGGCTGCAAACCTTTAAAGGGGGAGAAGTGAGTGTGCAGAGGGGGGGAGGATAGGTCATTGAGTCATTCCAGGGGCTTCCTGTCGCTTGGCAGGCAGCGGGTCGGGGGCCAATCACCTTCCCTGCCTTTTCGCCCACACACAATCAGCCCCTCATCGGAGTGCTTGGGAAAGTGAGAGGGGGGATGCTTTGTTCGTGCACTTGAGGACTGTTGGCACATTTACAACCCGGCTACATTCAGCAAGCCCCCCCTCTTTCAACTTCACTTTTGTCTGTTTCATGGCCTTGATTTTGCTAAACTACTGCAGAATGAAGAACTTCTTATAGTAGATTATTCACCTAAAATGAGAATAAGTTCATAGCAGTAAAAAAAAACTAAATATATTTTTTGATAGTTCAACAATCCTTTGCTTTCCAGGCTAAAAGGAAACTGGACCTGGAAGACCCACAGTACCTGCCAGAGTTTCGGACCCCCAAAGACAAAGGCATCAATGCAGCAAGGATACCAAGTCCACGAAGTGAGTAGACTTTTAGGACTGGAGAATTAAAGTTTCACTGTTGGATCCAGAGAGCAGAATATGAGCAGGTGTAAGGATAAATGACTATAGAATATGTGACCACTACAGATGAAGGCAGAAATCCAAAAGTTAGTTCAGATAAAATGGAAACATACCATATTTTTAGTATTATAGGTTGCACCAAACTATAAGACGCACCGTCAATGACAACGCAATCCCTCTCCTAACTCGTCATAAATGGACGTATGGTTCTTGCCCCTTCCGCATAACTTTTGGACATTTTGGGTGTCCCCAACTTGTCATTTTTTTCATGTGTGGTCTGTTCCCATTAAATCAGGGGTCCCTAACCTCTGGGCCGCAAACTGGTACCAGTCCGAGGGCTGCTTGGTACTGGGCCACAGATGCTAATAAGGGTCCTCAACCCTCGGGACACGTACTGGTACAGGGAGACGGACTGGAATAGTACCATAACCCAGTTTCCGCGTCTGTTACCGTGCCCGGTACCACATCCATGGGTTGGGAACTCATGATTTAATGGGAACAGCCATCATGTCCAAAAAGGTCAAGTTGGGGACACCGAATATGGCACAAAGTGATGCGGAGGGGGCCCGAACCACACAGTCATATATGTCAAGTACTAGTTAATGAATGGTGTACTCTCAAACTAATGTCTAATATAAGGAGTACCGGACTATAAGGCACATTAAGCAAGACAAAAAAGTCAGAGATAAGTCAGTCAGTCAAACTTTTTTAACTGCGTTGACAGTTTGTAGCATATCTTGTTTGTAACACGCTGCACATTAGCCGTGTTA
This sequence comes from Oryzias melastigma, assembly GCF_002922805.2. Taxonomy (NCBI): domain Eukaryota; kingdom Metazoa; phylum Chordata; class Actinopteri; order Beloniformes; family Adrianichthyidae; genus Oryzias; species Oryzias melastigma. The sequence goes on from NC_050533.1 coordinate 10,234,281, forward strand.
GCATATTCACAATATCTCCAAATCTTGTGTGCAACACATAAAAAAACATCCAATACAGCTAAAACACACATTACTGTGACAATGCTAACTCCATCCTTATTAGCAAAATATAAAAAAAGCAGTTCAACTCTGTTATGCGCTAAACGCGTTAGCATTTTCACAATAACAACCTTATATGCAACTTTTAAAGAAAAAACGGACCAACATTTTGACAAATTTGCTTCAACATCAGCAAGCAAAATTATAATTCATCTTTATATATAAGGTGAACTGTTGTTCATTTTAATTGAAAAAAATTAGGGCTTCTAGGCGTGACTTATAGTGTATGGTAAATAGTATTTCTCCATTAATCAGCTCTTTTTTTTGTGCAGCGCCAAAGTCTCCAGGTGAACGGACGCGGTACGACACTTCACTGGGCCTGCTGACTAAAAAGTTTGTGGGTCTGATCGCCGAGTCCCCTGATGGAGTTCTTGACCTGAACTGGGCCACTGAAGTTCTGGAGGTGCAGAAGAGGCGTATCTATGACATCACTAACGTCCTGGAGGGAGTCCAGCTCATTCGAAAGAAGTCCAAAAACAACATCCAGTGGCTGTAAGTTCACATCTGGAAGAGTTGGGAATCACCAGAAAAGATTGAATAAAGAATGCAATTCAGACATTTACATACACAATGAATGTCCAATATTAGTCCTAACAGTAATACTTTGATGCAGACTTTATTGTAATAACATCAAGGAAGTGTTTTTGATGTTGAATACCTTGCAAAAGTATTCCTAATAAATGAAAAACCTGATTTTGGGGGAAAAAAGTGAAACAAAACAAAATACAATTCTCACTATCATTACCTGCGATAATGCTAGTGAGAATGCTGTAAGATGAATGTGGCTGCTGAAGATGCTAGAAATGATACCTAAAAATGTTGAGGCTAAAAGCTTACTAAAATATTAGCTAAATGTCAAATTAGCCAAAAAAAAAGGAAAAATGTCTAAATTCGTCAAAACAGCTTGCATAAAATATTAGCAGAACTCCAAATTATCCTAAATTAAATGGAAAAAAAATGTCTAATTTTGTCAAAACAGCAGTCATAATGCTAAAATATTAGCTAAACTCCAAATTAGCCTAAAATATGGAAAAATGTCTAAATTAGCCAAAACAGCTGGCATAAAATATTAGCAGAACTCCAAATTATCCTAAATTAAATGGAAAAAAAAATGTCTAATTTTGCCAAAACAGCTAGCGTAATGGTAAAATATTTTCTGCATTCCAATTTACCCTAAAAAAAAGTAGAAAAATATCAAAATTTGCCAAAAACAGCTAGCAAGTTGCTAAAATAAAAGCCAAATTCCAATTTACCCTAAAAACCCAGTAGTTGATGAACATTTTAAAGTTTAATGTTTTTTCTATAGCTGGAACTATATACAGAAGTTCACAAAGTTTAAAAGTTCACAAAGTTTAAAAGTTCACAAAGTTTTTGGAGGAGTTGAGCAATTTCTCATTTCCTATGGGCCACATTTTGCTCAATATTAAAAAATATATATATAAATACCAAAAGTACAAGCAGTAATGTCCTGAACAAACTGAATACTTAAATACTAACATTACGGAAATCGTTGAAAGTGTGCTTGAGTTTTTTCGTGCCAGAAAACGTATGAAAAGGCGTAGGAGAATCAGTATTGTGTGAATACTTTGAAGCATTCACACAATTCCTCTAATATTCAAATTGTGGCCACAGAAGAACTTAAGAGAAATAGAGCCTTGGGCTGGTTATTACCCGAGGAAAATGTTGGTCATGAAGAAACATTAGTTGAACATTTGTGGTTAAGAGTTTGTTAGTAGATACTGAGGCCCAACATACTGGAAACCACAGTAAAGAAGAGAGGTGGAAGTGTTATGATATGGGCCTTTACAAGGCATATTTATCAACCACACCATGATTGACTGTGGCTACACCGATATATCAACCGACAGCATCAGAACAAAGAAACATGAATAGAGAAGATGCAAAAAAGAAGTATACACTGTAGAGATGTATGTGATCACACTTGATTTCTGAAAAAAATAAAAAGGAATCTCTAGGAAAGAGCAGCAGAAAAGAATATATTTGAATAATTTGCACAACGTTTTAGGTAATTAACTGTTTTATTACCTTATGTGAAAAGTTACAGAGCTACATTTCTTATCACTAGGGATATAACCTTGATAGTAAAATAAGTCCAGAACAATAGAATGAAAACAAAGATCTCATTGGAGATTTGAGTATATTTGACAGTTCAGCACATTCTGTACTGGAGATGCGGCACGGAAGAGATTGACTGACAAAGTCAATAGCAGAACTGAAAAAAATATATGTATTGCACTGAAAAAAATCTGCAAATATAGCAAAGGAACTTCCTTTTTTTTCACAAGTGTGGCTGCAATAAAGTTGTTTTACAGTGGAACTTTATTAGTCAGATAAATATTTGCTTAGACGTTCTATTTTTTATATAGGTCTTGACAAAATTATAACCCAGACCTTTTAATTTAACAGTGACTGGATTTAAAACATCCAATATCTTTCTGATTTTATTTTCTACAAAGGGTGTTAAGTTTTCTTTGCGAGAAAATCCTCGTTTTTTTTTTTTTTTCAGAGTGGGAGATGTATTTCGAGGCGGGGCCAATGGGGGAGAGAAGGCTTGCACCTTGAGGAGAGAGCTTGTGGACCTGGACAGAGCAGAGAGATCCCTGGATGACCTGATCCAGTCGAGCACCGCGAAGCTCAAACAGCTCACGGAGTACAAAGACAGTCAGAGATATCCTTTCTTTTGTGGAAGTGAGGATCATTCTGACGCAATGCAGCTGTTGTTACCTTGACCTGACCTCACGCTGGGCTACGTGACGTACCAGGACATCCGCTCCATCGCCAGCCTCAGAGACCAGACGGTTATTGCTGTGAAAGCTCCAGCTGAAACCAAGCTGGAGGTGCCAGACGCAGCCGGGGTAAGAGAGTTTTTTAAATATTCATTTCTACTTTGTGTTATTGGGATTCTCCAAGTATGCTTTTCTTGTATCCTCTTGACAGCAGGCAGCATTGCAGATCTATTTAAAGAGTAAAAATGGTCCCATAGAGGTGTACCTTTGTCCTGAGGAGGGCCTTGAAGACGCCAGCCCAGTTAAGAGCATCCTCAACACGAGTAAGGCATCTCCTCAAAGCCTCGGCCCACCACCAGAACCTCTGAGCTGCAGCATTAAAAAGGAGCCTGCTGAATGTAAGCCACAGATTGCTGTTCACTTTTACCTACTTCCCATTAATCTACAACATTTGCTGCAGAAATATTTCTGTGTCAAATAGCAGAGGTTAGTGCCAGCACAACTTTATCGACAGAGTTCCACTTTTAATTGCTGTTTTTTTCACAGTTCCAGTAAAAGCAGCACCGGCAGAACTTCTGAGCTGCAGCATTAAAAAGGAGCCTGCTGAATGTAAGCCACAGACTGCTCTTCACATTTACCCGCTTCCCATTGATCTATAGCATTTGCTGCTGAGATATTTCTGTGTGAAGTAGCAGAGGTTAGTGTCAGCACAACTTTATAGACAGAGTTCGAACTTTAATTGCAGTTTTGTTCATAGTTCCAGTAAAAGCTGAACAGCAAAAACAGAATTCTAATATATATTTCCTCAAGTTTGAAACTATCATTTGAAATTTGCTGCTAAATCGTAAAAGTTGACAAGGGCAACCCCGCCCCCTTCCCCTCCCCGTTCCTGAGTCCAGGGAGTTTTTGAGCTGTCAAGTGCATTTTCTATGTCACAAATACACTCTTTTTTTTTCAAACTGCATCCTTTCATGAGCTCCTGATTCACAACAATTTGAATAAATGCATATTAAAACATTACATTTTTAGCTCAAATTTCTCTATATATGTCCTCCATCATCAGAAAAAGGCCTAAAAATGCAAAAAAAATGTGATTTTCATCAGTCTAACTGTAATTATCCCACTGCGCCAAGAGATAAACTGTGTTTGCACAACTAAATTAGCATGGAAATTAAAGCAACACTTGATGATCTGGAGATTATCTACAGTAAATTACAAAAATATGAAAACATTCCTTTAAAAAAAAAAAGGGTTAAAATAGGAAAAAATTAAAGATATCTAAATCTCAATCCATAACGAGGACAGAATCTGGGCTATAAGAGGCTGACCAGCAACCCCCACCTCACATACTGCCTCTATATTGGATCATCCAGCTTTGCTGTGAGATGATCAGGATGAAGTGAACAGATGTTGGGTGAGATGGTCCTTCAGGCTCATTTTTGTTAAATAAAACAAACAAAAAAGTGACTATTTGAATTTATTTTAAATTAGTTCTTAAATCATCCTCTTGTGTTTAAAGACCCATGAAAATCGTGTTTTTAACATGACATTTCTCCTCATGATAGAGAGCATATATAAAGAAAATTATACTTAAAATTTCAAAAATATATGTATCCAGCTTGATCAAACTTCTCCCAAAAACCTTTTTATTATTTTTCACAAATACAGTAATTCACGAGAGTAAAGGAAAAGCTGAAAATGTCAAATGGACAGCAGAAATTCTTATTTTTCGGGCTGCTTGGTAGCTGAAGCCACACAGGCAGACTAAAAAAGAAATATTTGACTTTTGCCAAGATTTTAAATTTATTTTCATTCAAAAACATGTTGATTAGTTTGTTGACACATTTTATTCTTGTTTTTATAAAATTACACCTAAAACTTTTATTCTATGTTGTAAAAACGGTCTTCTTTTCTTTTTTCATTTTTAAACACAGCCAGCGAATCCACGCCAGCTCCAGCCGCCACCTCCAGCACCTCCCTCCTGGATGTCGAGGGTCTGCTGGGTTTGCCTCCCAGCCTCCTCCAGATCACGGAGGACCAGCTTCCTGGCACTTCCTTCACCTCTGATGCAAACACTCCATTTGTCAGTTTCTCCCCGCCTTTGGACCATGACGATTACCTCTGGAGCCTGGAGGACGGCGAGGGCGTCTCTGATTTCTTTGACTCTTATGATCTTGGGGACTTATTGAGGAGCTGAAGAAGGGCATAAAAAGAAAAAAAAGGGGAGAATATGGGATATTTAAATGAATTACACTATTAAGCCATCACATGTTTATTTTTTTATTCCTGTGGGAGGATTCCCCCCATTTTTTTGTTAACGTTATTAATGCAAAAATCATTTGTACATATTGTAAAGATGATTTGATCTATAGAGAGTGCTATTTTTCTTTCTTAAAGTAAAAAAATTAGTTTTTGGGGGGTTGGCTGTAATACACAAAAGAAAACAAGAATTTTTGTGCATGTGGTATTAAACAAAAAAGGATATGAGGCATTCATAAGGACAACTCAGGATTTTCCAAAGTGTTTTGCCAATTATGGCCTGTAGGGGGCAGCCTTGTATAAAATCAGCTTTAACTTCCATGGAGCTTTACAGCCTTGAAAACACTGGATGAGAGTAAGCTAAAGCCATAAGGAGCCACACAAAGAGTGAAGAAGTTCTAGGAAAAGCTGTGAATGAACTCTTTCAGCTTTAGCGGTGCGTGTATTCTGAATCACACTGTAAAAATAACTTTTTTTTGAAGGTGCTCACGTTGCTTCTGACGGGTCAGGTTTATTCTCTACTGCCTTAAGCTTCATATTAAGTAAGCCATGTGTGTTTGGTCCTGCACTTTGTGCCAAAAAAACCCATCAACAAACAAAAAGCCAAATTCAGAGGATGGATAATGGCTTCTTTCTGAACAATCAAAGAGGTTCCCTCTTTCTTTCTTGTTTCTCAGCGCTGTTCTTGCTCACCCTGCTCCCCTGTTGATAGTGGTAAAAAGCTACTATTGTAATTCTTAGGAAAAAAACACAGGAAATTAAATGCAGCATTTGTGTTGCAGCAATTTTTCATATAAAAAAAGTTCTTTTGTTTAGGAAATAGTTGATTAATTTGTCTTGTTTTCCAGGTTTTTAAGCCTCTCATTTCCCACATGTTGTGGAGTAATGCTTGTGAAAAAAAAGACATGGAGTCAACGACTTTTTATATGTTCAGTGTATTAAGAAGCGTTCTAGAGATTTGATTTTTTTATGCTATTTTGTATTGTTTTTGGCTTTCCCTCTACAATTCAGAGATAAGCTGAGTGTCCTGTCCTAACAAAACTTGAATACGAGTATGTGTGTTGTCGGGTATCGAGGTGTGCTTGTGCGTGTGTGTGTTTTTATCTTGTAGAGTAGAGAATGTGAACTCAGAATTTATAGGGCTTTTTCATTTAAACTAGTTTTTGGTATTTGTACAGAATTTGCTTGTATTTATACCTTTTTTAAGATTATTTTTCAATGACTTGCAGCACTTACTGTTTGGTAATTTTGTGTGGTGAGTTTGAAGTTATAAATAAATACTGATGCCAGTGTTTACACCTGGAATACCTTGAATCTTTATTTTACATTAAAACAGAGGCTGAAAATGTGCGGAAAATTAAGTTTTTTTAAAGTACGAAGTATCTTGTTGTTTAAATCACATTATGAAAAGGAATAATCTTCCTACCTTGATGAAAATCATGTTTTTGACACATTCTTGTGGCATTTTTCTGATGATATATTAAGAAAATTAGGCTCAAATGTGCATTTATGAGTATTTTTTTATTCAAAATATTGTGAATCAGGAGTACAAGAAAAAAAGCAGTTTGAAAAAGAGCGTATTTGTGACGTAGAATACACGTTGGGTGGGCCACACGCTCCTTCCCCCGAGCTCTTAGCAATGGGGGAAGGGAACGGGGGATGGGGTTGCTCTATGCCCACAACATAAGCAAATTTTGAAGAACTACTGCCGCTCTGCAGAGACTATGTTCCAGAAAATTACAGATTTGTGCCAAAAACTGTATAATCCTAATTAAAAGACCACTGGGAAAGTTTTTAAAATAGATACAAAATGATCGGAGTCGGTCTTTACGTGTGAAGAAAACAAGCTTATGAAGTTTATGATATATTAAGAAAATTTGGCTCAAATTTGCTTTCGCGGTATTTTTTATTCAAATTGTTGTGAATCAGGATTAAAAGAGAACAATGCAGTTTAAAAAATATCTTATTTTATGATGTGGAAAATACGTTGGGCGGCCATAAGCTCCCTCCTCCAAGCTCTCGGTAATGGGGGAGGGGAACGGGGGATGGGGTTGCTCTATGCCCAGAACTCAGGTACATTTTTACCAAATTGCTGCCATTTTGCAGAAACTATGTCCTAGCAAACGAAAGGTTTTCTGATTGGACCAAAAACTATATAATAATAATTAAAAGACCACTGGGAAAGTTTTAAAATAGATCAAAAGATGATCGGAGTGGGTCTTAACATGTGCAAAAAACAAGTTTAAATATTTTCTAATGATTCAGTTTAAGCTTGTTTGGTGTAGTTATTTTTTTAAATTACTTTTTAATGTGAAAAAAGAACCCACTAAGTCTCCATTTGGCACCGTTTGCTTACATAGATTAGAAAAATGAGTCAAAAGTCCACAGTGAGATGCACTTTTCTCGCATTTATAATCAAAATATCCAGTCAAACATTCTGTCAACATTGTTTCTTTTCTTTTGTAATTCTAAAAGCAGCACTATTATAATGCTGACCTAAAAGAAAAGAGACGCTTCCTAAAGAGCTTTGACAAATGTCAGGCACATGAAACCCCCATCATTCTTTGTGAGAGGGTTGCTTTGGAAACAAGCTCCCTAAAAGCAAAAGAGAAAAAGGAGGTCAGAGATCAGTGGGTCATGGCAGAAATAAACAAAAGACATTACTTCACGACACGGCTAAAATATACTCCTACAAATGAGCCTTTTAAGTATATTTATTTGCAAAAACAAGAACTCTGACAGGGCTCCTAATGAGCTTTTTTGAAAGGTTTCTTTTTTATTTAAGCCTAACAAGCTTGTTCTGTTCTTCATGATGTCATTTTACGAACAAGCAAAAGTTCATGGGCCCTAAAAAAGTTTTTGCAGCCATAAAGAGCACTTTCAGGTGTCTGAGCTTGTTAACCATAATCAGATGCTTGTTGTGTGCCAGATGTTGCACACAAAAACACTAGTTGTACATGTTGCTTTAACTTAAACATTGGAACTCTAAAGTTAAAGTTCTTTAATATACTGTATTTTTTTTAATTGTTAATACAATCAACATAATTCCAGTAGATTCTGAAGGAGAAAAGCGGCATGTAGAAACAGGTGTAAATATTGTTAGCTGAGGCTTTAAATGCCAAAAATTAAATATTTTTCTCAATGAGTAGTAAAACAAATGGCAAAAAAACCACCAAGAAAAAAAGATTTATTTTGAAAAGCCAGTCAAAAAAATAGATTTTCCCAAACTAGAAGATGCTGTTTGTGGTTGTTAAAGCAGCCACATCCTGCCAAACTCAAACCAGTTGATTAAGATCTTCTTTTCCTCTGCAATTTTCATCTCTGCTGAGCAGAAGTATGTTCCTGTAAGCCTGGGCCTCCTGCTTTGATATATAGGTAGTAAATTGGTAGCAGGACTTGCAGAGCTGAGTCAAGGAGAAAAATGAGAGTGGAGCGGTGTGTATTACCTCTCTAAAGCTGCTGGGAAGCAATAAGGAAATCCTGGCAGTTGCTCGCTTTACAGGAAGTTGACTGAATGAGAGACGTTATGTTGGGTGTACCTCACCAGAAAAACCTCTCTGCCTCCAAATGTTTTAAAGTTTAGCAAAGAAATGAGTCATTTCTAGCAGAACAGCTATTGGTTGGCATACAGTGTGGGAGGGGATAGATGTCACAATATGGGAAATCGTTGCCGTTTGGAAAGGAAAAGGGTGGTGACAGGAGAGGAAAATAATACATGAGTCACTGTGAGATGCTCGTATCTCTTTTCTTTCCATACCTTCTTCAGTCAGTTGTTAACAGTTTTTAAAAACAAGTCTGATTAATTTTTGGTGCTTTTAAAGTGATGGAGCACATAGATTAAAAAAAATCATAAATAAATTGGATTTCTGTGTATTTCTTTCGTCAATTTTTTGTGAATCTTTAGCAATTCTGTTTCAAAAGTAGCATGTTTGTGACATTGAAAATACAGTAGAAAGACCAAAAGCTCCATTTTAAATGCATCCACTTGCAGACAAATACATCTTTGAAAGTCTTTGTTTACCTCACCCAAGCTGGGATCTGACTCACGGTTGTACGACTGGATAGTGAGGGGCTTTAAGCTAAAGCCTGTAAACAGAGAGCTCTCAGCAAAATGGAGAACAAGGAGGACGGGGTAACTTTACACCAACAGTCCCACCCACAACTCGGAGGCAAATTTCTTATGAACTACTACCGCTCTGCAGAAACTATATCCAAGAAAACTACAGTTTTTGGGTTTTTTTGGCCAAAAACGACAATCATAATTGGACCATTGGGAACACTCTTACCATTAGTGCTGAGCGATATGGAAAAAATTGTATATCACAATATCACAAAATCGATATATATCACGATATGCCACAATTAAGTATTTTTTCAGTTATTCTTTGACAAAATGTATGGAGAGAAAACAGTATCATTCACATTTGTGCATACACAACTGTTGATTTTTGCATGCATAATTTTTGATATGTGCATAAATTTGGTCATACAATACATTTATGCATTGTTTAGAAAGGTGTGGTGCCGTCTGTTATTCCTTGTGATCAGGGGAAAGAGCGATGTCAGGGAGGTGCTACAGAGAAGAAGCGTTCTGTTCTAGGAAACATTTTTATTTTTAAAGGGATAAGTGTTTAAAAAATGCTTATTTAGACTTTTTTGTATTAATTATTGGGCATATCTGTTTAAGAAAGTGGGAAAATGTCAAGTTTCACCAGATAATATTCGCAATCTAAGTTTAAAGCAGCTGAAAAGAAAACTCGGATGACTGAACATTTGAGAAGCATTTTAATGCATCAGTTACAGATTAATCTTCTCTGTGATGGTGATGTGAAATGATTCTTTAATCAGATTTGTATGTAAATGGGGTTTTATGTGAGAGTAACAGACAATTTGTGTGTCATTTTTAAAGATTTGTGTTTATAGTTAGTTTCTAGGTGTTGTAATTTTAAGTTGTGCATGTGTAAATTGTATTTTTTGAATATCATAATTATTTTTTTACTTATGAGCAAATGTATTGTATGAGTTACAAATCAAGACAAATCCAAAGTAATGCACAAATCAAAAATTACACATGCACAAATGGGAATGATACTATTTTCTATCTACTTTTCTCTTACTTTATTTTTAAGTAACATGTAACTGAATGATTACAAATAAAAAATTTAAAGTGCACAATGGTTTCAAGTTCCTTAATAGTAAAACACTTACAAAATTTTAATGGTAAAAATAAACCAATAAAAAATAGAAACGATAGAAGAGAAATGGCACGTTAGACACGTTTCTATTGCCCACACGATATGTATCGTCATATCGCCCAACACTATTTCCTTTAGATGAAAAGATGATCACACGTGAATTTTAATTTCTCTTTCCAATCCCTTGAACTTGCTTTAGCTACTGGCCTGCCATGCCTGAGCAAACCTGTTTGCCAAATTTCACAATAAAAACTCAAGCTCAAAGGCTTACTGACACACAAAGACTCCTCTTTTTTTTTTTTTTTTTTTTT
>NC_050533.1:10244907-10249621 GCF_002922805.2 Oryzias melastigma
GAAACTAAAGAAGGGCATTGTCTGAATGCAGCTAGCATTACTTCAGCCCAAACAAGTATGCAAAAACCTTGTGCATACCAAACGAGCACACCGAATTATAGACGTGAAGGTTGAAACTAAAAAAAAAAAAATTGCATGTTTTTTCAAAACATGAATGCACTGGGTTGCCAAATAAATAAATACATGTTAAAAAGTTGCTAACTCTTACCAAGTAATAATAGTTTTTGTTCTTAAAACAATAAGATTAACTTTTACTAGATTGACTTTTGTGGATATTTGTTCACTTTTTGCAAATTACAGTTCTGAGGCAGTGAATGCAACACTTCAGGGATGCACATTGCCTCGGCCTGTGACTTAATGAAGAGTAAACAGTGAGTGTGCTTGTCTGTCTCCGTGAATACAAACACAGCTCCACTCTTAGTGCCGAGACCCAGAAGGAGAACGAAAAGACACAGAGAACAAGAAAATCTCTTCAACCGCATAGTCAGTCGACTTTTGGTTGGATAAATATGGTCAAGAAAACCTCAAGTTCCCCCCGGGGCTTGGACTAATTCAGTGTTTCCCTTTACATACTGCAACAATTGTAGGAAAATATGTGGTTTATTTGGTGAAGGGAGCCACTGTGTTTGGTTCAGATCCCTGAAACCTCCCCAATAACATATTATACCATTACTTCCCCCAAGGCAAGGTTCATAAATACATCTTATTTCTTTGAACTGACAGGCTTCACAATGTCGAACTATGGAGGATTTATGTGACACACAACTCCTCAAAATTTCAGTGGCAGGGGAGGGAACTATAGAAATCCCCCCTATTGAGAGGAAAAAAGAACTTATAGGATCAGCTCTGGAGAGGCTGTCAAAGAGGATGAAGGTGGAAAAAGAGCTCAAGTTATAACATGTCCAAAAGTTGTAAAGAAAGTCCTTATTTTTTAATGACAACAATTCACACACTGCAAACTATTTGAACATTGTTTTTAAACATCTAAGATATTTAACCAGGTAACTTAACTTTGCTCTGGCTTTTCTCAAAATCAGCACAGTGGAAAACTTTTGTCTCAATAAAAGATAGAATCTAAACATAAGGAGATTATTATTTAAATGAGTCTAAATCCTTTTGCTCCAAACTCTTGAAAATAGATTAAAACATGACCTTAAAACTCAATAAAATTCTAATTGCACTGTAAATCTTGTTTCATTTTTAAGGATGTTATTCTAAAGTTTAATAAATGTTGGCATTTATGGTCATTATGACAAAAAAATTAGATTTGTGTTCCAAGACTAAGGACTAGTTGAAGTTTTTATGAGGATTTATAAAGACATGCTAACTTGTACTAAAATTGTATTCAAATTTTGTTCTAAAATTAGTAATTTGCATTTATTAAAAACATTTTTTTGTCACTGTTCTTAAACTAATCTACCATTTGGTACATAAAAACTAAAAATAATCAACCACTTGCTTTGAATTAGCAAAAAATACTTATTATTGGGCTTCATAACATTCAATTTGAAGTAACTCGAGGGACCAGTTAGCCTTTTTAGCGCATGGATCTCATTGTTTCTTGATTTAAAAATCCTAATATAAGCGTTTCCAGAGGTCTTTTATAAATGATTATGCCGTTTGCAGCCAAAATTTTTAAAAATTGTGTCGTTTTCTCGGACATCATTTTGCAGAGAGGCTATAATTTATTCAAAATTTGCATCTGATTTGTGGGCGGGACTATTGGAACGGAGCAAGCCCACCCCCACATCCGGTCAACCACCTGTTTATACTCTCTCCTGCTAGCTTACAGCCCTTTGCAACCTAATATTAACGGTGCAACAAAAATGGCTTCCAATATTGGAGTTTTGAGCCAGATGCCAGTTTGGACGAGGAAATCTAGTCGTCTACAAGTGGATGCATCAGAATGGAGCTGAGAAATGAGCTTGTGGCTTGCCGTAGTTACTTGTATGACACACTTAGAAGCTTTTCCTGATGGCAATTTTTTGTCTGCTCCTGATACACAACAATTTGAATGAAGAAACATTTGAGTTTTTTTTTTAAATGTCCCTCAGAACATACTTTTTTATCCCATTTTTGTGCTATCTGTTTTTGCAGTGTGCACATGCACTGAAATAGCCCTTAAAACCCTGTAAAATCTTCTCATAAACCTTGACCACTTGTTGGCTTCTTCTTCTCTCGCTAATCCCTCAGCTTTATTTAAAAACCCTCCCAGCTCCTTCAACATTTCCATGGAAACTGTTCTCTCAGTAGAGTTTGCATGGGAAAGAAACGCTTTGATGAAAGAGCAAAGCAGACGGACACTTTCCTGTCCTGCTCTCCCCACGTGACACTAGGCCCCGCCTCCCTGAGCTCACAGGAGCGCGCTCGTTCACCTGCACGCGCCTTCACTCCGAGCAAAGTTGTCACTGGCATGAACCCGGGAATGGCTTCAGACGACTAACTGTTTTCAAGACAACATTTTAAGAGGAAAAGTTTTTTTTCCTTTCCTTCAAATGGGAATTATATTCTCGCCTGACATTTTGGTTATTTTTTTTGCTTTGTAAAAAAAAAAGAAGAAGAAGAAGAAGAAGACGCTAGAATCGTTGTTTTCTGGAAAAAATAAACATGCCGGAGCGAATAAGCATTTCGGACTTTGTGGTTTTAACGAACGAGGACTTGTCTTCGCCTGGGACTTCCAGTTTTCACACGAAAATGAGCGACTGTCGGAACACGGCTTCAACGCTGGAGGAGGTGAGCGCGGGAGAGGCGGTTCACCTCAGTCTGTTTACCTGCTAGCTTATGATGGAAACAGTGAGGAGGAACCAACTTTTAACCATGACTCTGTCAGAGCTCTCTGGATTTATTATTACTTAAAAACACAAGTTATAGCGATTTAAACAATTATTATGAAGTTTAAATGTTAAGTTTTCATCGTTTTATTGCAGATTCGGGTGATAATTTACCGCACAGTGTAACGTAAACATGTGTTACCTATCACATTTTGTGACCGGATGCGCATATTTTCCACAATAAAACTTTACTCATTTAAAATGGTTTCAAACATGTTCAAAATTATAATAGAAAAATATGAACCAAACTTAATATTTATAGCAATAATAGTTGCAAAAACAACAATAGTATAACAAAAATACCTCCATGTTTGACAAAGAGCAAATGGAAGATGAGCTTATAGAAGCTATTTTATTTATTTCATATTTTATAGTTTTTTGCAAATAACAAAATAATAATTAATTTCTTCTAGTTTTTTATATTTGTTAATGAAGTTAAAGTTTATATAACAATTTAAAGTTAAAAATAAATTTTCAACTTAAAAGCTCTACAAACTTGTTTTATGAGGATAATGTATCCTTTTTGCTCCATCTACAGATTCAATTTGGCTATAAAGTGTTCAACAGTGCTGTAATTTTGAAATACTAATATTAACAAAAGAAAGGTGTGGACTACTTGCAAATGTTTCGGTTAAGTGATGGTTAATTTCACTTGAGTTTACTTTCAGTTTTCTAAGAGTTTAGGGCAAAGATGAGACAGAATTGAAGGTTTGCAACTAAATGCATGACAGAAAGAAACGTGATCCTTCACGGGGATGCGGAATGATGTTTGTGATTAGAAGCATGTGCATGTGTTTGCAAGCATGTTGTGGAAGGTCAGTGTGTGGAGTTTTTGTGCTTCAACTGGTGCCTGGGCTCTAGGCTTGTTTGAGCGTTGTGTGTGTATGTGTATGCGTGTGCATTTGTGTTTGTTTGAAATCTCTCTTTTCAAAGCTCCTCAGGCAATGGGAGTGAACCGAGTGGGGCCGCCATGAACTCTGCCATAAAACAAATAATCTAAACACACACACACATACGCACACTGATCCTTGCTGGTGGACACAAAACACCATAGCTCTGCTATAACAAGACATGGATTTGTGTTTTCCCTCGGGGCCTTATCAGGATTGCCAAGGATTCTCTGTTACAAATTGAAAACCAAAGATCCTTTTGCTGGAACCGGATCCACAATGCTTGAAAAGAATGTGACAAGTCAGAAGAAAATCTGAGCAAATCTGACACAGATGCTTAAAAAAGTGAATTCTGCTGACGTTTTACCTTCAGTGACAGACGGCTCTAATGGGAATCCGAGGCGTTATTTGATTGACACAAACGACTAAACACAACCGCTTGATTCCAATTTTATAAGAAGCCTAAGCTTAAGTCAGCTGTCTGGCAAATATGGAGACCATTCTTTATGGACACAACAAATGACATAGCTGAAATAACTGTTCAGGGAGTGTTATGGTGGAATCTTACACACATGCACACAGACGGATACACTTCAGTGCATGAACGTATATGATGGATATGAATTTTATTATGAGTGATTGATTGATGCGTTTTATGAATCATCTTAGGTCCTTGTTATGATTCCATGCTGAGATGCAGGAAGATAGAATATTTAAAGGTGTATTCAGACAGGACATTCTTGGCTCTCTTAAAGTGAACCAGAGTTTGTTTCCAGTTTGAATACACCAAAGCGGACCCTAGTCCGGAACCAGGAACCACTCTCAGATCCATTGTTTGAGGTGGTCTCGGTTAATTTCCAATCAGACTGAGTTTCGATTCGCTCTGAGATTCCTCAGCCTGAATATGATCCACTCCGAGACTGAAATAACTGAACCAAAATGACCACCGTAGCCGGTCATTAGCAGATAAACGTCGAGCAGCAATTCAACAAC
>NC_050533.1:10250096-10255823 GCF_002922805.2 Oryzias melastigma
AAAGTGAACCAGAGTTTGTTTCCATTCTGAATACACCAAAGCGGACCCTAGTCCGGAACCAGAAACCACCCTCAGATCCATTGTTCGAGGTGGTCTCGGTTCATTTCCAATCGGACTGAGTTTCGATTCGCTCTGAGATTCCTCAGCCTGAATACGATCCACTCCGAGACTGAAATAACTGAACCAAAATGACCACCGTAGCCGGTCATTAGCAGATAAACGTGGAGCAGCGGCTCAACAGCAAATCATTGAAATGTGGTTGGGTGAATGCAAGCTCATAAAAACAACTTTTAGCAAGATAGACATTGCTTCTCACACTGTTGTCTGACAATCTATATGCAACACACTTATTTGCACACCTCTTAGCCATAGCATCTTCAGTAACCACCTTGCAGCATACTTCCACCGTATCAAAGTAGCAGTAAAAAATATTTAACCTGGCCTTCATACAGGCGCTCAAAATTGGTAATTGAATTAAAAAGTTTGATTAAGGGAACTATCTTGACAAGTAATTTCTATTTTTGTTTTGACCCTAACCCGTATCCGGTGGCCAATGACTGAAGAGATCTTTAGTGATTACAAGGTTTGGTCCGGAAAAGAAATCTCCAGTAGATCCCAATCTGAATACAAACCAAACGCAAAGTTTAGGACTCGATCCGGATCAAATTAAGCGCACTTGGTCCGGAACAAATAATTTTTTCCAGTCTGAATACACCCTAAAAGTCAGCTATGAATTGTGTTGTTTTTTCAAACCATCTACAAATTTATATTTTGATCAAAATGAAACTTGCAACCCTTCCATATTATTTTACCCATCATCCCTAGCTTCACTTTGACATAGATGTGTCTGTACAACAGGTACTCACAAGTCCACAAATGGTCTTTGCTATTTCACTTGTGTTTATGAAGACTTTTGTTGTCCATTTATCTGCAACTTCTAGTTTACAAGTATCCTCAAGATAAGCAAACTAGATTGACCGAATCACTTTCTCATTTGTCACTACACCAAGCATTCACATGACTGTTTGATTCACAATCAGGCAGATGACTAGACTGCAAAGCTCTGGGTGTGGAACCAACAACGTATTGCAAAAAACATAGTCTCTGTTGAGTCTAAATGACTGGATGGTTTAAGCTATTTCTGGCCTCCCGTAGGTGGAGTGCTGCAAGTGTAGCACACTGATGCAACAACTGAGGACAATAACCCCTAAACTCTGCAGTTTTCAACAAGTTTTCTTCTTCTTATGTAATCGAGTAAACTGTTCTCTGCTATTAGTTTTGCACTGGTAATCATTTTTTCTGGGGGCATAGATCCAGCGTGGTTTCAGAGTGTGCAAGCGTGTTTTTGATACCTTGATTAACCCGAAGAGGCACAAAAGCGCTGACATCATTCATGAATAGACATGATGGTGCTTGATAGATACTTGTTTGTTTGGCTAAAAAGCAAAGCTGATGAGACAGTTTCTCATGGGATAGGTAAGGAAGCAAAAATATTAATATAAAAGTCACTAATAACCTTTTTTAGCATGATTTTCAGGACCAGTATTTCTCCAAGTTTTATGTTTTTCATCTGTTCATTTCATGGTTAGTTGTTACTTTCTTGGTTATTCCAATAAATTACTGTTCAAAGGCTATTTACACCAGCTACAGTAAACGGAACATTTGGCCAGAATTAATCCTAATTGTCCTCAAGGATGGTAAAGTATTAGAACTGGACTTTGATTTTAATGTGTTTCTGTTCATTTCTAGTGTCTGGAGATGGAAAACACAACTTTTCAGAAGATGAAGAAGTTAATTAAAGCTATACACACGTCTGGACTCAGTAAGTGTCAATTCATTTTTTTGTTCCACAAAGTACAAGATAACTTATTTACCTTAGCAGCTGTTTTGTAAAGATACGACTTTATGGTAAAACAGTTTGAAAATTATTGGAAATACTGCATTTTAGGGTTGCGTATCTTTTCCTCTCACGATTCACATCTCTATACGTGGTTTTTGCATCGCCAGATTTAAAAGATATTCAGGAAAATATGCTTTTAGTGTTTGTGCTCCCAAGAATGGAAAAACCTTCATACTTCTGTGCATTCTTTTACATCTTTGACATTTAGGCGAGCACTTCAAGAAATTTACAATCTGTTTTTGTTTCCAGACAGATTGATCTAGATCTAGATTTTTCTTTATCGTTTTCTTGGTTAACTTGTATCATAGTTTGTATTTTCTTTGTCTGCTTTTTTCTTTATTTGTCTGTTCATAACTCTACTTTGTCATCTCTTTAGTAATAAATATAAATTAAGGAACCCTTTGAAAATAAGCTGTGGCATCTCAAGAGACTAATCCTTCCATTGCTTATTAAATGTTTAAATAAATACATTTTGCAAGAAACTACAAAAGCTGAAAACGGCCTGACCTACTTTTTTTGAAAATATTTTTCCTCATGATAATGAGATCCACTATCTCGTTATCACGAGAAAACAAATTTTGTTCTCTTGTGATAACGAGATAGTGGATCTCATTATCACAAGAGAACAAAATTTGTTTTCTCGTGCTAATGAGATGATGAAGAATATACTGTAGCGTCCCTCTTTTCCTGCACGGAGATGCTGAGACAGCTTCAAACATATAAATCTGGTATTTTGGGTCTTTTTTTATTTTTGTGGTTTAAAATGAAGATGTAATATAAATTTATTCAAGTATTATTTGCAGTGCTGTGGGGAAAAATGTGTTTAGTGCTCACAATATGCATTCTGCGCTGTGGTTCACCTTCAACCAATTGTAATTGACCCAACTTGGTAGCAGCAAGCTTGTGATTGGACGTCTTTTTGTTTACATCACATGTATGTAAAAAAACAAAGATAGTAAATAGCAAAACAGAGAGACAAACCGACAGTTTGCCTGAAACTGAAAGTAATTATTTACCTTCTGATCAATTTTTTAACCTTTTAATCAACATAATCTTGTTTGTATCGATGACTTTCTACCACTGTCACTCCCAGTGCTTGGTCAATTTGTCATATCTGTATCTTTTATATCCTATATTTGTAGATTTTTTTTCTTCTGCCATGCTGGTCTGTAGAATCTCCCTCTCAGTAGCTTGTTTTTAGTTAAAGGTCAGCCTGTATTATGGGTGAATAAGCAGTTCGGTGCATGGGGGTGCCTCCCCCCCATGACTCTATACAAGCCTTGTATAGGTGACATCATTGAAGCTGAGTAGGCAGTAGTGATAACGAGAGAGCCCGGCTGCGTGGAATGGTCATGTTTATATGAAACAGAGTGTGGTTTCGTAAGGACGTTTGCGGTTTGGACAACAAAAAGCTCCTTTAAGTGACCATAGAGTCCTATTGACCACATGCTAGAGTGGTTTCAATGAATAGGTCAAAAACGCAAAGGAGAGATGTAGACATGCATGAAATGTTGCTTCCATTAGCTTGTTTTGTAAGTAACAATGAGTCAGTTCAGCAGCTGTGCCGAATCGAGCAACCAGATCTGCCATGTAGAGAAGCTCTCCATCACCGCCGTCCCTCTGCTGTTCCTGCTTTCATCCTCTAAGTAGAATCATATGCAGCAGTTCCAGTAATGTGTTGATGGGAGGCCCTTTCCCCACTCTTTCATTATATTGCTGGAATCCTTAAACGGACCTTTAAAGATCTTAATTGTTGTTTGACTGTCTGAGTCACTGCAAAAATAGACCCAGCTGGATACACCCACCCCCTCCTCGCCGGTCATGTGACCTAAAAAGCTCATCAGTAGCCGTCGTGGGGTCAGACTTTTGCTTCTTTCGTTTTCTACTTCCATGAGATCGTAGATATCTTTTCTTGAAATGTTCCGATAACACAGCTGAATTATTTCACTTCTCCAGCCAACCCTGGGTGTTGTTCTTCACGTTTGCCAGAGTGCTTACATTCTTCTCATAATTTTAGAATCGGATGAATCACTAAATGATCCGTGATGTTTTTTTTTGACCGGTTGAGACACGTTTTCCAGCTTCTAGCATCCAAATTCAGTATCACATTTGACTTGAGCTATAAACAGCAACAGAGGCTCTTTCTACCAGCAGCTTTCTGCCCTTTTTTTCTATAAATGTCTTATGGAAATGTTGAAATGCTCTTCTCTCTGTTTATATTTAGACATGATTCAATTGCAGCAGCCAAAATAGCTCGTATTTATTTGTTTTTTAGCCTGTTTTAGCATAAAAAACACATTGAAGGGTAATATCTTGAATTAAAAAGAACCTTTTAAGCCACATGTGTCAAAGTCAAGGCCCGGGTGCCGTATTCTGCCCCCGGGCCTTGACTTTGACACAAAAAGAAGTAGGTAGGCCTGTCTGCTCTTTACATCATTCCTGTTATTTTGATTAACTGACTCTGATTGTGTCTTTTTCAGCCTATGTGGAGAACAAAGAACAGTATATTGAGGTTCTGGAGAATCTGGGTAATGGCCACGTGAATCAGGACAACAATGAGATCTTCCCAGGGTTCCTCAACTTGGCTGTGTTTACCAGGGAGGTCACAGCACTCTTCAAAAACCTGGTAAGAAAGCATAGAGAAGAGACAAGAGTCCTAAAGTTCTCTGTTTTTCATAAACTACTCAAAGCGTTTCGCTGTAGAGGTTCCCAGCACCTGTATACACAACAACTTGTGACTGGGTCAATCCAGAGCCCTCCCACTGATAGTCTCTATGGTGATAATAATTCATCCCAGACCTCCACGTTGGAGCAGTCTGCACACAGTTACCGTACATCACACGCCCTCTCTCCTCCCCCTGCAGGAGAGATGGGGCCCCCACAGATGAGAAAAATATGCCCCCAAACACACACACACAAGAGGATTTAAGGAACAAACTGCAAATGTCCAAAAAGTCACACACTTGTGGGAAAAAAAAAATCTTTTTTTTCTTTTTTGTGTTAGTATTCAACCATTAAAAACAGGCTCAGCTAAAGAGAAATTAACCTTCTTCTTTATTGATTTTAAGAAAACAAAGCAGCAGTTCATAATGGTTTTCTGTGTGACATTATTGTTTCCACAGGTTTAGAAAGGCGGATCTGTTTCCTGGTTTACAAAGCAAAGTTATTTTGACAGGTGGCCTCGCATTCACCTCAGAAAAACTCTGGTTAAAAGGATTTCCTGGTTGACTCAAAGACAGTGAAGAGTCTGAATGCTGTCTTTTTTTTACCTGAACTTAAGAGGATCTATCCACTGCACCAAATACACTTCAACAAGCTCAGAATTTTCATGTATGAATGCTTTTAACTCCAAAATTCTAAAATAAAATATGTATATATATTTCTTTAAATTATTCTGATTTTACAACGATAACACAAACACATCAATGACTTTGAAAGTAGGTAGAAAAAAAACAACAAATATTCTATTAAAAAGTAAAACAAGCTGCCTGCTCTGCTCCATTCTGATCCATCCTTGTGCAGACAAATAGATCCATTTACGTTTTCATTTTTATCATCTGAGCTGGTATCTGGCTCATAATTGCTCGCCATTTTGTTGCCTGGTAATGTTAGATTTGGAGTGTGAGGGGCTGTAAGCTAGCAGGAGGGAGTTTAAAAAGAGAACTTTCAGTTATGGGTGATGGGAAGGGGGGCAGGTTTCTCTGCACCAACTAGGGGTGTAACGGATGACAAAAGTTGCGGTTCGGATTGTGTCACATTTACATGTCTGGTGACCAAATCTACAAAAACTGAGAGAAAAGAATGCTTAATACGGAATTTTTACCTTC
>NC_050533.1:10256922-10272272 GCF_002922805.2 Oryzias melastigma
TGTCTTTTTTTTACCTGAACTTAAGAGGATCTATCCACTGCACCAAATACACTTCAACAAGCTCAGAATTTTCATGTATGAATGCTTTCAACTCCAAAATTCTAAAATAAAAAATATATATATATTTCTTTAAATTATTCTGATTTTACAACGATAACACAAACACATCAATGACTTTGAAAGTAGGTAGAAAAAAACAACAAATATTCTATTAAAAAGTAAAACAAGCATCTGAGCTGGTATCTGGCTCATAATTGCTCGCCATTTTGTTGCCTGGTAATGTTAGATTTGGAGTGTGAGGGGCTGTAAGCTAGCAGGAGGGAGTTTAAACAGATAACTCTCAGTTATGGGTGATAGGAAGGGGGGCAGGTTTCTCTGCACCAACTAGGGGTGTAACGGATAACAAAAGTTGCGGTTCGGATTGTGTCACATTTACATGTCTGGTGACCAAATCTACAAAAACTGAGAGAAAAGAATGCTTAATACGGAATTTTTACCTTCTCCCACCCCATAAATGTCTAAATTAAATCCTAAAGTTAAAATTAAACTTTAATTATTTTTGGTATTAATTGTAGCATTGAAACTAACTGTTGGAACATTTGAATATTTCAAATAATTATTATTATCCGTAGTACATGTGCAGGCGAGACACTGCCATACCCACTTTTCCTGGCGATTTTTGATCTTTTTGGCTTGCCGTACTGCCTTCCCTTGACGACACGTCCTTGTTGCACTGGGAGGTCTGAACCCAGACATGGAGATGTGCACTGATGCTTTTACTCAGCTCTTCAAGGGAGCTTCAGGTTAACAGACTTTTGGATAACCATCAAGAAGCAACTCTGACGCGTGTTGAAACAAAGATGATGTACATTACATACATTTGACCCCAACTGCATTTGGTGTGAACATACAACTGATCTTAATAGTGCGTGAAAAAGGTACGCAGTGGCGATGGGGGGAGGAGGAGGAGGGGGGTGATCCGTGGTACACGTGTGGGCCGAACCATGGCTAGGAATCCGTTATCTGTGATCTGTAACACCCCTTGCACCAACTGGTGAATTTGTAATGAACTCCTGCTGCTCTGCAGAAACTATGTCCTAGAAAACAACACTGATTTTTTTTATTTTGTCTAAAAATGGCATAATCCTTAAACGACCACTGGCAATGATTTAAAAAAAAAAAAAGCTGAAAAGGTGATCGGAGTGGATCTTTAACTAGCTGTGATTGTGTCAGCTCACAAAGGTACACAAATACAAATACATGCTAACTTCTCTTTACATATGAGACCCAAACAGTAACTTCCTCTAACTTACACTGACACTATAGAAATATAACTGGTAGAAAAGGTCAAATAAATTTGTTACCAAAAAGCATCTTTTGTGTAATAGCTTGTGATGTTAATGTTTTTCTAAAGACCTTTTAAGATCCAAATAACATTTTTGACCAACATTATCACCATGCTAATTACTTTCTATAACATAGGAAGTCTTTCTTCTGACTTTATGAGCTAGGAACTGATCCTCTGTCACGTGTTTTTTATGTTTACCTGACAGAACCTCATTTATTAACTTCTAGTTACCTGAGTGTGCAGCTTCCGTGTTTCAGTGCCAACCATAGCAGTCCCACCAGCCTCTGGGCCCCTCGGTCAATACAGCAGGGTCAGCTCTGCTGTCAGAACGCGGAAGTGGTCCGACATTATTTATGTTGGGAGGGGAGAGCGGCCTGGTTTTAATTTACCAGAAATGGAGGAAAAGCGGCTGCAGGACTCACTAATGGACTTTGTCAGTCTGTACAGTGGTGCAGTGTAAACACATGGAAATGATTCATCTGCTATTTAGTCAGGTTGTTGAAATAACCACGTGATTTGCTATCGTGGGGGAGGGGAACCTGTAGAAAACTTTGAAATTTAGTTTATTTGGTGATTCATTTGAACCCTTAAAACTCAAAAATGGGATTTCGGAAATTGCAGAAGGAAAAGTTATTATCTGGTGTTTTTGATTTTATGACTCATCACTTTGAAACGACTGCGTCATGGTGTTTTGGGGGTCGTCCATACTCGTTCCCAGAAACCCAATTCCACAGGGAGAGACCGTAAGAGTGTCGAACTGTGTTGTTTTGTGTGCGATTGCTCATGCTTGAGCAGATAGGGACCATCTCTGTTGTCAAGTGGGATGTTTGAACTCTTTTGCTGCTCTCTTGCTTGTTTCAGGTGCAAAGCCTCAGCAGCATCATGACATTTCCTCTGGAAAATGTGTTGAAGTCGGAGCTGCGGGACAGCAGATTAGTGAGTCTGAAACTCATCTCTAAAACACCCTCACATACTGAAAACTTCTGGTTAGAACAGGTGCATGAATATTATTTATGATTGAACAAATTGATCTGAAATCCATTAAATGATGAGATTGTTAATACCATACAGTGTTGCATGGAATCTCAAACAGAGAAACTCCAACAATTGTTCTGGAGGACGTTTTAGTTTGGCCACTAGGTGGCGATCACGCTGTAGCATTACACCTCATTCCAGAAGAAGAAGAAGAAAGTATGAACAAAAAACGGTGCTTTAGATCACAAATAGTTACTTTAAAAAAAATTCCTTAACATTGTTTGGAAAATCCACGTTTTTGAGTATATAAAGATGTCCATGTAGTCAGCAATGTACATTTAGGTCTACTGAGTGTTAGCAGTTGTCATCCTATGGGAAATCCCACTATATGTTAGCAACAAGCTAGCGGATGTTAGCATTATGCGTTTGATTGATTTATACTTTTATGGATCAATTCTTGATCTATTAAGCTTAGATCAATCCAGATTGATTAATAGATTTTATCAACCCAGCTCTGAAGTATAACCACAATTTGATTTAATAGAAACTAAGTATGTAGTCCCAAACCTCAACAAATCAAGTCAAGTTTTACTTTAAAAAATTGATGTTGATTATAAAATCTATGAATCCATTATTATATTTTGAAAAATATGTATAAAAAATATGACTTTTATTGCTAAGACTTCTACTTTTGTTAAGTTTATACAACTTATTCAACTTATTTTATTTTATTTATTTTTTTAGCATCAGTTGACAATCAAGGTTGTCACAAACTACTTCACAAAAAGCAAAAATTGTCAGTGAGAGCTTTATTAATCATGATGTTATAATCCAATTCAATCCAGAAAATTCCAATAAAGCCAGATCATTTTATTTGTATATAAATTAACTATATAAGTAAACAACAGATTACATCTAAGGTTGTTAGTTTAATCCCCGTACTGAGTAGTCAAACAACGGTGGATGTTTAGTTATGTAAAAACGGTTTTGTATTATCAACATCATTTGAATATTAGAAATATAAATTTATCAAATCAGGAATTTATGAATAAAAATCCAACCAATTCAGTACTTTGACACTGATACCTCAACTCAAGTAGCACTTTGAAAACAATCAGTTGATGGGAACTGTGACTTCCACATTTAGGAGAGTTATTTTCTAGAGGTTAAAATATAAATAAACAGGTAAACATTGATAACAAATCATAAAGCTAAAGTTTAATCTTTAAGCTATAACTATAAAAAAAATCTGACAGTGCAAAGTCATTTTATTTTGAAAGGGGCTGCACCAATTCTTGGGTTTACCGCTTACGTTTGTGCAAGCCTAAAAAATAAAAACTGATTCTAATTTTTGATAGAATTTATGATTTTATTTTTAAAAAATGAATAAAAATTATTTTGTGCTATTAAAAATAGTCTTTCTTTAAACCGATGCAGTCCAGCACTGAACTGACTCATCAAATCTGACTGTTGCCATACTTATAGACTTTTTCGCCAAAATAGTATAATGCTTTTGTAAACTCTCGCCTTTTAAAGAATCTAATGACACTGTGAAGGAAAGGTAGAGTTGAAGCAATGCAATCCTGCTGAACTCAAAGGTTAATGCAATAAAAGCCTGTCTGCCTCTGTGCTGTAATTCTTCTCTTTTCCCTCAGGAGCTCAAGAAAAACATGGAGAAGAGTCTGAAGGATTACGACATCAAATTGTAATTAACTCTTACTTACATTTCATTGCTGACTCATAGCAGCTCTGTGGCTGTTTTCTACGTCTTTAAGGTTTTTTTGTCCTGAAAGAAAAGTGATAAACGAAGAATGCCTTCAGAAATCCACTCTTTAGTTTAACAAGTCACAGTGTGAGGGCTTTACAGAGTCATCCTCTACATGACATGAATTATGGCTGAGACACTTTACAGCTCTGATTTGATCCTCAAATGATGATTTAAGTGTCCTCTAATTTTGTAAGACGATTACACCTCTCCCTTTTTCTTTCAACTCCCTAAAACCTGTGATGAGGTAAAGCCAGGGTTTAAAGAATGTGTGTGTTGAGGGAAGTTCCCCTTCATTTAGGAGTCAGATGTGCTGTATAAATGCAAGCTTGAACTGATTCTTTTTTTTTGTTCCTTTTCACAGAGGGAAGCTGGAAAAGGAGAAGAGGGAGAAAGCCAAGCAGCTGGGGCTGATCAGGGTGGAGGGGTCGGACGGAGCGGAGGACATGGAGAGAGAAAAAAGGGTCTTCCAGCTGCAAATGTGTGAGGTGAGAGGATTCAAGCCAGTCAAAACACCTGAAGCGCTGTTTCGTTTTACTTCACATGGGTGGTCTGTCATGTTTACTCCAACTGTAGATGATAAGACTAACTCTAACCTGAAATGTTATTGGTTGAATCTTATAGGAGTTTCTGCATAAATGGCTGTTGTGGTGCACGGTTTAGGAAATCTATGAAAAATGCATGACATGCGGTTTGTGTAAAGGTCATTTAGGTGTCAGCTGACTACGCTAGAGAAGACTCGAAGCAAAATAAATGCTGAATCCTGACTAAAAGCAGCTGTAGTAACCAAATGGAGAAAGAGTGTCTGCTGAAAACCAGTCCAAACCCTCAGTCATTCCTTCCTCTTCTCACTGCTTGCACACAGAGGCTCTGTAAAACCTCCAGAAAGCTCAGAGTGGAAACACTTTTCAAAGAAACAAAGGACTTTTCTTCTTTGTTTTTCCCACACATTTTCCGTCTTTAAAGACTCACTTTGATAAAAAAAAAAGTAAATGTTCTTCTGACAATAGAGAGCGTATATTAACCAAATTAAGTTTAAAATTGCATTTCTGAATGTTTCTTTATTCAAATTGTAAATGAAAGACTGCTGTTGGAAAAGCTCCCTGCTCCACTCCATTAGGATGCATTCATTTGTAAACAACTAGATCCATGTTAGGCCTGCACAATACATCACAAATTTATTGTTATCGCAATATCAGCCTGTCCAATACGCGTATCTAGAAAGACGGCACAATACATCGTAAACATCGCACATTGCAAGTTTTTCCTAATGTATGTACTTGCCTGAGCTGGCATCAGGCTGTAAGCTAGAGGGAGAGCATGGAAACGAAGAGCTCAGTTATGGGTGATGGGAAGGGGTGGTGGGGCTGCTCTATGCCAATAGTCCCGCTCACACAGCACATTATTATTCCCAAGTTGTCACATATTGACGTTTGGTTAAGGACCTCTCTGCGTCACTTTTTTGACATATTGGGTTTCCCCAACTCATCATTTCATGGCGTGTTCCAAATAAATCAGGGGTCCGGACATTCTATCGGATACAGAGCGAACCTCGGGACATGGCCGGTACTGGTACCCTAACCCTAGCCTGGTCTGGTCTGGTAAAGCATCTGGAATTGGCATCAATCCGTGTTCGGTATGGGTTAAGGTTAGGGTTTTGATACTGGTGCGGTCCACGTCCCAGTACCGCACCGCTATCCTAACCCTAACCTTAACCCGGTACCGGTTTGTGGCCGGAGGTTGGGGAGTCTTGATTTAATTGGAACAGCCAGCATGTCAAAAAATGACAAGGAGGGTCCTTTAGCATGCGCTAAAATGTGACGATTTGGAATGAGAATGTGTCTGCCCACAACTCAGCAGTAAATTTCCATTGACAACTTGCCGCTCTGCAGAAACTATGTCCCAGAAAATGATCGTTTTTTAAAATAGTGGCTAAAACAGCACAATCGTAATGAAAAGACCACTGGGAACACTTTAAAAACATGATCTGAGTGGAACTTTTAGGGTTTTTTTTTTAACGCTGCATATAGTTTTAGAGTTTGTGCAGTCACATTAAAAGACGCATCTAAACATTTTTTAAAGGTTTAGATTTGAACAGTTACTTTGCGTGATGAAAATCTTTACTATATGTATTTGTTTTTATGCTTAGAACGCTTGTTTGTGTTTTCAGTATCTGCTAAAAATCCAGGAATTGAAGGTGCGCCAAGGTCCTGAACTTCTCAAGAGCCTTATCACATATTTCGACGCCCAATTGAGGTCAGTGTGCTCCAGCAGAACCTTTGATGTCACACCTGGTAGAAAAACCAGCTGGTGTATTTGTTCACTGTACTTCCTTTTGCATGACAGTTTTAGGGTTTTAGTTTTCAATCAATTAATTGAACCCGAAGTTTGTATTTAAAGGGTTCTTATAGACCCATACCTAGTAGAATAAACTGAACGAACCCCAGTGCACCCTCGTGACTCCACGTCTGTTCTTCTGGTTTCAGTTTCTTTCGAGAAGGACTGAAAGCTGCGGAGAACCTTTCCCCCTTTATTGAGAAACTTACTTCTTCTATTTACAAGGCAAGTAACCAAAATTATTCTTTCTTTCTGATTCACTGCTTTATAAGCAAAAACAAGCAAAGTCTGTCTTCTAGTGTCAAGCTTTGCTCTGATTTCGAAAGTGCAAAAGTCATTCTTACAGGAAATAACAATGTTGTCTGTGTTCTATGATCATTCATGCTCTCTAATGTTGTCACAACATTTATTCACTATACATAATAGTAGTGTAACACTACTGAAAAGATTTAATTGTAATATTTAGTTTACAATTCAACACAATATAAATAAATATGTTTTTTTGGGTCAAATTTCTATTCTAAAGCTACTTTTGTTTGGTCACAGAAACAGTTTTCTAACAACTGAACAAAGAAAAGATCATTTATTTTATTAAAAACTCAAAGAAAAACTTTTTTATTTACTTAAAAATACAAAAAATGTCTTAAAGGAAAAAAAATATTGAATTTAATCAATTAATCAATTAAAAATGTTCACTGATTCAATTTTGATTCATTTATTAAAACCTGACTTATTATATATTTTTGTTTTTTGCTCCAATTGACTGACACACATGCAGTTAACATATTTTTCTGTAATTTTAGTCCTAAAGAAACATTTTTGAAATATAAATAGTAATATGATTATCACTTCAGTTCCATCATCCTAAATTCACCCTCCTCTCACCAAACGGTTTTCTTGTGAAATGTGTAACCAAAAGATTCCCTAATTTTAATATATTTGTATAGAGAACATCTGTTATTTTAGTCGTCCAGTTTTGTTTCCAAATAATTTCGTTTTCTGGGTTGGGCGCTGACGATGCTGTTAACTGGGACTTCAGGAACGTTGGTGGTTTTTCCTGTTGTTGGGAGTAAAAATAAAGACACGTTCCGACACGCCAGACTATCTGCCCCATGATGGAGGAGGATATTCATTATTTGTTATAGGATTAAAAAAAAGGGTTTTCTGAAGCACTACATTTACTATTTCAACATGTTTTCTTGGCTTTTCAGCACAAAAAGCAGAATTTCTAAAAAGTTTTCACCACTCCGACCAGTTGCTCCTGATGGGATGCCATGTCTACAGCCCTGATGTTTTGACAGATAACCAAACTAAACCTGATACTAAACATGAGCAAATGCATAAAACACTTCTTTAAAAACAAAATCTCATTGTTCTTATAGACTCGTGTGGAGCAGGACGAGGACGTCAAACAACTCACTCAGTTGAGAGATTCTCTCCGGTTACTTCTACAAGTGGAGGGGAAAGAGGTGGGCTCATTTTTCTGTTTACACATCTTCAACCGATCTATTTGGGGTGTAGGGTAGAGTGATATATCGCAATATTTCCTTTGGCGATACTTGTATTTATTTAAAATGCTGACAAGACGATATTTAATTAATTGTTTGTGATCGTCCTTCAGCGTCTATAAAAATATAAAAATATGGAAACATTGTTCTGCTACAGTCTTGGGATGTGTTGCGATATGTATCGTTTTGCGATTCATATCATATCGGTAGATTATCGCCAATAGACGATTTTTTGTTTTCTTAAATAAAACCTCACATTTTCTTGACTCTTTTGAAAGGAATTCCTAAATCCTCCTTTGTGTTTTCAGGAATATCTTAACAGGAAAAACTCGGGCAACGGATACAGCATCCACCAGCCTCAGGGAAACAAGAAATACGGGACAGAAAAATCTGGTTTCCTGCTCAAGAAGAGTGATGGGTGTGTAAAGGCATCGGCTTTATCAGCTATAACACGATTATAGCTGCGTATTTTTCCAACAAAGGAGCAGGATGTGTGTATTCTTAGATTGTTTTGGGTCAAAAGAACAAAAAACGTTTTGTTTTTCTGCTGCAGAAAAGTTAGATTTTGACTTTTACTTCCTGTAGTTTATGTCTTATATTGACGACTCAGAATATGTGGAAGTGCGGTCGAGTAAGTCGGGGGGAGGGAAGGAGGTTTAGACTGTTTCTGGGCCAGCTGGTCTTCATTATATTGAGATGAACATTCAATCTGGGGCCCCTCCATGGAAACCTTCAGTGGACTGCTTTTCTGAGCAACTCTACCTTTTGTCGTTTTCCACAAAAACTCTTTTGATAAAATAAATCAAACAAGAGTAAACTCCACAGCCTGTTGAAGCAAAACAGAACTTTAATCTGACTGATAGGATGATTAAAACAAGAATAAAGTTCTGAGAGGAGGGCTGGAATAAATCACCATTACTCAAACTAATGATGCATGTTAACGCCTCCGATTTTCTCAGTCTTTCTTTACGATTGTGTTTCAGGATTAGGAAGGTTTGGCAGAAGAGAAAGTGTGGCGTCAAATTTGGATGTTTGACTATTTCCCACAGTACGGTGAGGATTAGTAATTCACACTCACCTTTATTGACTAAAAAACATCGAATCTCCTATTTTACACTTATTATGTTCAAAGTTTTCTTTGACAAGATCGTGTTTCTTTTTATTTTTAGGTCAATCGACCTCCAGCCAAATTGAACCTGCTGACCTGTCAAGTACGACCGAATCCAGAGGACAAGAAAAGCTTTGACCTGGTCACTCGTAGGTTTAATCTTCGCTAACTTCTACATCCAATCTTAAATTAACAACAATACGTTTTTCTTGTGTGGAATAGCAAAATAAACTCATTTATACCAAGCTTAGCTATGTTATAATAAGGTGTGTCAAAATATCCATATTGCGATAAATCACAATATTTAGTCCAGTGATTGATTCTCGATGGATTCTCACCAAAACGATTTTAAATAAAAGATAAACTCAGAAATACAATTTTTAGCTTAATTTTCTTAATAAATGTCCTTCATTAATTTTCTTAATAAATGTCCTTCATCATCAGAAAAATGACACAAGAATGTGCTAAAACACCATCATCGTGTGTCTTTAAGTCTAATCCATCCAATTTTCTATCACAATCTTGCAGCATCAGCTCTCATTTCTGTCTTTGCAGATAATCGGACGTATCATTTCCAGGCGGAAGACGAGCAGGAATGTGTGATGTAAGCTGCCCTACTCCCACTTTTCATCTCTTCTTAGCAAGTTCCTGCCCGTCTGTTTATATATATATGGCAGCGCTTTGGTGGGAAGAAGGAATTTTTGGAATGCCCACATCCACAAACACATACAAAGGCGAAGATGACTCTGAAATATTTCAGTTCAATAAAGAAAGTAAAAAGCTTTCCAGTTTGGGAAAATAAAAACCAACGGAAGATCAGCTCTTGGTTCAGCTGGTTCTGGGAGGAACCTTTCCCCCAAACTGTGAGTGATGTGGTTCCAGATGGGATGATCTGTCGCCTGCCCTTTAGTTTGAGTGTGAGCCTCCAGGCAGATTCTCAGATGGGATGTTTGTGAGTTTAGGTGCAAAGAGAAACTAAAAGTGTGTGCAGGGACATCTTGCCAACCCCACAGCTTTATGAGATTTGAACAAGTGACTTTAGAGAGATTTGGATGTAAGCAAAGTGTATATTTTAGCTACTTAAAGTTTTGATCTGTCGCAGGAAGAATTCCAAAACATGGAATATGTAAATATCAGACTTTTCTCTTCAATCTATTTCCATTTCTGTTCTTAGTTGGGTGTCCGTGCTGCAGAACAGTAAAGAGGAGGCCTTGAACACGGCGCTGGGAGGAGATCAGCTTCACCTCCAGGACAGCGGGCTTCAGGAACTCTCTCAAGCCATTATTGCAGAGCTTCGACACATGCCGGGGAACGAGGCGTGTGCAGACTGTGGAGCCCCAGGTCGGTCTGTCATTAGTGAAATTACAACCACAGAAACTGTTTTTTTTTTTTTTTTTCCTCGAGGGGGGGGTTCATTCCTTTGCCCTCTTAAATGATATGGCCCAAACAGAGGCTGAATAGAGTCCCAGGAGTGCTTTTCTCACACCCCCTTGCACAATTCCCATTTGTTTCATTTATTTATTTTTCAGCCATTAACACTGCTTTAAAATACAACTGCTAGCAGATCAGCCCATAAAAGTTCTTGTGTTTGCAGAGCCTCAGGCAGCTCCTATACCAACGTCAGGACCTCATTCTGTAGTAGTCTGGTGATCACTGACTTTTTTGCGAAAAGATGTACAAAAAATAAAGAAAAAAAACAAAATTCTTGAAATAATGCAACCTTTATAAGATTAAATTAGCTTAGAAGTACTTTCCTGCAGAAAGTAAACATTTAAACCATCTAAAACCTCTTGAAACAAGCAGCATGAATGGATGTTTTTTCATTTAGTTTTATGTTTCTTGTGTTTTCAGAACCCACCTGGCTGTCCACCAACCTTGGCATTCTGACGTGTATCGAATGTTCTGGCATTCACCGGGATCTGGGGGTCCATTACTCCAGGATTCAGTCCCTCACTCTGGACCTGCTGAGCACCTCAGAGCTGCTGGTACCAGACTCAACAGTGAAAAACAACATCGCTTTTGTGTTTTCCATTCTCATGCTTGTGTGTGAAAGTTTTGTTTCTCTGTTTCCGTGTAACTCCAGTTGGCCTACAGCATCGGTAACACCAGATTCAATGACATCATGGAGATGGGGCTCCCAAATGACTACGTGAAGCCGTTACCACAAAGTGACATGTGAGTTCCCACCGCTTTTATTTAAGCTCATTTATTGTTTACATTTATCCACATTTATGCTCTTATTTGTGCGACAGGAATGCCAGGAAGGAGTACATTGTGGCAAAGTACGCGGAGCATCGATACGTCCAACGAAAAGAAGACACAAACCCGGAGCGGCTTTACGATGCGGTGAAAACCCGTGACATCACGGCGCTTCTGCAGCTCTACGCTGAGGGAGCAGACCTGAGCAAGCCAATCACAGTCCCCGACAGACAGGTGCCCACACGGAAGCGGATTTTATTGACGTGTTTGCCTCTTCTTTTTGGCGGTTCTCTGCTTGTTTGTTATGTTTCCTGGGATAAATTTGAACTCCAGCATCAGCGCAGATGTCTTTCATTTGAATGCGTGGCAGTAACATTCCACCAAGGCTTCTATCCCAATTTGTTTCAAGCTCCTCCCAGTTTAGTGATTTTTTTTTTAGCAAAAAAATGTGCACCCTTCACATGAGAAGTTTTGCAATTTACAAAAAAAGAATCCTTTATACTGTTATAAAACCAGTTTTTGAATTTTGGTTGGTGTTTTTTTCTTGTAGGACAGTTAGACTCATTTTTTTCGGTGTTTTATTTGATTTTTCCATCTTTTTTTTTTCTTGTATTAAATGTCAAACATCATTATAAAGGTTAATCAGTTTAATTAAGCTTCTTCATATAAGCATGTTCAAGCTTTAAGCTTTTTTGTTACACAGCAACTCCACAACAGATTTGTTCATTATTTAAAAAAAAACTACAATTTAGTGAAAACAGTGTTTAAAGGGTTAACAATGTTGTCGTCTCGTCTTCCTCTTTCAGGGGTTTAAGGAGACGGCTCTCCATCTTGCCGTGCGTCTGGAGGAGAAAAGCTCTCTGGCGCTGGTGGATTTCCTTTGCCAGAACAGGTCAGACGAGTTACTGGATTCAGTAACAGCTCTGTGTGTGTTAGCACTGTTTGCTCTCTTTTAACAAAGTTTAACTCTGGCTGCGTGGGCCATATGTTCTTTGAGCAGCAACTGTTTGGACAAGCGCACAGCAGAGGGAAACACAGCTCTTCACTACAGCGCCTTGTACCATAAACCTGAATCTCTCAAGCTGCTACTCAAAGCAAAGGCGGCCCTGAATACAGGTACATTCTACTCTGATGGTTGTGTTTCTGTGCCACATAGTGCAATGAGTCAAAACTGTCCTTTCTGCTTCCTGTAGTGAACTCAAATGGAGAAACGGCTCTTGATATTGCCAGGAGGCTGCAGCACTCACTCTGCATTGAACTGGTGAGATCCCCTTGTTTCATTTCAATTGTGCGTTAAGATGCTTGGATAATGTCAGGAGGGAATCAAGTTTTACCAGAAAGCCAAAGCTGGAAATGAAATACTTCCAACATTTGAAATACTACCTTAAAATAACTCAGTGGAGCGCAGCAGAACTCCCAACACAAAGAGAATCATCTTCATCAAGTCCCAGCGTGTGTCTTATTTTCTTACCGCTCATCTGCTCTGCTGAAGCAGACGGGTTTTATGCAACATGCTCGACTGTGAGTCACATTGGTGTCAGAATCTCTACTTTATTAAAGTACCATTGACTATATTTGATGGTTTTACAACATTATTTATTTGAAAGATACTTTTTGGACGTGGATTAGTAGGTTTTACCTCAGAATCTTCCACTTATCTGGATCAGGTGACTCAGTTTTGGTTTTTGGAAGATTCCTGATTTGGGTAACCAGCCCCAGACAGGTCATGGATGTTTGGAAAAGAGGCATGCTGGTAGATCTGGAGGAACAGGGATGAAGACTGCTCATGTAGACCGACTTGTTTAGAAGTTGTTTTTGAGGTGTGTAGAAAATAATGTGGTGTTGACACACCACAAGTGTACACATTTTACTCTTCTTTCAAACTGAACTGTCTCGTCTGTAACCCATAAGAACCCATTGGGACATCAGTGTAACAGAAAGATGTTTAAAAGGTTTTCTGCGATCATCTTGGTTTGTGGTATTTTCCACATAATTTTATCTTTAACCCTTTAAGACTGGAGCTTCAGTGTTTATGTTTTTTGATTTACTGATACACGATCAAGGTAATTCCAGTAGATTGTGAAGGAGAAAAGCGGCTCGCTTCGCTTTTCTCCTTCACAATCTACTGGAATTACCTTGATCGTGTTAACGGTTAAGAGGTTACAATAGGTTAAAGATTTTGTGTTTAAGCGTCACCGGCGACGCCTCAGATGTTAAAGGGTTAACTAAAAAAGTTGCATTTCCAGCAATAATGCTAGTGTGAAGGATTTTTGCCAAATTTGATTGCTGAAAATGCTGAAGCAATTTGCAAAATGCTAAATTTGCTAAAAGACTTTAAATTTCGCTAAAGAACTATGAAAGGCTGCTGAAGTTAGTCTACATTTCTGAAAAATTGTAGCAAGTTTGCATATAAATCCTTATTAAAGACCAATTTTGCAAAAACATGTAGTGTGTTGCTTTAATATGAGCTAAACTCTAAGTAAACCCAAAAAACCTTAGTAGATGCCAAATTAGCCTAAAAGCTAGCACATTGCTAAAAAGCTAGCAAATTGCTAAAATACTAGCTCAACTCCCAAATAGGCTAAAAAAAAAACCTCAGTAAAATTAATGAAAAATGTTAACCTGTTGCTGAAATACAAGCTAAACTCAAAAGTAGCCTAAAAAACCTCTGTAGATAACAAATTAGCTGGAAACTTTACCAAGTTGCTAAAATATTAGTGAAACTCAAAAATTGCCTTAAAAGAAAACTCATTAGATAACAAATTTGCAAAAAAAAACACTAGCCTGTTCCTAGCTAAACTCAAAAGTAGCCTAACAATTTTAGTAAATAATATCTTAGCCAAGGGCTGCACGGTGGCGCAGTGGTTAGCGCTCTTGCCTCACAGCGAGAAGGCCCCGGTTCGAATCCCGGCTGGGACCTTTCTGTGTGGAGTTTGCATGTTCTCCCCGTGCATGCGTGGGTTTTCACCGGGGACTCCGGCTTCCTCCCACCGTCCAAAAACATGCTTCATAGGTTCATTGGTGACTCTAAATTGTCCCTAGGTGTGTCTGTGAGAGTGAATGTGTGTATGATTGAGGCCCTGCGACAGACTGGCGACCTGTCCAGGGTGTACCCCGCCTTCGCCCATCAGTAGCCGGGATAGGCTCCGGCACCCCCGCGACCCCCAAAGGGAAGAAGCGGTCTGGAAGATGGATGAATGAAATAACTTAGCCAAAAAATGTCAGCATGTTGCTAAAATATTAGATGAAATTAGCTTAAAAAAACCTCAGTAGATGCTAAAGGAGCAGGCATAGTGCTAAAATAACAGCTCATAGTAAAATTACTGTAAACAATAGTATAAAGTGCATCAAGTTTTTGAATGGGGCATATTTTGCTCAATATTTGAAAGACTATATAGTTTATGAACACCAAGAGTACCAGCATTAATGTCCTGAATGAGCTGGATGTTTTGATAACAAAATTGCTGAGTTTTTATGTTCTGAAAAACGTACAGGAAGGAGCAGGAGAATCACTATTGTGTTAAATGAGTCCTCATGCTCATCTGTGTGTGTTTTTGTGTGTGTTTGTGTATTTTAGTTGGAGCTGGCTCAGAGTGGGAAGTTTAACTCCCAGATCCATGTGGAGTTCATGTGGGAGACGCATTCTCAGGAGATCTATGACAGTGAGGACGACCTGGATGAAAGGGTAAGATATACGGGAATATATTTTTGTGCAATTTTAAAGTAAGAAATCATCATTAAAACAGTCATTAAAATTCAAAGAGAAGATCTACAGGTTTAAACGGTTTCCATCTTCCGTAGGTGAGTCCACTTCCAAAGAATCGTTCCCCCCCGTCCTCGATCGGAGGCGTTGGAACAGCCCGCTGGTGTGGGAGTAATGGAGCGAGTACAGGCAGGCCCTGTCAAACCTACGAGAACCTCGAATTCCTCTATAAAAATCCTCCAGCTAACAGCCTCCCATCAGGAACGCTGATGCCGCCGCCTCCACTTCCTGCAAAATCCATCCTGAGAGGTGATCAAATATATGTTTTCTAATTAAGTCATCATCATATAACTCGACTTTTTCGATGGAGGTAAAAATTTAGTTTCTTGCCTTCACTAAATATCTCA
>NC_050533.1:10272320-10285486 GCF_002922805.2 Oryzias melastigma
CTTTAAAAATCAAGTTTAACTGATTTTTTTTTTTTTTTACCTCTGCAGGGCGCTCCGACCCCCAGATCTCAGTCCCCATGCAGGACGGAAGCTTCCTTCAGCGAAAGCCTTCAAACCCGAACTCCCACTCGTCCAGCCCTCAGACGCACGCCAAACACATCCCGCCTTCAACCACCGCGGAGAGCCAAAGCCCGAGCGGCAGACTGTCCAGGAGCCCTCACGGACAGGGAGGCTTTCAGCGGGCTCACCGGCAGACCTGGGATGGCCATCCCACCAATTTTTCTGGGTCTCAAAGTTCTGTTACGCCGGCATCCTCTCAGAACCACATAGGACCTGTGAGGTGAGGAACATTTGACAACATTTTCACAAATGCTAATTCGTTTGTTCTCCTAAAAGAAGAGCTTTTTAATCAGATTTTTAAATGATGTTTTAGTTCAGAGAAGACGACGTCTTACCGCCGGACCAGCAGTGGAGGAAGCAGCCAGGGGAAGTGCAGTTCTCTGTCTCCAAGCAGCGCTGGCAGCCAGGAGGAGCTGTACTGCAGCTTAGTCGGGAACGGTTCTCCTCCTGGTACTGCTCCTGGTTCTGGTCCTGGTTCTGGTCCGGGTCCTGCTCCTGCTGCTTCACCTGTCATGCCCTGTGTTCCACGATCTCGCAGAAATGCAATGGTCAGAACCTTTTAATGCCTGGAAGCATGAAAACAGTTTCTAGAAAGATTTCCCCGTCGGTATCAATCTGCTGATGGAGCTCTGAGAACTCTTTTTCACGTCTCCTTCAGGTTTCTGGCAGCAGGCCGCAGACCCGAGTCAAAGCTTTGGTGGACTGCCAATCCGTGGGCTCCGAGCAGCTGGCCTTTTTCAAAGATGAAGTCATTGTGGTCACAGACACTAAGGACCCCCACTGGTGGGTGAGTGGAACTACAAGTCTTTCTACACCTACAGCCCCCATGAATGCAGTTTTCAGGTCATTTAAAAGGAAAAAAAAGAATAAATCACTCATTTTCTCTTGATCTCAACAGCTTGGCCACATAGAGGGGGAGCAGTCCAGGAGTGGGACCTTTCCTGCAAACTACGTCCAAAAACTAAAAGGCTGACATCGGATTGATGGGAAATATCCACCAAGTGGAATTTATTGTTACAGTCTTGATTTCAACTCACTGGAGGATCAACCGAGAATGAACCTCGGGGACACGTGTACATAAGCTTTTAAAAGGGTTTTCCCATTTGAGCAGTTACTGAACTTAAAAAACCAACAACTTTCTGCTGTTTTTAAGGAACAATCAAAGTTTGACCATTATTACACATTTGTGTAAAATAGAGGAGAACAAACATTTGAATCTCAGCGGGGTCTTAAAGAGATGATGGAGTTCAAAATGTTGTCTGCTGCTTTTAGAGTCAGACTTATGTGGATCTAATGCTGTCTCTGGGCCGGTCTGTCTCCATCGAACACCAGGCGTCTCTGATATTTGGCTCAGTCGTCAGGGGTCTGGGCATAACTCACTGTGAGGGATCCAGTTTCCCTCGGCTCCATGGATCTGTCTCTCGATAAGGTAACGTCTGTTACCATAGAACACTTATCCCTACTGTCTTACAACAAATGGCACTTCAAAAATGAGGAAACTCTTTCAAATATCTGAAGATAACTGGTGCAATGAACACTTTTTTTTACTGTAAACTAATTTTTCCGTCACATGCATCAGTATTGTAAATAAAATTAAAAAAACTAACAACTAAATGTCACATTTTACTACTTTTCTTTGCTATTTGTTGTACATATTTATCTAAAGTTACTATACTCGTGTACATTTTTACACTTTTGTCTCATATTTTAATGTCCTGTTAAACTGATGTTCAACCAGAGAGTCTTAATGTCTCAGAATAAAGAGGGAATCGAAACAAAAAAAAAGTTGTTCATGGTTTACTGTCTCCGCCTCTTATTTTTTAGCATGTTTCTGAGGAATTCTTGCTACTATTTCAGTGTTAAAAAAACAAGACGTGTAGCAGCAGATGAATGTCTGAAAACTCTTCGTCGTGTAGATAAATGAGCTGATTTTAATTATATTTTTGTTAACGCACTGATTAAAAGCTCGTCAAAGTGCTGTGAGGTGGTCTGGTTGGAGCCGACACAAACATCAGAGATGAACTTCTATTATTTTAGTCGCCTAAAACGCTTCATGTTTAGAACATTTCCACCTTCTGAATTAAGATGTTTTTGTACACTCTGAGTAAAATAGAGAAAAACTAATTAGATTTATAGTATTTATCTTATAAAAGCGAAAAAAAATGTCTAATTGCATATAAGCTAGATTAGCTTTAAAAGTATTCAATCAATATACACTCACTGACCCCATTATTAGGATTATGAAGCCTTTCGGTCCAGGACTCCCTTGAAAAAGAGATATAAACTCAATGGGATTTCCTGGTTAAATAAAATAAAAATACATGCCTTAATGCATTGACTTGCTGCCATGTGATTGGTTGATTAAACCTTTGTGTTAACAAGCAGCTGGACAGCTCTAATAAAGCAGACAGTGAAGATACAATGTGGAAATTCAGGTGTTAAAACAAAAATTAAAATAATAAAAAATAGTTTAAGCTATACAAGTAAAAAGTACTGTGTTACTGTAAGATGGTCGTGTCAGCTGGTTACTGTCCACCTCTTCTAATAGGTTGGTTAAGTCTCCTCTGCCTTTCCAGCATTTATTACCTCCACATCTGGATCCCACTTCACTCTGACCCCCCCTCCATCAGACAGGATGATGAAAAGCCACCCTGTCATTTACGTAAGCAGCCTCCACACTGACGGTCATCAGAGTGAAACCACATTCCCCAGCTTTTGCTGAGTCATCCATAAACAATGTGAAGCTGAAGTGATGCAGATGCAAAAGAGTCACGTATAAAGAAATCCATGCACTAAAACCATTGCACAAGTTATTGTTTTTTTAAATTAACTTTTAGTAGAAAAGTAAACCTTGCATGCTACGACATTGAAGTGAATATGATCTTAGTTTTATCTAAATTCAGTGTTGCATAACACAATTCAAAACAAATAATTACGATTCCTTAAAAAAACATACAAGATTTTCCAAATTTAAGTCACTGCTGAGATTTTTTTTGTTGTTTCTTTGTTCTGCAGCATCTTGCTACGTCTAACATGGATTTTTTTTGCTGACCAGGCTTTCTGCTTCTGCAAGCAGCTGCAAGGTGACTCTACATCTCCCTGTTCTGATGCAAAAGGTGCAAGAAAAAAAAACAGTCTTTGCAACATTTAAGCAATTCTGTTGGTTTATTTCAATAATTGAGCCTATCTTACAAAAAATAAAATAAAACGGCTTAACATTAGAGCTTCTAATAGTAGTCTTACATATGTTTGTGCTAAAATAAAGAAAAAAATGGGTCAAGAAACAGCAGTTGGAGGCATAAAACAGCAGAACATTCACTATTTCACAGTGCCTTTTTAAAATCTTAAAATTACATTTGTCACAAGGTCCACTCTGAATTGTGCGTTTAATTAAAATCTTTTGTTCAAAGCAAAATTGTGCCTAACAAATTTAAAAAAGCAGACATTTTTTAAATCTTATAATAGTTTAAAGTAAAGCTCTTAAGTTTACAAAACTCGTAATAAACACTTGTGAGAAACACACTGTGCTTATAGCGCCAATATTGAAATGGCGGACATTAACGACATGAAATTAAATCATAAACTACCAAATATTTTTTTTTGTGTTTGTCTAGCATTGGTGTTGGTAAAGGGTTGTGAGCACTGCAGTAAAATAGGAAATAAAAATTAAAATAAATAGCCAACCACAGATTAAAACAACAGATTATAAACTAATAAGCAAAAACAAAATAACATTACATTCATTCTGTGAGTGTAGAGATCTTTACTTTCATTCATGGAAAAACAAAAAAGTTTTGTCTCACAACAGTTCTTGACTCAAGTGGGATATTTCTCCTGATTAAAATAAATGAGGTCAATGGTGGTCATGATATCCCCTCGCCATTACCTCGACCAGGCATGTCCAAAGTGTGGACAAATGTGGTTCAAATTCCTGTCATAAAATCTCTCCAAGATCTGTGAGTACAAATTCTTGATTGTGATTGGCTGAATGATGTTATAAGTCGTGGTAAACCGGTGGCTAATTGACCTTCAGAGTCTAAAGGTGCATTCATACCAAACGTGATTGGCGCGGCAGAGGCGACTAGTTTTAGGTCAATGGAACAGACGTGACATGAGGCGATCTGAAGTCCACGATATGATGTTGGGCAGAATTTGGCTTTGGGCACGTTACGTTTTCTGTGACTCGATCAGCAGGTAGAATACTAATCCAAAGCGAGCGTTTTTGTTCTGAAGTTCCTTTCTCTTTAGCTTGCTGGGTTGCAGAGTTCATCTGGCTACTTTGGGGCTGTCGCTTCCGCGGCGGAGCTCACTCGCTCGATAAAGCTGCTTCGGGGCGCAGATCCTGCCTGCTCAGACCTCATCGAGACATTAAAAAAAGGAAAAGGTTTCCTAATTTTATTTTTTCCCCAATGGGGTAATACGAAACAGTCAGCCTTCAAGCTCAGCCACAGAGACACAGAAACACTGCGGAAGTGGCTGTCATACAGACACAGCCCCTGAACCAGGAAAATATTTTAATAATAATCATATAAATCCTAACACGCAGATATGATTACCGATGTTTTTGTAGAACTCTTCACGATAAATAAACCTTATTTTCTCAATATCATCTGTGTCTTCCATACATTCTAAATGAGACACCTTTGTATAGCAACCATTCTATAAAAACATTAAGGTCCTCCCTTTTGACAGGTGACAAGCAGCAAATTTGTCGCACGACAAAAGAGGGGCGGGGCACGCAAATTTGTCGCGTGAATCGTGTTCGGTGTGAAAGCACCTTTAAAGGGCAAACAAAGGAAACAGATTAATTTGTTTTTGTGATGAAAACCTCAGTGTACTTATGCTTAATGTGGCTATTCATGTTTTTTTTCTGTACATGTAGAAGTTTACAGTGAATATATAGTTACTAAAAACATTTTATATAAACCCAGATTTAAAGTTTTTCTATATTTTTAGTCTTCAAAAGTCAAATTAATTGTAATTTTAATAAATATGTGTTTTTTTTGACACTCCTGGCTTAAACTCTTGAAATACCATAACTATATTAAGTTCAAATGCACAGAAGAAAAAAAGAAAATAAAATGTAATATAAGGCATATTAGTCCAGCAGGATATGCGGGTTCATCCGAAGCGTGAAAACATCTCTGAGACTCTTTTCATTCATTAAATCATTCGGCTGGAAAATGTGTTTTTACAAAACACAATGTGCACAAAGGTGGCCAGCAGTTAACATTCAAAAAACAGAAAGTCGACACCGCTTTCTAGAGGAATTATGATTTCTTTTGGTTCCTTCTCCTAGCTAACATGCCCGTTAGCTTGTAGCAGCTTGTGCAAACGGTGGAGTGACCCTTTGACTGTTTGATTCCAGCTTGGCGAGTGATAACTTCTAGCCCTTAGATTCCAATCTTTTACATTGTGTGCAGGATTTCTGACACAACCCTCCAAGAATTATTTACTAGCATTATCTCCAAATATACTCGACCAAACAGAAAGGACATAAATGCATCATCTACATTTGTGCAAGCTAGCAAAAGCCACATTTACCTTGAAGCGTATGAAGCTTTATGAACCCTACATTGATTATACAATCAAACCATGTGCTTGTGTTGTAAACAGCTTTGATCATTTGCTCTTTTTACCTATGACAACAAAGCAAAAATTAAGCACCATTAAAAGTTATTATTTTTTTTTTTTAACCTTTGACCAAAATATTTAGCTACACGTGTGCTAAAGCAGCTAAAGCAAAATGATGGCAGAAACCAATCTATTAAGAAGTTAAGCAAATTACCACTGACCCAAAAAGGGAAAGAATAGGAGGATTTAGGCTAAAAAGAGTGCGAATCACGTGTGGAAATCAGGTGCATGCATTAACTCGTGGTTAATCTCTCAGAGGAACTCAAAAAAAATTAAATAGTGACAGCAAGCTAGGAAGTACCAGCTTTTAACTCCTTAAGATTTTTGTTCTAACTCATGCAAATTACCAAGAAGAGAAAAAAGGGACTGCATCAATAACACTTTTCTATCTATCATATCGTTGACTAAATCCCTCAGAGGATCTCCACAGCTGTCACTAACTGTTGCAGGCCCTCATCTGGAAGCATCATATGTATGCGAATCAGCTTTAGGATGGAGGGATGAGTGGTTGCTAGGTGACTGGAATAAAAGAGGCCACAGGTGGAAGTGTCCCAGCATGAATTGCTGTCCTGCTGTCCTGTTTTTTGTGGTCAAAAATGAGAAGCCAGAGTAGAGAAGGAGTAGTCCCTGAAAAGCCTAGGCACATTTTTTTCTCTCATCCAAATCGTTTCCCTTAGTTTTACTTAATAATGCTGCAACCTTTAGATTTGCTAAGCCAATATGCTGATTATCAAGAAGTTTCAGCTCTTTAACTATTTATCCCTCTTCTCTCCTGCTTTGCTTCAGAGGCTAACATTACATAACACCTCACTGCAGCACAGGTTAGCCATAGAGATGCCTCATAGGTCATTCTGAACATTTCCTCCCACGCTGTTTAACTCATCTAAAGCTCTACATTACAAGATTACTTAGAAGCAGAAAGAGATCTAAAAACTGTGAGGACACAATGACATTCTTGATCACATTTCACTAGTTCAGGCTTAGTTGGTTTCCCTGCCAGATCATTTCCTCAGAAATTCGCTGAACTGGAAGCTCCTTACTAGCATTTGTGATGTTTGTAGGCACTCTAAAGCCCCTGAGGTCCAGCCTCAAGATGCAAGAGCAAAAAGGTTAAAAATGGAAAGTAGCAGTTCAAAAATGCCCTCCAGGTATGTAGACTAACGTCCTATTTGAGCTTCACAGGCCAAGGGAGGCACGTGCGAAGTCCAAGCATGGAGGAGAAGATGATGGTCGGGCGATGCTTCTTGAACTTTAAGCCTTTTTTCAGCCGTTGGCTGTTTTCTGCCACATACAGCTCCCCTTGCTGGGCAGTGCTGGATATCCGTGTCACCAGCTCCCCGTGGATCACCACCTG
Source organism: Oryzias melastigma (assembly GCF_002922805.2). NCBI lineage: Eukaryota > Metazoa > Chordata > Actinopteri > Beloniformes > Adrianichthyidae > Oryzias > Oryzias melastigma. Next base: position 10,279,429 of record NC_050533.1, read on the forward strand.
CTGCTCTGAGCGCACAAACATCTCCCTGAGCTCCTCCAGTCGCCGCTCCATCTCTCTGATGACTCGCTGACGCTCCTCCACCTCCAGGAGGCGCCGCCGAGCGGCCTCAAACTCCATGCTGGAGCTGGGAGTCACAAGCTTGGAGGAGGGGGCCGTGGCAGAAGTTGACGGGGGCTCCGAACGAGCTAGGAGCGCCCCTGTAACCCTCCGAAAGTCTCCCATGGAAATGGAGCGCCTGGTGGCCGGAGATGCCAGAGCCAGCAGGGCGGAGGCAGATGCTGATGGAGGAAGAGGGGAGCAGGAGGAGGATGGAGACGGTGAATCCGGAAGGTGCAGATCAGGAATGGAGTCTTCAATAGCTGCTGCCACGTCCTCGGCTGCGTCCCCATCGTGAGCCTCTGGGTTCCTTTGTTGTTCCTCCATTGTCAGAGCAGGAATCTCCTTATAGTCGCTGCCTCTGCTGATGTTCTTCTCTGTCGGATGATGGAGCAGCCGAACGGAGAGGGCAGAGATGTGCGCTGACGCGTCCTGAAAACAGCTCCATTCATTAATGAGGGATCTGTGCAGCCTCTGCGTCTGAGTGGTTTTGCAATGGGTGGGTGCTTCCTGGCACCTCATTGGCTGCTGAACTCGTGAGCATGTCGGCCGACGATTGGGCAGCCGTCCTCCGTGGTGCTGATGCTGGCAGGCTGTCGTGTCTCAACCGCTCTGCTCCATCGTCATCAGCCCAGCTCTGCTCAGAGGAGAGGAGCAGCGGTAGCCAGTCAGTCCTTCTCCCCGCCTCTGTGCTGCCATCGCCAGCTGGTCTCTTCATCGCTCGCTTTTACACGCAGGGGCCGTTGCCCCTAGCAACACTGACTTGACATCAAATGATAAGAGGGGAGGGAGGGGTGATGCTCCACTTTATCTTTGCCCTAATCACCTTGCAGCTCAGCAGAACCTCCTGCACTTCACCCATTTGACACTTCCTTCCAGAAAATTGAAGACCTCATCTTAATTTATTTTAAATACATCTAAAAATCAATAGAAAAACAACTAATGAGCTAAAATATTTTTTATTCTACTACCTCAAGTAAAAAAAGAAAAAGGGTCTAAATTGAGAAGTGAATAATGCTCTTTTCTTGGTTCGTGCACAAACTGACAAACAGAGACGGCTCAGTTCTGTTGAAGCCTGAGGGAATTCAGTGATTGACAGATTCAGACTATAAAATAGATGATGTCTCTTTTTTTAACAAAACCAGACAAGAGAGCTATCAAAAGTGAGAAAAATGTCAAAATCTGAGAAAAAAGTATAGCAAAGTGATATCAGCTAATCTAACTGAAAAAAGTAGAATGTAAAAGGCTGTCACCCTTTAAACCACAGCACTTTATAAATAAATAGTCAAAAAAGGAACATTTTCAATTCCTTACCAATATATTGATTAAAAAGGTCATAATTAATTCATTTCTCAATATTCATACCCAGTTTTGTTTGGATTTTGCACATAACTTGTAATCTAGGCTTAACAAACCTATCATTTTTATTGGAAAAATTGGCAATTTTTGCATTAAAAACTTACAGAAAAGCTGCTTTTCATTTTTTTTAAAAAAGGGAAACAATCTAGAGAAGAACAGATTTATAGATTTCATGAATCAATGTTGAATTTTTCAAAATATTAATTGATTTTAATGCAGTAATCTATGCAAACCATAATTAAAATATCAGTTTCAAAAGTTTAAATAATCACATATTATGATTAAATTAAAAAAATACATTTACCCTAAATAGCCCTCGTACTTCAGAATCCCCCGGTTAAAGTTTGGGCTGGGATCTTTTGTTTGTATGTTTTCCTTGTGCATCCATGTTTTTTCTCTGAGCAGTCCAAAAATCCTAGCTTAAGTGGTGATTCTAGATTGTTCCCAGGTGTGACTGACTAGCAACCAGTCCAAAGTACACCCCACCTGTGCTCAATAATAGTTGGGATAGGCTCCAGCAACCCCGTGTTCCCTAAAGGGATTCAAGAATTAAACAATAAATCAGACCTTAAAAGCAAAGCAACTAAACAGAAAAAGTAAAAACCTCCTGTAAAACATTTATAGAAGGAGGAACTTTTGATGGTTCTAATGGATTTCCCCAATTTAGGACGAAAAAAAGTACACAAAAAAGGAGGAAGATTAACGAAGCACTCAAGCGCCATCGGGCACAGATGTGTCATTTAGAGAGACATAAACAATTTTAACATTCACAGAACAAATCTGTCTAACATGTGTGGACTTAAAAGATCAGGAGAAATATTTTCATCAGCCGTGGTGGTCCTCTTGCACTATTATCCATGCATTTTTGTACATTTTTAGTTAAATATGAGAAAAGTTTTCAGCTTAGGATATAAACCTTAAATATGTATCCTCTTAAAAATAAAATTTGTATGTATTCTGATGTTACATCATCGTGACGCAACATATTTATATTATTTCCTACTTTCCTACTTATGGCTGAGAAGTAGCACCATATTCTGTTAAAAAAAGTGGTACAAAAGTTTATCTAGAGGTGTATCCATCTGTGATTGAAATGATGAGTTTTTAGCATTTTAGATTTGTTTTCAAACAACTGTCCTCCGTTAACGTGAAGCAAAGCAGATGCAGCTTTTAGCAGGTCAGAGGTGCGTGTGAGTGAGAAGCTGTCTGCTGTGTGTGAGTGTTCTTATCTCAGGGTTGCATTAGCATTCATCCAGATGGCTCTCTTCCTGCTTTTAGCTGCGCTGATCTTTAAAGTGAACGGGGTGTGATGCAGATCTTTGCAGGAAAAAAAAAGGATGAAAAGCTCAGAGCACTTCAAAGCTACATGAATTAATCTAATTCCAGAGAGAATTCATTACAAAGTAAAGCAAAAATAATCAAAGAATGTGTTCCTTAACACTGTAAAAAAAGTAAAGATCCAGTTTTTTCTTCACGGAAGTCCATTTTTTGGAAGACTGATGGTTGTATAACATCACACAGTTAAAAAGCACTTACTCTAAACTAATCCCCTGAGGGCTAAACCCAGACAGTCTTCATCACCAGCACAGATCTAGTCAGCAAACAGCGTTTTAATGAAGCGGGGTTTCCACGCAAGCCGACCTTTCCAGTTACACGCTCACAGCTGGATGCTGCATGGTTATGTTTTCAACATGACTCCCAAACAAGGAATTATCCCTCACTAAGTTGTCTCAAACCTAGCACCCACTCTTTCATGTTAAACTCTATATTCCTGGTTACTTGGACCCATGTGATGCAGCAGTATCTGGCTCGGTTTCAATGTTTTCCGTCAGTTTATCTTTGAAAACAGAGTTGAAGGTCAGAGTCAAAAAAAGAAATGAACAGAAGGAGGCAGGGAAATTATCTTATGGAGACCCTAAAATGACATCCAAGTACAAATAAATAAAGAATAGAGAGTTTTCATGCCCACCAGATCGTAACCAGTGCCGACCAGTCACTATCTCATGTGAACCAGTTACTACCAGGTACGCACAAGTTACTATCTTGTTCGCATCATGTGTGTGCACCTGTTAGCTACTACCTGGTAAACACTGGTTGTTATCTGGTGATCACCAGTTACTATCTGGTGTGCATCTGTTAGATACTATTTGATGCGCAACAGTTTGCCATTATTGGTTACTATCTGGTGCTTACCGGTTACTATCTGGTGCATACACGTTAGTTACTATCTCATGGGAACCAGTTACTATCTGGGACGCACCAGATACTATCTTGTACGCATCAGGTACTTTCTGGTGAGCACCAGTTACTATCTTGTGCACACCTGTTAGTTACTATCTGGTTTGCAACTGTTAGTTACTATATGGTGAACACCTGTTAGCTATTTTTGGTTACTATCTGGTGCTCACCAGTTACTATCTGGTGCATATATGTTAGCTACTGTCTAGTGTGCACCTGTTAGTTACAATCTGGTGTGCACCATATAGTAAATATCAGGTGTGCACCTGTTAGATACTATCTGGTGTGCACCATATAGTAAATATCAGGTGTGCACCTGTTAGATACTATTTGGTGCACACCTCTTAGCTATTTTTGGTTACTATCTGGTGCTCACCAGTTACTATCTGGTGCATACATGTTAGCTACTATCTGGTGTGCACCTCTTAGCTACTATCTGGTGCGCACCTGTTAGTTACTATATGGTGTGCACCTGCTGGCTATTGTTGGTTACTATCTGGTGCTCACCAGTTAGTATCTAGTGCATACATGTTAGTTACTATCGCATTTGAACCAGTTACTATCTGGTACGCACCAGTTACTATTTATAGGCATCAGGTACTTTCTGGTGAGCACCAGATGCTATCTTGTTCCCACTTGTTAGCTACTATCTGGTGCACACCTGTTAGTTAGTATCTGGTGTGCACCTTTTAGACACTATTTGGTGCCCACCAGTTTGCTATCATTGGTTGCTATCTGGTGCTTGCCGGTTACCAGCATTTTTTTTTTTTTTTAACTTTTATGTCCTTTTAGATGCTCTGTACATTCTTACTTGTGGTGGAAAAAATGTTTAAATAAGTCAAAAATAATATTAATGCCACTGTTCCATGTTGTACTGGTGAGATATTTTAAAGCTAGTCAATAAAAAAATATCAGCGTATGACAGAAGATGTAAAATCCTTTGACAAAGACTCTCAGACATCTAGGCTCAACAATAAAGTGTCAGACTGCTGGTGTCTCCAGGGAAATATCCGGAGGAGAAAAAGAATCAGTTTACAGGGGTAATGTTGTCAAACGAGCAGGTATGAGTGTACAGTCTCCTCATTCTTTGCTTTATTTATTCCACATTTAACAATAGTTCTTTTGAAATTCAGCTGCAGTTTGGATTCTGCCTGGAAGTGAGTTGAATTCATAGTAGGTGCAGGCATTCTTCATGCAAGTTATTGTTTGTAATATATTGCACATGACTTGTATCTAGTTGCATCAGCAAAGGAAATCATGTTGTTGTGCAGCTAAATAAGAAATACTAATAATTGGATGTTTTTGGAAGAAGGGACAGTGATGATGTTGGTAAAAGGATGCGGAGCAGGAAAGAGGCCCAGAGGAGGTTCATTGATGCAATGATGTAGTGGGAGGAGAATGCAGAGGATAGTGTTAGTGGATTGTTCACCAATAGTGGTAGTAAAAAAAAAAAGAAAAAAACGATGAATTATCTTTGGAGTGTATGCAGTGATGATATAATTTGAGGTTTTATCGGCACGAGCAAAAACATGGTAAACGGTTTAATGGTTTAAGTATGCTAATTGATTTGAAATTTAAAAAATCAAATTACACCTTTATGAATACTGTAGTTAACTCTGCTTAACCAAATACTGTAGATTTCACAATTCAAACCAGAGAAAAGTCCAGTCTGACATGTAGACTCCCACTAAATCCTAAAACATTCATCATCTGAGCTGCTCCAGTGATCTGGGAGAACAAAAAACTGCTCCATCTCCCCTCCAACGACAACGGATAAAAGAGGTCGGTGCTTCTGAATCAATACCGGTCGCCTCATTCTGCCGATGCCGACGGAATCGGTCTGCTGCACGAGTGTCAAGTTGCAGAAAGACCTTCACTCCAGTGTGAGTTACCGGCAGGATGACGTCAGTGTCCAGAGAGAATGAATGAAAGGGAACTGGTTCATCTCTCGGATGTTTAGGTTTTCAGCATCTTACTACAGATAATCTGTGCACTCATCCTGCAAAAAGAAGAGAACACACTGTGGTACAAGACAAATTCTGAAACTAAATCAAAGGGGAAGATTTAAAAATTGCATAAAAATTATTTGATGTTTAATTCTAATACATTAGATATAAACTGATATAAACTAATCAGCAGCTAAATCAGCTTTAAAAGGCAGTCCAGCATGAATAAAAACGTAGAAAACTCTGTTTTGTCTAAAATTCCAACTATTTTTTTTTTTAAAATGTATGAAACAAAGTGGACTAAAAAAACAAAAACAATCCAGCAATTCGAATAAAAAGAAAAAAGTGCACTTCATCTCTCCCTAGTGATCATATGCAGAAATGCAGCACACTAGTGCATTTTTTTTTTTTTTTTTTTT
>NC_050533.1:10285508-10309687 GCF_002922805.2 Oryzias melastigma
TACAAACAAGGGAAACGTGGTCAGTTTTAGCCACCAATCAAAATGCAAAATTATAAGAAAAAAAGTTTAGATTTAACAAGAATTAAGTTGTAAAATTATAAGAAAAAAAAAATCAAAATTTTAGAGATAAGTCAAAGAATTACAGCAAAAAAGTTAAACAATTTACAAGAATAAAGGCGAAAAATTATGAGAACAAAAAGTTTAAAACTATAGAAAAAGTTCTAAAATTTTTTTAAAATAAAGTTGTAAAATTAAATTAAAAATGACAAGAATAAAGTCTCAAAATTACAAGCAAAAAAATACAACATTTTAAAAGAATAAACAATTATACAATTATTTTAAAAGTCAAAATTTTAGAAAATTAAGGTTGTACAATTATACTATGTGCCGTAAAAAATACTGATTTACTTTATATATCACTCTAATTAAAAAAATGAAAAAAAGACAAGAGGTTGTGTCATAGCAACTCAATTTTTAATATTGTAAGATATAAAAATCTTCATCTTCATCATACAATAACATCTTAACATAACACCATTAGTCAAAGAAGGAAAAGGTTTGCCATCAAACAAAGAGCTGAAACATAATTTGATCCCTTTTGAGGTAAGACAGCTGCTGAATTCGGCCTCTCAGGCCTTTCCCTTCAGAAACGGGCAGTTCGGCTGAAATTCACTGATGGGCATCGATGCTGAGCTGAAAGTGGGTTTCATTTACGGAGAAAACATTTGCTCCCACTAAGAAGACTTCAAATTGAAAGTTGGAGTGTTAACAAGTTACTTAATAATTGTATGAAAGGGAAACGGAACACTCAAGAATGAGTGCAGGTCTGTTTGTTACCACTGATTGAATAGAACGATTGGACATTTGAGTGCTCAGTTTCACTAAACAGCCTTTTTTTAATTTCTAAAACAAAAGAACACAGCGTGTCTTCCACTATTTGGACAAAAAAGAAAGAAAACAACAAAAGCAGCCAAAAAAAAAAAAAAAACAAAAAAAAAAACATCTTGCAATATGCATAGAGAAACACAGAGGAGGGGAAAAAAGAGTAGATAGCAAGTCCCAACATGCCACATAGTTCCTTGGGCAGGTCTTCTTTCACAGAAAGCCACCTATTTTACTATTTTGGTAGTAATAAAAATAATAGATGTCTCAACTGTTTTCCAGCAGATCGACCAAGCAGAGAAAGAAGGGAGAGCAGCGAAAGAGGAAGCCACATTACGTCATCACGTCACCAGATCATGCACATGACTCTGCAGCATCCCGCGAGACACACACACACACACACACACACACACACACACACACGCACACCCTGGAAATCAACAATAACCAAACATTAGCATTTGACATTTCCCAGAAGCCACTTTTTTTCTGGTTGTACCAAAGCCAAAGAGGCATTTATGGCGAAAAAAAACAAACAATATTCATATTAACAATGCTATTCAACAAACATTTAACAGCAGTTTGACAGAGGGGTGGTCCGCTGCTGCCCGCACAGGCTGATTTGGCAGCACGACCAGTCGTTTAAAGCTCATGGACGCTACGAAAAAAAACAAAAACGAAGGACAACAAAACAGGCAGACAGACAGGCGTGCAGCGAGAACCAATTACAGCAGTGATCAGGAGAAATGGCCACCATCGAAAACATGGCTCCACCCACTGTGTGGCAGGTCATGCACGCACACTCACACGCACAATCACAACCAACACTTCACTACATCTGCCAAAAAAAACCCTACACCCCTTCTTTTTTTCTTGTTCCCTTTCGCTCCCAATCCATCCTTTGTTACTGGCGGTCAGCAGCGAGGAGGATGATGGCGAGAGCGGGAGAACGGATGCCACGTGATGGGTAGGGGGGCAGGATCACAGGTCAGTGTTCCTTGGCTTGATTTTTTGGCGGGTGGACTCCCCAAAGCAAAGCTGACTGGGTGGTTTTTGGAGCAGTAAGGTGTGGCTCGACTCCAGTGAGGTGAAAGGCGGTTCGGAGTCTCTACAGAGACGTGGAGGGAAGCTTCTTCACGCGCCTCTGAGCGAGGAAGGAGCTCTCGATGGGCTTCAGCTCGGGGGTGGGCTGCGAGTTCTTCAGGGCGGAGTAGGTGGCCGCCATTGCACCCTGCAAGAGAACGGGGAACAAAGTAATATTAAGTAAAATGGCAGCATGGGTTCATGGGAAGGAAATGATGCATCATTTTTAGAAATGCAAAAAATAGATGCAGAGCAAGAACAGCGTTTCTAACCACGTCTTCTAAGAGCAGCTGATTTTAGGGGGCGGAGTCAGTCAGATGTTTTTTTTTTGTAAAGGAAGTTGACTTTAAAAGTCCACACTGAGGAAAATCATGTTTTTAACATTTTCTTGTGGCATTTTTCTGATAATGGAGGACATATAGTAACAGAATAAGCTTAAATCTGTATTTTTGAGTTTTTTTTTAATTAGTCAAATCATGTCAATGTAAACAAAAAAACGACATTTGACAAAAGAGCTTAGTTGAAATACACTAGGCAGGTCTCTCTGCAATGGTGAGGGAAAGGGGGGCGGGGTTGCTCCAAGCTAACAGTGTAGCCCACAACTCAGAGGCAAATTTCTAATACCGCTCTGCAGATACTATGTTCTAGAAAACTACTTAAAAAAAAATAAAAATTTGCTAAAAACATAATATTCACAATTACACTGGGAACGTTTTTAAAATAGATCAAAGAAAATAAAAAAGATTTAAAAAATATAATAAAGTATATGTATATAATTTCAAAGTGAAATATAATGGAATTTATTAAAAAACAAACATTATGTAAAATAAAAAAAATTAATACGTCAAATTAAATTAAAAAAATTTGTAAAAAAAAATAAAATGAATAAAAATATATTATAAAATAAAAGTCAATATAATATAAAAAATAAAGTAAAAAATAATAAAATAAGTTAAAATTATAATAAAAATATAATAAAATATATAATAGTATAATAAATGAAATAAAATAATAAATAAAATAAAATGATGAAAAACTATACAATAAAATAAAACAACAAAATATATGAAAATAAAATACAACACAATAAAATGTGATATAATACAATGTGTTAAAATAAAATAAAAACTACATTAAAATAAATAATACAAATATATAATATATTAAAATAAAAGACAAAACACTAACTTATAATATAATATAATATATTTTTTACATTTACTTAGGACATAGGGGTGTTTTGTTTTCTCTCAATAAAATAATACAAATGAGATTAAATAATTAATCTAAACAAAAAGTAAATAATACTTATGGGGACTGAATTGTGAGAATAGACATGTTTTTATTTGCACTTTAATCATCATCAAATTAGACTTTTTTGTAACTAACTCAGTCGGTTTTGTTACCTTGACCAGTTTAGGGTCCTGATGTGGAAGTTGGCTGTTGGGTAGTTTTTCTCTCTGGACGATCCAGGGGTGTTTGAGGACCTGCTTAGCCGTCAGTCTCTGAAGGGGGTCCACATGAAGCATCTTGGAGACGAGGTCCTAAAAGCAGCAAAAGTAAATCCATTATAGAAAAAGAAAGATAAACGGAGTAAAAGTCTTAAACCGATGTGGAGGATGGATGTACCTTGGCTGCGTCAGACACCGTGTCCCAATTTCCTCCATTCAGACTAAAGTGACCGTTTCCTATTCTGTTCAGAATCTCATTTGGGGTATCTTCAGGTCCGTTAGCAAACGGAGTAAAACTGGTGAATAAATAGACAAAAAATTGTCAAAACAAATGATGCACACACAAAAAAAGCTGTGATAATGTGTAGTATCTCCTCACCCAGCCAGCATGGTGTACAGTAAAACTCCCAGACTCCAGATGTCACATCCTTCATCATAACCCTGACGCTTCAGCACCTGGGAGGCAAAAATACCACATTTTTACCAAGATTATTAACTCATAAATCCAGACTTTTGGGTTGAGTCAGGAGATGCAGGTTCACCTCAGGAGCCACAAAGTTAGCCGTGTAGCACGGGGTCATGAGCAGGCCGTTGTTGGCACGCAGCTGCTTAGCGAAGCCGAAGTCACAGATCCTGATGGACTCGGGATTGCCCGACTCGTCAACGTAGAGAATGTTACTGGGCTTCAGGTCTCTGTGGACCACCTGGAAAACAGAGAGGTGCAGGACAGGAGTGAAGATTGAGGAAAGGATTACAAAATTCAAAAAATGTTATGTTATTTATAAGTATAATTTTTCATATAAAATGATATAAAAGTAAAAAAAAAAAATATATATATATATATATTTTTTAACGTTTAGTTTATTTTTACATGTTATCATTTTGACTAAATATATATTTTACAGAGTAAAATATTGAAAGTTATTGAAAGCTTAAGTTGATTTATTCTGGAATAATTTTCCTTATGGATTTTAGTCATAGTAATATTAAAAAATGACGGCTTTAAAGCTTTAAAAATTTGGTTTTAGTTCGTTCTATAAATGTTTATCCTGTTTTTGTTTCTATCAATATAGCTTAGTTTGGTGAGTTTTTTAAAATGACAGAAGAAATATTTCCGCACTAATTTGAGTCAACTGCAGCACTAAAATGAGCTTCTGCCAGGCTGACGGCAGCTGAATCTAGTAATTAAAAAGGAGCTGTGAAGCTGATCACGAGAGGCGTCAGTCGGTCGCCCTCACCCCCTGGGAGTGCAGGTACTCCACCGTCTTGGTGATGGTGTGGAGCACGGCGCTGGCCTCTCGCTCTGAGAAGAATTTCTGCTTGAGGATGCGGTCCAGCAGCTCTCCTCCACGCATCAGCTCCGTCACCAGGAACACCTGCTTCCCGTTGTCGTACACCTGAGGCAGAAACAGTTTTGTAAATCTATTACTTATACCTGAAGTGAAAAAAAAAAACAAAACACAGGTGAATCTGTACGAACATCCTTCAGGGTGATGATGTTTGGATGCTGTCCGTATCGAAGGAGGATGTCAATCTCCTCAGAGGGGTCTGTGCTGGTCTTGTCAATCACCTGTCAAATATATATGAATAATAAAATTCAGCTCCACATATAAAGTTTATATAAACCAAAAATGTTTTAATACCTTGACGGCGTATTCGGTGTTGGTGGCTTTGTGGACGCAGCGCTTACAGACGGAGAAGGAGCCCATGCCGATGTCCTCCTTGAGGACGTAGCCGTCGCTGAACAGCAAGTTCTTCCCGTGCAGCTGCTGCAGAACCAGCGCGGACATCAAAAGTGAGGCGGAGGTGTGACAAACTGACAGCAGATGACAAAGCTGGGGGGCTGTTGATGGATTTCATGGAAAGAGACGACTGCGTTTGTTCAGTCGCCCTCTCTGTGTTAAACTGTCACTCTGAATCTGTCACACGGAGTTAATTACAGCTCCTGTCAGGCCCGAAAACGGGATCTGAAGCCATGCACTTACACTCCTCCCCCTGTGCTGGAGTCTGCACAACGTATTCACTACACAAATGTGTTGCTCCTGTCCCTCCTTTTGCTGTTGTTTTATCATTTAACACTTAACCCTTTCTTTAAATTAACTTTATTAATGAATTGTTAGCACGATCACTGACGTTCCAGTAGATTCTGATGAGTTACAGTAAGATTTTGTGCGATGCCTTAAATGTTAAAGGGTTAAAATGGGGCACTTTCATGAAGTTTTGGTTATTTTAAGAGATTATGGATTTCTTTCTTGATTTGATATCATTATTTGTGTCCATTTTCTTTTGGAAGCTATCTTTAATTTGTTTTTTATACTTTTGTTTTTTTTTAAGTAATTGAAGAAGCTGTGGTTGAATCTCATCACACATTTTACTCATTTTACATAACTATTTCATCAAAGATGTGCACAGAAATTTAGTGCACATAGAAGTTTGTCCCAAGTCAGAAAAAATGAAGTTAGGCTCTGAGGCCATTTTTAAAAATGACTTTTTTCAATTTTTATGCTTAATATTTAAAAAAAAATGTAAATATATATTTTTTGTAACTATTATTTTGTATTTCAAATAAATAAGACTTGCAAAATGTATGCAAACTACCTCTGTAGAAACAAGTAAATCTTTGACCAGAAGATAATCACAGCTTTACGTTTTTGCCATCTTTTTCAGTCAGGAAGTATTCTGTGGCTGCCATGACAACCATTGGTACTTGGTTTACTGAGGCTCAACTCTGTTGTAACAACTGAAACAGAAAATTTGACATATGATGCAGATTTATGCAAAAAATTGTAATGTTCTCAACTGCTACTCTTTTTTCCCCCCATAATTAATCAATGAATTTTTTTTTTTTTTTGTATTTAATGTTTTAATTGTGCACACAGTTGGACACTTCTTTTAGCTGCCTTTCACCAATAACTTTGGTCACTTTATTGCCTGATAAAGATTCAAAACAATTGAATTATTTCATTTTATAACACTAAAATCAAACTTGTTTTTCTAATTCTACTAGTTTGTTTTCCTCTTGGAGTTATTGTTGGCTTCACAGCTTTAGGCTGTAAAAAAACAAAAAACATGTCTGACTAAACTCTCACCTTGACCACGGGGTGTGGTGGAGGCTGTGGCGGCTCCACCGAACCGTCCTCCTCCAACATGGTTGATGCAACAAAGCTGAAGCCCCTGAAGAGCTGATGAGCTCCGGCACTTGGCGGCACACCAGGAGAGTCTGAACAATAGGAACCAAAATACATTTAGCAGTCGACGGGTTCCATCATTTTAACCAGCAGCTGTCAGCGAGGCTCCAGTCAATCTCTTATTCACCTTTTGGTGTGCGGGAAGTGAATTCAGAATCAAAGTAGAAGGTGTCATCCGGACGGGCAACGGCTGGTCTGAATGGAGGTTTGACTTCTTTTCTAAAGAGTTTCTGAATTGGAATACAAAAAAATGCATATTTTAAAAAACAAAATATCTATATTTTATGCAAATGTTTTCTAGAGTCAGACACTTACATTCCAGTCTATAGTAGCGAAGAATCCGTGTCGCTTGATCTCCTCTGCTCCATCAGCTCCAGATCCTACAACATTTAAAAGCATCAAACTGTATAAAAAAGGAGATTTTTCATCATTTCCTGTAAAAATCACAGAGATGAAACTAACCCAGTCTGTTGGAGGGATTCCTCTTGAAAAGAGCTCTGAGCAGAGACTGGGCCTCCACACTCAGGAACTGGGGCTGCCCTGCAGGGAGAGACGCACAACGCTCAGCTTTGATGGCTGCACCTGAATGCCTGCAGTTTGTGACAAAAGCCTTTTGTATGCTGCGAACACAACCAGAAGGAGCTCACTTCAGAATCAGGTTCATGGTTTCCTTGCGGTCCTTCCCTTGAAACGGCAGCGCTCCTGTCAGCATCTCAAACTAGGAAAAAACATGCAATCAGGATAACTGAAACAAACCCCCCCCAAAAAAACAATTGTTTTGCTCCCTACCATCAGTACTCCAAATGACCACCAGTCGGCGCTGTGGGTGTGTCCCTGCCGGTTCACGACCTCAGGAGCCATGTACTCCACAGTACCACAGAAGGAGTAGGCTTTCTTCTCATGGTCAATCGCCTCTTTACACAAACCAAAATCTGGAAATAGCAACAAAAACTATAAGTGTCAAAAAAATATATAAATAAATAAAAAACTGGAACGACTGCAAGAAATCTGATGATCTCGAGTTTCATTTTTATCCAAACTGTGTGGTGTCATCTGAACCTTCTACCCCTGATAAGCCATAATTAACATATAGACTCGAATGCAGATATCTGCTGTTAAGATAAGAGTGTGAATGTCAGTGAAGCCAAGGAGAGGGGGCGTGTGATCTCTGGAGGATCGGTGCTGCAGAGGCACTCACCTGTGAGCTTGATGTGTCCCTCTTCATCCAAGAGAATGCTGCAAACGAAGATACTTAAAGTCAAAACCAAGCACAAATAAATGACTGGAGCTGTTTCTCGTATCTGTGTCAGAAGAAAAGAGGAAATGCAGTCGGGGAGGAAGAAATATGAGCAGCGATGTATCATAAAAAGTGTTTGCTTTGCATTGTTTGATAGGAAGAGCAATCGGGTTTTATAGAGACCCAGAACCACAAAGCTTGAATCAATATAAAAGGTTAAAAGCTTTCAGTACTAAAAAAAAAAAAAAAAGTGCCATAACTCGATGAGAAAAAGCTCTAAATTTATGTAGTAGACGTTTAGCTAATGCACCGATTTTACCTAACTTTAGCTCATACATCTATAGCTACAGCTCTAGTGTAAATTAGCCAAACTGTAGCAGTTTGAGGCATTTAAAGACCAACTTCAATGAAACATATATAAAGAAAATTAAGATTAAAATTGCATTGGAGTGTTTTTAATTCAAATTGTTATGAATCAGGAGCAGATGGAAAAAAATATGTTTGAAAAAGATTGTATTTGTTAGGCTACAGGCCTTATGAGGAGGCATCAGAAGAATCTTTTTATTTTTAAATTGTTGGCATTAACATGCATGTAGATGGCGGCCATTAGAAGCCTGCTTTTTTTTATATAGTATATGATATAGACAGCCGACATCCAGAGACATTTTAAAGAAGACTTTGGGTTCTAGCTGCTGATTATTCAGAGAGCTGCCGGTGATCCGGCCTGTCTGCCCAGCTGTCGCCTGATTTTGTAATGACATCATCCCCCCTTGTCACTGGACTGCCACCGTGGGAACTTGAAATGTGGTAGGGTGGTCACTGAACAATGTAAACTTTTGGAGAAAAATCGTCCGATCGCTGTAAAATTTCAGCTTTTTCTCAAAACCTCTAGTTTTTTTAAGTTTTGGCTAAAAATTGCATAATTATAATTAAAAGACCACTGGGAACACTTTTACATTAGAACAAAATATGATGGGAGTGGGGTTTTAAGCATCCCTCTCCATTAAAGAACAGAAAAAAGGTGAATACTGCAGCAGTCAACATTTCAATCATCTGATCTGTTTGGTGAATTTGTTCTAACCACATTTTTTTCCCCCATTCCAAATCCGTTTCATATAGTCAGCAGGTCAGCATGAGCATACGTCAATAAAGTAAATGTCATCATGTTGGTCAGATATTAGATTTTGAACTATTAGCTCACTTTTCCGGTTTGAGGTCTCTGTAAATGATGCCAAGGCTGTGAAGGTGGTCCAGTCCCAACGCCAGCTCTGCTAGATAAAACTTCACATCCTCCTCGGTGAACATCACCTGTGAGTCAAAAAAAAGAGAACTTAGACCCTTAAAAATGACAGAAGCTGTGGTCAGCCCAGCACAGAATGACTCACCTCTTTAGAAAGTCTGGTGAAAAGATCTCCCCCTCTGAGAAAGTCCAGGATCAGATACAGCTTCCCTTCAGTCTGGAATGCTGGAAATGCAAAATAGATTGTAATCTTTAGCCGAATTCATCCTCAAGTTTTACAAAAAAAAAAAAAAATACTTTAAGTTTTATTTTGGGAAAACTGTTGAACTCTGTTCATCCATCTTGGTCGCATCACTTAAAGCGGCTAGCTTCATGGCTAAGTTGTAACCCAAAGCTAACGACAAAAACTAATCAATAAAACGTATTCAGACAGTTTCTTTGGGGAGAAAAGAGGCAGTAAGGAAACCAAATAAGAACCTTCAACTTCAGAGAACAATAAAGCTGCTGTTTACAGACAAAACCAGGAGTCTTCCTCAACATATGGAATTTTTGAGACAGTTGTTTTCAAGTAGCAGAAGCTGCTATGGCTAAAACGCAGTGACAGATTCTTGTATTCTCTCACGCAGGTAATAAAGTTAGAGACACAATGGATTTGTTTATATTATAGTTAGAAAATGCCAGTTTTAGCATGGTTGAGTCAATTTATTCTTGTTATTTTTATCCATCACACCTCAAAAGTCAGGCGTAGCTGAAGCTAGCATCCGGTTGTTAGCGTCCATTTTGATGTTTAAGGAAAAATCTTCGTTACAAAGCTCAAACCAGCCACAAAAA
Source organism: Oryzias melastigma (assembly GCF_002922805.2). Lineage (NCBI taxonomy): Eukaryota > Metazoa > Chordata > Actinopteri > Beloniformes > Adrianichthyidae > Oryzias > Oryzias melastigma. The sequence goes on from NC_050533.1 coordinate 10,295,421, forward strand.
ATTTTACAGATAATGAAGATTCAATCAAATAAAGTTGCTCATTTGTGGAAACTTGTAAATTTGAGAATTTTCCTACAGCAAAGCTGAATTACGTAGACATCCGTTCAGAAACTTTAGCTCATAAAATGTTCCTTTGTGTTGAAAAAAATACCCAATTTATGTAAAGACAAAATATGATCAATATTTTTGCTCTGAAAGATAATCGGAGCCTGGATTGAGTATTAAAATAGAAAAAGAAAATCATGTAATGTTTTATTTATAGATTTCTTTTTCAAATCAGAAATGATAAACAACCTTGTTTCCATGAATCTTCATCATCTCTATAAATAAAACATCTACTGATATTTTTTAGACTTTTTTTAAACTAAATTTCTTGTTGTAGCATTTTATTTTAAAAATACATTTTCAGAAACAGGAAGTTTAGAAATCCCAACTTTGGCCCCTTCGTGACCGGTTTGTGATAATATTGTCTAATTCAAACCGGTCCATGAGGTGTCAAATGTTGGGGACCACTGCTATAGAGGAATGGATCAGCTTCAAACTGACTCACCGTAGTGGAGCTTGACGACAAACGGGTGGTTGACATCTGCCAGGATGTCTCTCTCCATCTTGGTTCTGACCCGATCTCTCACTAATAGAAAAAAGAGGAGTTCTGTGTTACCAAATGAGAAACTTTTACCATTTATTTGTGTTAGGGATATACCAACTTTTACTAAAGTTTTTATTTTTTAAAGTTATGGTCGGATAAATTGGTCCCTCGCGACATCTTGGTTCACCTTAGGAGGTGTCCTTTTTTTATTGCAATTTTGCATGTTTTTTTAATTTTCAGTATACTGTGTTTTGCATCCTGATTGGTTGGAGACAATTGTCTTACAAGAGAGTTACAAGAAATCTTTGTTTTCATTCTATAATTATTTTTCTATTAACTTCCAGAGTTTAAACAAGAGAAAAAACTGTAAAAATGTTCATGTCTGTCTTAGAAAAATGTTAAAAAAATAAGTGTATTGAGGGGTTTTACAGCCTGAAAACATCTATATTTGGCAAGTTATTTTTAAAACGTATCTCCACGATAAACGAGGAAACACTAGTTTGAAGTCTAACCCATCTCTAAATTAAAAAAAGCAACATTTACTGCAGATTGAAACACATAAAAACAAAGCAGCAACAGGTGAAACTTTAGTTGTTGAGGCTCAGAACTTTACAAAGGTGTCAAAGAAACCCACTGAAAGCTGTGGTGGTCTGTGTCATCATGCTATGAAGCTCTTACAGGAAATGTACACACCCCCTTATGTGTGTGAAATGATGTTTATTCTTAAAGGATGGAAGATTCATGCATGCACTTAAATGTATTTTACAATAATACAAGCATTGCTTCTGTACCTTTCAGTGTGGCCTTCTTGAGAACCTTCATGGCATAGAGCTGGTTAGCATCAGGAGGAGTCACCTTTCGCACAAGGAACACCTAAGAATAATAATAAAAAAAGAATATTATTGTAGCTCAACTGGAGAGGAGTGCATTTCTGAATAAGATGTGAGTGTGACATCACCTTTCCAAAGGAGCCCTGTCCCAGAACCTTGAGCAGCTCAAACTGGGAGGCGTCGGCCTTCTCCGAGCCCTCTTTGACCACATTGGTGATGTTGTACTCTTTGACGTCTCCGTCTTCCTGCAGAGTGAAAAACGAAGGAGTGTGAAACAAAAACAGAACGATAATATGTGAGCACGATGGCGTGCATTTGTTGTGAAGAGTATGTATGTATGTGGGAGTGTCTCCTGCTGTAAATAGCGCCGCATCAGAAAAAAAGCTCTTGAGAAAGAGGAAGCAAAGAGAGGAAAAAAAAAAAAGACGTGTGAGAAAGTATTTCAGATTAGACCCTGTGGCTTCTCATCAAAATGCTTTTGCATTTCCCCGCAAAATGCAAATTGGAGTGTGTGCAAGTTAAAGTAAAAGGAACTTTAACTGCGCACAGCTACAGGACACTGCTGCTTGCTTTAGGGCTTAAAAGCAGTTTTGGTTTGGCACAGCTGACAGCTCCAAGGCACTCTTCGGTGACCTGCTGTCGGCCTCACGCACATCTCATCTCACCGAAACTCATCGAGGCATTAAGGGCTTGAACCACAAACACAAATACAGCCGTATTTACCCAGCAGGCAACATTTTAAGTGACATAGCGGTAAAACCAGCACATTTTCTGTTTTTACATTTTTGGGGGGACATTCTTGATAACTAACTTCAAAATTAGGACACCAGAATTTCCAGTTTATTCTTAGACGTTTGCCACCTGCACGAAACATGACGCAAACCATGACTATGTTCAATATGAAGCATTTTTAGATAGGTATTAGTGGACATCAATAGAATTCTGAAGGGAACCCAAAAAAAGCACCTTTGATGGTCTTTAAGTCCGATTGATCATCTTTTCATCTATTTTTAAATAGATTTCTTATTTAAAACCTATAATTTTCTAGGACATAGTTTCTGCAGAAGAAGGAGTTCCTCAGAAATTCGCCTCTGAGATGTGGACGGGGCGCAAAGTAAGCCTGCCCTCCATTCCCATCATCCTTTTGTTTGAACTTCTGCTAGCTTACAGCCCCTCACAACCCCATTAGTGGTGCAACAAAAATGGAGAGCAATATTGGAGCTATCCAGCCGTAGAGTTTGGAACCGGATGCCAACAAAGACGTACATGGATCTATTTGTCTGCAAGTGGACGCATTGGAATGGAGCAGCAGCAACTTCAGGTAGTGATGGGAGAAAAAAAAATCAATTTTAAGAAACATCGATTATCAATTCTGAATCATTTTATGAATTTTAAATAATCAATATTCAAAAAATACATTTGATTTAAAGTAAAAGTAACAAGTGGAACTAAACGTGAAGTGTTTTTTTAATCTGACATTTTTGAAGAGCACACAAATATGATTTTCTCACAGATCTCATCATCCCAACGTTCCCGACTTTGCTTAAAGTGACCGTTTGGAAGCATTTTGGCTTTTATAGTGTCGAGGGTTGATTGGATAACAGTCATGTGGTGTGTAATTTAAGTCACATCAAAATTAAATATGTAGGGAACACGACTAGTTTGTGAAATCACGATGAGCGGCTACCTAGACATCATTTATTTTGTTTGACGCGAGTTGAAGAGCGTTAAACTGGTCTAATAATAAAATGTAACATTATCTTATTTATTATGGAGTTCAAGGAACATTTTTCCCTTTTGATGTGGTGATTATCAAACACAATATTTTTAATTTTAAGACTTTAAATTATATTTAATCTTATGCTTCATAACAATGATTAGTAGCTATTCAGAGTGGCTAAAATAAATAGATTGTATATTCTTCATACACTGTTTCTACTGGATTATTAACCAATCATGTTTCATGTTTATGCTCCAGTTAACAGCAGTAATAAGTAGAAAAAAGGATAAAGACTCAAAGTAATCCTAAAGCATAACAAGAGAAAATTTCCTTTTTGTCTTGTGTTCCTGTTTGGGACAGGAAGTCTTTTATTTTGAAAGAAAGTCATATGAGCTTCTGTCAAAAGTAAAAAACAACTTTGAGAAAATTCCCATTTATCTTAATATTTATGTATTTATTCACACCCAATACTAAATATAATTTATATTTATTATAATAAACAACAATATAATAATGCAAAGTAGTATCAAATATTCAAAATAAATAAATAAATAAATAAAATGAAAAAAAGGCTTTGCAGCTCCTATTAGGTTTTAATCTGTACCAAACGGGTTCAAATGGCTCTTTTCCTGGCAAAGGTTGCAGACCCCTGGTCTAGTGTCTTGTAGTAAAGAGAAACATTCTTAAAAAAAAAAAAAAGAGCAGATCTGAGATGTATTGATAAATGTTTAATTAAATAGTTGCCTCCTGAATCATAATTAAATCGTGACATGAATCAAACATTCCCACCTCTAGCTTCAGGCATCAAACCTACAAGGTTTTTCCAACTGATTTTTCTGATAATTTGAATTAAGAAATACTCAGAAATACAATTTTAAGCTGAATTTTCTTTCTATATGTCCCCCATCATGGGAAAAATGCTACAAAAAATGTTAAAACTGAAAAAAAATTAAAAATTCAAATTCTAAGGTATTTTCCAATTTATACACATTAAAATTGAAAATATAGGGATTAACCCTTTAACACCTGGAGCGTCGTCAGTGAAGCCTAAACATAAAATCTTTAACATATTGTAACTTTTAACCGTTTACACGATCAATGATAGATTCTGAAGGAGAGAATCTACTGGATTTATGCTGATCATGTTAACGGTTGAAAAGTTACAGTCAATTAAAGAACATTAAAGGGTTAAATAGTGGTTTGATATGCATAAAATTAATTTTTCTAACAGAAAGTACATGGACTGATCTTTGTTTTCACAGGAGTTTAAACAAATCAAGCCACAGACCACTACAGCATGTGACAGTATTTGACAACAGGAAACCCGAGCTGGTTGAAAACAGGATTTCAGTTGCACTTTGTTTCTGATTAACCAGTGATAAAGACAGGATAAAGAAGAAAAACAAAAACGCTTTGGGTTCACTTAAATTTTACGCAATGCTGTCAAATAAATCAGTAAATCGTAAAAAGAAAAAAATAAAATTGACAGGCGTTTTTTTACCGTCCACAGGTTCCTCGGTTCAGGGGCAACAGCGGTATCAGAGCTGCCTGCTGCCGCGTTCGATCTGCAGCTCTTATGTTTAACGGGCCGGCCTGTCAACGGCTTGTTCTTCCCGAACAGGTAGAAGAAGAGCATGCGGATCTTTCTCTTGTCCTTCTCCATCTCCACCTTTCCCAAACGCCTTTATGGTCATCCACAAAGAGGCAGAGGCAGCGCCAGCTCGCATAAATCATCTCGGACTTCACCTGATCCCAGCACTCGTTAGACTCTTCCGTGCGCTCATGTTAGAAAAGTTTGCTCTGCTGGTAGATGTGGAGAAACTTTCAGACTTTTTTTTTTTTTATTTTCTATCCGTTTCCTCCAGCATTTCAGTCAAGCTGGTGAGGCCTTTTTTCCTTCCATCTCCTCTCCGTCTGTCATTCTGTAGGAGTCTGATCAGACCTGAGCTTGAACGCCGACTACTGCTGCAGTAAGGTGGAAGTACAGCGAACAGGAAGGAAGCGCCTACTCTAATTCTCACCGTCCTGCGCCCGGCCTCAACAAGAATCTGCATCTTCATCCTCCAGAGCGAGAAAGCATAAAGAGGGACGGAGTGAAGTTTAGAAAAAGATTGATTATAAGAACTTTTTGTTCATGAAAATGTGCAGAGAGAGGGTGATGTGTCCTCTCAGAGAGTCAGCGTGACGATTCAGATGACTCACTACACGATCTATGCTCCCACATTTCATTCCTGCTTCCCTCAACGTTTCAAAAGAAGACCCTACCTGCCCAAATAAAACCTTCCCCTTTATTGCTCAGCACTAATGAAACCCTCATGAGCCATCATGAAGAATAACTTCTCTATTGACCAAAGAGCTGCTAGAGATGCATTGCAGTTCAAAAACTGCAGGGGTAATATTGCTGAGTGGGGCATGAAATCCACAGCAGGGAAAAAAAATAACATCTGAATAACAGGCAGATAGCAAGACAGGATCGGGAAGAGTTACGAGCTTACCTTATGCTTAAAATTGGCAAACTCCTGCTCAATCCAGGTGATACGAGACTCATTCTATAAGAGGTATTTAGGTAGAGACATAAAAATGACAGATATAAATGAGGTCTCCCCTTCCACAGATGTTCTGTCGACAAATATACTTGCACACAAACACACACAGGGGGGATCAAGAGAGGGAAAAGGTAGGGATGGGTTACCACATGGGGCAACAGGAAACTCGTCTTTTCTAAAAATTTCACTTCCCCGTTTTTTTCTTCTTTTCTGAGTAGACCTGATTTCCTTCCTGTTTCATAACCAACGTGCAAACGTTCCCCAGCACTACAATGGAGATTTCGCACTAAAATATTGACTTATACTTGAGGTTCCTTTATAGTGTGAGGCTGTTCTAGAAAAATATAGCAGCCATGTTCTTCAAGAAATGATAAAAACCTGCATAAAAGGTGGTTTGATGAACAGTTTGGGTCCAAACTTTCCTTCAGTCTTTAAACATGCAACTGAATAAGGCTAAAATTATTCAAAAGCTTAAAAAAGCTCTTCACATACAGAAAAAAACCCCTCTCCCAAAATATCTCAACACAACTGCACAAAGTGACGGGCAAGCCCCTGCTTCTCTGCAAAGCCTTCACCCAAGCACCTCCCACCCACACACACATTCACATCAAGTACAGATCACGAGGAGAAAGTGGCCACTTGCCTCCGCTGCGCGAGTTTTGGTGCGAAATATAAACCTCCACATGTCTGAGTCCAGATATTTCCATGTCACCGCCACAGTCACCGGTGACGGAGTCACTCCACTGGCTTGCAAGTATAGTTTCTGTATCAGTTAGCTAACCACCCCCAATGTATGCAATACCACAGAGTGATACAATCTGACACATGCACGCAAAAAGAGGCCGAAATGGGAAGTGAAGATTAAAAAAAAGAAAAAAAAAAGAAGCAGACTGATTTGTTGGTGGAAGGAAGAGACAGGAAATGACCATTTTATTTTTCTTTAGAAAAAAAAAATATTATTCTATTAGCAAACTAAAGTAGAATTGGGAAATGAACACTAGACTTTTAGTTTTTATTGTGCTGCAACATTGGCATTTTTTATTTTAGAAAAAAAATGTTAAATTTAAAAAAATAACACAAAAAAGTTAAAAATTCCACATTTACATACACCTTTACCACCTTAAAAACCAACAGACTACTCGTTTTTGTCAAAGTTGAACTGACCTGTGTCATCACCTGCACAGTCTTGTAATGCCCCCTGTTTAACACAAGGGGTCAGTGCAGGTCTACGGCCAGGTGAGGGTTCTAAGACCAGCTTTGGCCAAGTAAGGACATGCTTACCCTGCTGGCTCATGCCTCATAAAATCCCAGCATTGGCTCTGACAGCAGTTTCAGATAAGGGAGGTATAAAGCTAAAGAAAAAAAAAAAAAAAAGGAAGTATGTGTGTCGTGACTCCAGCAAAACTGCCCAATAACTAAACTGAAGGCCAGGTTGGAGCAGCATCAAAATCTCTGGTTCCTGATTCTCAGATGAAAGATTTTATGAGGGTAGAGAAGAAAGAAAACCGAGTTTAGACGAGGGCAAGCATCAGCGGAGGGAAAACAATGAATGGTAAATGAGCCTGAGAGGAGTTCATTCAGGCTGTGAGCTGCGACTGCAGGGTGAAGGAAGGACAAGAGCGCACAACGCTGGCAGTCCAAACATTCGTCTGACCAACTGTTTCAGAAAATAATCAGATCTCCAACGCCAAACAGTGGCAGTGGAGCACAGCAGCAATAAGATCTGTTTAAAGCACAAACATGACGTTATGTTGGTGTTTTTTTTATTGATGCTGAAATCAAAACACAAAGTTGTGCAGCTTTCCTGTCATTTTGATAAGCATTTGTTTGAAAAAAGTACTTTTTTAATCTTCTATATTCTAGGGATTCCATAAATCTTGGTTTAAAACCAAACACTAAGTTACATTATTAACTCAAATCATGGGGAAAGTGAATTGTTGCATCTCTACTGCATATCAAAAACAAAAGCATCACCCAAAAATCATGACTTGATGACTGTTTGGGGAAAGTGAATTAATGTTTACCTACTATATTCCCAGATTTATTTGTAGATATTTGCAAAAAAAAAAAAAAAAAAATCACGATGGAAACGATTTTTTTCTTGACAAAGCCATCATTTAACTAACCTTAATGTGCTTTAGTGACAGATTCTTTTGTAAATTTTCTAAGGTTTTCTTCCCATTTTGAAATATTAAAACCTTAAAAGATAAAAGTAAGAAAAGAAGGCTTCCATTTCACTACATCCTAGATAAAAGTGTGAAATATATAAAAGAAAAGCAGTTTAAAAATAGTAAATGATCACAGACACCTTTGATTTATGCAGCAACACTGTTCTCCTATGTTAAAAGCCTTCAAAGCTTTAGCTCTCTGCTTTTTTCCTCACAAAACCTCATTTTATTCTTTGTGACATGGTAAGAAAAAGTTATAGTTTTTATGCACAAAAGCAGCAAAAAGAAAAATGAGCTCACAGCAGCTTTAAAACCAAACGCTACCAAACATGAGAGGTTTGTACGACTGTATCACTGAACATCTCCAAGTGTAATTATGAAGGAATTCCAAGATTTCCCCTGGAGGTTTGGTCCATGTGTCCACAGGGGCGAGTTGACACATGCTGCACAGAGGCACCTTTCAGGTGCAGACGTGATTGTGTTTTCCCTTCTCTAATATCCAAGGTAACGGGGGAAAGAGTAGCTCCACTTTGCACTCATTCTTTTTTATTTCTAAATAGTCATCTTTTTGATCCACTGGTATCATCAAACCTCCTCATCTGCCTCTTTTAATTCTATTTTCCTTCTCTTGTTTACTAACACCTGTTGTTGCAGCTTTGACCAACAGATACGAGGTGTATAATACATGAGGAGGAAAGAATGGAAGGGTGGAGTTGGGAGGTTGAATGATGCAGAGAGACATTTACCTGGCTGTAATTCAATCCTGAAACATGAAAGTTATGCAACCTCAGCTTTTCGGAGAAGATTCTGAGAATCTCCTGAAAGAAGATTAGGAAAAATAAGGCCCATAGGTTTAAAAAAAAAAAAAAAAGCAAAAAAAAAAAATATATATATATATATATCAAGCTATCACCTGAAAGCTACAATACGAATAGAATAGTATAGCATAGCAAGCCCCAGAATAGCATAGTATGCTGTATTATGCTATACTGTGAACTAATTTTTTGCAATGTTTTACTATAGCATAATGTATAACATTACAATATTAGTATAGTATAGCATTATCATAGTATAGCATAGCAAGCACCAGTATAGCACAGAATAGTAGGGTGTACTATACTACACTATACTATGCTCTAGTGTACCAATTTCATACTATGCTATACTATAGCACCAAAGCAAAATAGTATAATGTAATTTGAAATAGTATTAGTAGTGTATAGAATTTGTATAGTATAGCATATCATAGTATTAGAATAGTACTTCATTAGCATTGTATAGCATAGCGAGCACCTGTATAACATAGTAAAGTATGGTGTACTATGCCATGCTGTCTACTAGTGTACTACTTTTATACTATGCAATATTATAGCAACATAGTACTGTAGTAAAATGTAGCACATTATGGTATTAGTAAAGTACGGCATTAGTATAGTAAAGCAAAGTATTGTAATAGTATAGCATTGGCACAATATAGAATAACATTAATATAACACTAGTATAATATAGTATTAGTATAGTACATTTTAGCAATTTAGCATAGCATAGCAAGTACTAGCATACAATAGTATTGCACACTATACTATACTGCATTGTACTAATTTTATACTCTGTTATGCTATAGAACGAAAGTTCCATTGTGCTAAACTAGTATAGTCTAGCTATAATATAGTAAAGCATTAGTATAATATAGCATAACATAAGTAAAATGTAACTTAAATACAGTATAGTACACCATTGTACATTATAGCATAGCATAGAGAAGCATACTCCTCTACACTATGCTATACTATATTGTAGTACTATAGCACTATACTGCAATAATATAGCATAGTATATGTGAAATCATGTCATTTATCATATCGTATTATATTTCTCAAGTATACCTATGGAAGTAAAACCTAAACATTTGCATTTTAACAATGCAACACTTTAGCCTTAAGGCTTAAAGTTTGAAGTTTTCATTTCTGGTTGATGGAACTTCTTCTGGTAAAGGGTAGAAATACAGCATTTTACCAACTCTACGCATAATGCAACTTTTCAAGCTGCGTCTTTTGAGTGGCCTCTGATGGTTACACAGATTTTGTCCTTTACAGGAATCTGCTGAGCTCATCGGGAATCCTTTCAGATACTTAAAGCTGCTCTAATCTCAGCTTTGCTGCAAGTCAAAGTCATGAGGACTTTGAGCAAAAAAGGCAAAGTCTCCATCCGCCATGCAGCAGTCACAGCACCTCTCAGTATACATTAAAAAAGCCAATATCAGAACTGCATTTGGACCGGGTTGAAGGCACTGCAGGAGACCTAACTCATTCTTTTCCAGACTGTCATTTCCTTTCGACAATCACTAAAGCACTTCTCCGAAAAGCAAACGTCTCTCCGAGAACACGTGGAACAAATCCCATACACAAGAGGACGGTGACTGCCACAGGAAGAGCTCCAGAGGTATAGCACGGGATTAGCACCGAAGCTACAGGAAATCCTGTGTTGGCATCTGTAATATTAATAGCAGCAGCAAGGATGGCAGTAAGATGATAGGCAGATCAGCGCTGGCCCAGCTGACAGGAGGCCTGATGGCCTCGTGTAGTGGTGGCAGCTGTGGGGAAGAAATAAATAATGAAAGGAAAGAACAGAAATAGCGGTAAAAGAGGAATAGATCGAGGGTGAAACATCAGAGAGATGGGGGGGGGAAAAGAATGGATGCTTGTAATACATGCGGCGAGGTCATCAGAGTTAAAGCTAAGCAGGCTGTCTGCAGTGGAAATGCAGCACTCTATAGCTTGATATAGAGAAGGCATGGAAACACCAGTACATGCAACATGACAGCAAAAAACAACGCCAGCTCAGCTTTTAAATACTTATCTCATCACTTAACTATTCCCGGTCTTAAACTCTCCATCCCAGCCAGAGCAGTCTAAAATAGCCCCTTCATATCTCGGTTCTTCCCGTTTGATCTGATCGCTTTATTGAAGAGCAAACAGACCTGCTAGAGACTTTTAATTAAACGGGTTGCGTAACTTTCCCTTTATTGTAGCCAATTAAGAGACATTTTTGAAAGAAAAAAACATGTTCTTACAAAGAATTTGACACCACATTCTGGTTAATTGGGAATAAATGTATTTTTTATACTTTAAAGAAGAACAAAGAGGAGGCACAACGCTTTTGTAAAAAATAATGATCTAATCTGTTTCTAATTTTCAGTACATTTTGATCTGTAACTGCTCCTAAAAAAACAACCAAAATCTAATGGCAAATTCTGAAATTTTTGCCATTTTTGCTTATAGTTACTATATTCTCTTTGACAAAATAATTAATAGATTTTAGTCGATTATACATGGAGAAGGATTTCAAGTCTTGCATCTTTGAATGTGTTTCTCACATATAAAGATAACTAATCCCTTCTTGATACTTGCATTGACCTTAAGGTATTAACTACGTTCACACTGGCCTTGGCGACACCTATCAGTTATTTTTGTTAGTTTTTCTTCCTACTTGCAAGTAGGACGCCTTAACCTCTGAGGCTCCGCCTTTCACTGCTTGTGGGTGCCACCCATTTCATGATGTTATCCTAGAGCCGGCCTCGGCATCGGGTCTGCGCTTCACCCATGAAAACAAACAACATCCAATCTTTTGCAGAGATGAATTTGCAAGCTAGCAGGTGAGCACCGCTAGCTGAGCAGTGAAACTAGTAGATTTTTTTTTTTTTTTTGTGAAGCTAGTAGATAAGAACAGCTAGCTGAGTGACAAAGCTAGCAGCTGAGCACCGCTTGCTGAGCAATGAAGCTAGTAGATAATTTTAATTATTTTTTTTTGTGAAGCTAGTAGCTGAGCACCGCTAGCTGAGAACTGAAGCTAGCAGCTAAGCACCGAAATTGGGCGCCTGCCTGTTATTTCTGAAAAGGGTGGTTCTCACTTTGTGATATCAACTCGTGAGAACCCGCGGAGGTTTTTAGAGGAATACTCAGAAATGTGTGAATGGACTGAACATTATATTACACTTAAAATTTTAAAATGTTGATTTTGCATAGTATATGCCCTTTAAGGACAGGAAACGGCTCTTTTTTCATTGATCATCCGTGGATGTTTGATTCCTGTCTTCGTGGAACGGCATCTACTATTAGATTGAATTAATGTCCAGAAAACACAGCAAGTAACACAACTCAAATACGTGCTGCAGTTTACTTGAGGGTTAAGAGCTTTTTATTGGAAAACATTGCACACATTGTACCACCACATAAAAAAAGAAGAATAAAAGGTTAAGTGCTCATAATCCTGGGAATGAGGAGGGATATGCCGTAAATCCCTTTTGGACAGATTTTGTTTGTCCACTTAACACTGTAGGCAAACTGAAGGACTTTGTAGATTATTAGTGACAGAACGGTCGAGCTAGAGCCACACAGGGGTAAATGTTTAACTTAAAATGCAGTAAAGTTTCAGGTGAAGAAAAAGTTTGAGTTTACAAAGAAAGCAGGGAAAAAAGTTATTTTAAATTTGTCACAATTTCACAAACGGTAACAGTAAAAATATTGCAAAATTAGAAACATTTTTTATTTCTTGTAAGATTTTTTTTTCTCCCTTAGAATTAGTAAATAGATAAATAAATGTGCCTATTGAGCTTTAGTGGTTGGGTTTAAACTACAGACAAAGGAACAACAGATGGCCAAACAGGTGGCCTAATTATGTAGAGGTTAAGCTGCTAAAATGACAAGGGTGTCTAATATTTTGTTGACATATTAAACAAAAAAAAAAGCCAATTTATTCCAGCTAGGTCAGATTATCACACCAGAATTTGCTATTAATAGATCACAATAGAAAATTTTAAACTAAAGATTTGTATATCTTTACAAAAAGCAGCAAAGATGTACAGATAACCTGTAGATTTATGTGCAACTATGAACGGTTTAGTTAAGCGCTTTGCATTTGAAAATTAATGCAACGAAATATGTTTTCATAATCGAATTCCTTTTACTCTGTTATGACACGGTTGTTATGGCAACAAGGGCAAAAGGTTGCGTGCTCTTTGGTGCCACGCTAAAATATGCTGACCAACAAAAACAGCAGAAATGAGGGCAAAACAACAACAAAAATGTGAGAATGTGAAGACAGAAGTTATGTCAGTCAGCATATTAGGAGTGAAAAGTGCTCCAGACATTAAATTATCTCTGTGAGAGAGAGAAAGAAAAAAAAAAAGGCAGCAGCGCTGAGAGAATAAACACCTTCAGCATCTATAATAATGATAACCACAAAGGACCAGAGGGACTGGTCAGAACATTTCCCCTAATCAACCTTGAGAGGGAGACGCTTGAAACTATGGCAACTGTGTTTTCTCTTCATTCCCTTGCTTCCCCCTGTGAAACAAGAAGTGCTGCAAGAGGCAAGGCCGAGCGCACACAAGAAGCGCTTCTACCTTGCAGGTAAAAACTCGCCAACTTCCATCTTCACCATTGAGCAGCTCTTCAGAGATTAATGCAGCGTCTGAATCTTTTTCCACCTGCATGGATTTTATTTTGGAGACTGTATACCATGACATTCAAAGGAATGTAGCTTGCAGCACCTAAAGGCCATTGAATTATCTATAACCACAGCACAAGACGTGAAATGATTACAGGGATTGGCTTTCTGCCAAAGCTTCTACTTGAACCATGCTCTGATGCGATAAACAGAAACAGAGTCTGTCTTTTTCTCTGTTTTAATCGAATTGCATGAATGAAAATTCAAGCATCCGTGAGAACCATCCGTGTGCTATCAGTACATCCAACCAAGCTTCATCCTAGCAGCGAAACTCAGGGCTTGGCGACGCTGAGGGCACAGTAACCATGACAACAAGACCAACAGCACTTAATGGATGGAGGAGGGGATTAAAAGAATGGATAGATATAGATGTATCATGCTTCTGAGCGGCCTGCGGGTCAGTTCGAGTAGGTTTTTAATCTGTGTTGTCATTCATAAAGATCAGTAGCAGAGTAATAAAGGATAAGACGGATTACCAAACTCCAGCTTAAGCTAATTTTAAAAGAAGAGACCTTAAACGAGGCGAGTGGCAACAACTGATTTAATTTGAACCAGGAAGAAGATGCGCTTGATCTAAAAAAAAAACCTCTACTTCCAAATTTGAGACATTTGACCATTTGGACATTTGGATCATCTCATACAATACAAGCCGTACAATACAATAATGTAATAATTGCTTATTAACGTATTAATAACGGTACAATAATTGACTCTACCACCTGTGAGAACATGGCTAGTATAGAGTAGAGACAGTATAGAGTACACAGGCTCCGCATCTGTTACCATGTTCTTGTACTGTGTCTTGTACCACGTCCTGAGGGTTGAGAACACGTGATTTAATGAACCAGCTAGCACGTCAAAAATTAACAGCTGGTATGTCAAAAAGATGAACAACCAGTACTTCAG
>NC_050533.1:10310476-10314063 GCF_002922805.2 Oryzias melastigma
AAAAAAAAACGAACAGCCAGAATGTTAAATAACGAACAGCCAGTATGTTACAAAAAACGAACAGCCAGTTGGTCAAAAAACATCCAGTTGGGGACACTCAAAACATCAAAAAGTGACGTGGAACCATACGTCCATATATGAGGAGTTGGGAGTGAGAATGTGTAGTTTGAATACTGCACACTAAAGGCGCGTTCACAATCTGCGTTCAGCTCGTTTTTGAACATGCATCACGTGTCTGGTGTGTGTGTGTCGCATCACAACTTTCACAGGTAAGTGATAAAAAAAAGAAAAAGGTCAAAGTGACAGTTTCTAGCTTTATGTGCATTGTGCATGTATTGATAAATTACATGGATTTGCACTGCTCAAAAACAATATTTCTTCTATACAGTTGTTTGTTAAACAGCAACTTTGTTCTTGGACTGAAATGTGCTCATTAAAGAAATTCCATCCCCCCGCCTGGGAAACAAAGACATTCCTGCACCCTATATTTCCACATAACTAAACCTATAACTTTTGAGTTTTTTTTCTTTAACCAGATGCTGTGTAGAATGAAACAATCTAATTTTCCCTTAAAAAAAAAAAAGTGAAGGTACTATAATGAGCAATTTACCAAACCCGTTGCTAAGTGTTAAAAAAAGAAAGAAAGTGTTAGGCTATACACTTCCACGGGCAATTTTTAGCTTAGTTGGCAGAGTTTATTGGAATGCTAAAGAGACATAATAAAACAGTCAGCCAGAGGGTGTTAGACCACTGGATATGCGACTGTGGTTCCTCTGTCACATATGGACTCAATTAACTCTGGACATCACACTCCACATTCTGCATGTTTCATACGGTTTACAGGAGCTTTTAAAAACTGCTTTATGGCTGAATTTGTACTAATATTATGGAGGCAGTTAAACCACTGTACATCAGGGAGATCATTTCACCCCATTAGTGTTCAGTAGTATAAGGATGACTACTGCGTTGATTTCAATAGTCATCAGTAGGAGCAAAAAAACTCCTATATAAGGAATTACTGTTGTTCACATTGGGCTGAGGTATAAAAAACCCTCCATCTGTTTGGAAAAAGGCGATGATTTTCGAAATGTTTGCAGTTTATTTTTCTACAGTGTACAAAATCTTCTTTTTGTAAAGAAAAACTTGTAAATACTCAAAAACCTGCATCACATTCATCACACTTAGATAAAAACCACATAAACACAACTTCTTCAGAAAAGTACAAAGTCTCCAAAACAAAAAGACTTTGGCTTTTCGTCTTTGGTTTGCTAAACCGAATAAACAATGACATTGATTTTTTTTCCAGACAGAAGAGACCTATGATTTTCAACAGAGTTCTAAACATCACATCTGATAAAAACCAAACTCAGCACAGCACTAGATCCACCATCTTTCAAGCAGTGAGGCATGGTAGTAGTGAGTTGATGATCTGGGCTGGCTTTTCTTCAGGAGATGAGGCAAAGCAGCATCTACTCCCACTTTGATCATGTTTTAAAATCAGTAGTCTTAATTATGATTATGCCTTTTTTTGCCAAAATAAAAAAACTGCTTTTTTGCTTGCCAAGAGTAAAATCGTTACCAGGTAATTTTCTTCATTCAGTAGATATAGATTTCTAGTTCACAACAGTTTGAAGAATTTTTAAGATTTATTTTCTTTATACATGTCATCCATCATAAGAAAAAGGCCACAAGTACATGTAAAAAACACAATTTTTAATGGAGTGGGTCTTTAAAGTGTGAGGCATGGTGGTAGTGGGTTCATGATCTGGGTTGGTTTTTCTTCCACAGGTTAGAGTTAAGCAACTTTGTCTATAAACAACTTATAATGATGCTTAAATACATAAAACACTGCCTTCAATAACAATAACTCAAGCTTGGAAAGTGCTCACACCAAAAGCCAGTAACTCGGAGTGATATAAAGAACTCTAGAACACACTGGTTTAACAGCACCACATGGACAAAGAGAGCGCTGAGACTTTGTAACTAATGGAAAAGAAGAGGGGGACATTAAGTACAAAAGGATCCAGCAATTTAGAGCCCTCTTCAATCACAGAGGCAGGCTGGGTAATTGGACTATAAACCATATCTTCCCGGTCTGTGTGAGTTTTGTGCTCTCTAAGCCACATCAACTGTTCTCGCTGCTAAACATCCGTTTAGCCGACAAAATACACCTCGCACATTTTCCTCAAATGACACATCAAACAGGAACGTCACCACTGATTTACTATCCTCAATGGTTGTTACACTCATATCCGTGGCGGTCTGACAGTAGGAATCGTATGAAGGGTCTATTAGCTACTGCAAAGAATTAGGAGTTTGGGATCAGCTATTCAGCTGTCAAATTGAAACGCCATAGACTTTCTGCTGTTTTTGTCTTACATAACACCGATTTAAGCTTTTTTGTGCGCATTTATGCGTTTTCACAAGGAGTGTCTAGGATGAGCAGACTAAGCGGACGGCCTTGCTTCTCAGTGACGAACGCCGAATAAAAGAGAGGAAGTTTGGCTCAAACTTTTCCTGAACAAAACCCGAGCCGAACGGAACAGTCAAGGACACCAACGTGACAAATCGTTAAAAGAGTCGGGCTTTATCTCGACTGCGAGACATAATGATGAATTAGTCTTTATAAAAGGGAGCAGGAGGAGAGGTGATGGAAGATAGGCTGTGAGGAGACAAGATGCGGATGATGTGCCATAATATTAAATGATGAGGTTAGCGAGAGGGAGTGGAGGAAAGAGGGCATCTTCAAGCATCGCTGGCTTTTCTCATTTTGTGTGGAAATGCGTGTGTGTTGTTGAACTGCGTATGGCTTTGCGTCATCAACGTTCCTCTTCCTGTTATCTAAAGTGCTGTGGTGACACCAGAGTCCACTCACAGGACTGGAACTGGGAGGTCTGGTTGTTAATAGTCAGTCTGCTGGTGAAATAATCAAATGAGCTACAACTGCAGTTGAATTTAATGCATTCAGTCCCATTATCCTCTGTAATCTAAGATGATTTAGAGGAAGGGATTAACACTTGGGGCAAAAGAGAAAAGAACAATAAAGGACTTCTGGTTTAAAGAAAAAAAAGTAGAAGCAACTTCATCCATCTGGTGAGGTTTAGTTCCACACATTCTAGAAACATGTGGCTTGCTGCAGCTTCTGGCACTGGAGTTAAAGGATGCCATCATCAGTCCACTTCAGACGGTCCACCCAAGGCTGGACAAACCGGGCTGGATGGGAGGAGCTTGTCCTTTGATCTCGCTCTTCTGTTCCAGACAATAAAGCTCTTCTGTTTGGAAAGCTCCAGAAATGCAGCTGGATGCTTTCAAAACTACAGATGGATTACAATTAATACAGTAATATGTTGATAGAAGACACAATAGAGGTTAGATTTGAATCGATCTAAGCTCAATAGATCAATAATCGATCCAGCACATAAGGTCTGCTAGCTTGATGCTAACGTTTAATTGGATTTCCCATAGGACGGCTAATGCTAACACTCAGGCGACCAAAACAGGCATTGGTGACTAAATGAACAGTTTTATTTACTCACAGGCATGAATTTTTCAACCTCTTTAAAGGACATATTTTTTAAAGTAACCAT
>NC_050533.1:10314256-10349486 GCF_002922805.2 Oryzias melastigma
TTTTCTTCTTGCAAAAAGAAAAGTTAATCTACATTTCTGTTTTGACAAAAGAAAGGTGTGGAGAATTACAGATGAATACTGGACTGCTGCTGGACATTCATCTGAAAGCAGCAGAACTAGTCACTACAAAGCTGAATGAGCAGACGGAGAAGGTCAAATGAGGATCAAAGACCCACTCCAATGAAAATGGTGTTTTTCTCCAACTCATGGAGGACATGTATTAAGAAAATTTGTCTTAAAATGGAATTTCAAAGTATTTCTTTATTCAATTCTTTGAGGAGCAGAGGAAAAAATATTAAAATCGCTGTGAGGTAAAAGCTACATTTAGCAGGCCAAAGGCTCCCTAATTCTGATGATAGATCCATGTACGTCTTTGTTTTCTCCATCTGAGCTGGAATCTGGCTCAAAAAACTGAATAGCTCCAATATTGCTCGCCATTTTTGTTGCACAACTAATGTCAGGTTGGGCTTTTAAGACTGGATGAGGAGGCGGGGTCACTCCGCAAAGGGTCCCGCCCACAAATTAGAGGCGAAGTTTTGCTGTTCTGCAGAAACTACTGTCCTAGATAAAATCAAAAGTGGATTTTAGCTAAAAACTGCATAATCATATTTAAAAAAAAAAAAATCACTGGAAACGTCTTTACAATAGATTAAAAGTGGATTTTTGAGGATAAATATGGAACATTTGGAGGTTGATTTGCAAAGATCCATGAAGCATCATGTGGACCTTATGATGCACTCAATTAAAAATAGATGTCCACTTCCAACTTTAAAGCCTGAATTCTAAAAAAAAAAAAAAAGAAAGATATTTCTAAAAGTCTCTGAAGCAAATTGTTTCTGAGCGAACTGCGACACACTTGGATGTATTTGCCAACATGAAAAGAACAGATTATTGCATCTCTGTTAGGTTTATGTTCATATCAAAGTTTATTATCAGCTTCCAGGATGTGGTTCAGTGACAACTCTGCTGATGCAGCCATTCAAATCTGAGACGTGTTCAGTCTTAACATTAGAGATAAAAACTTCAGATCCTGTTCTGCTGATGGTACAACTTTCACTGCACAAACTACTTCTTTAAAATGTATTGGCACCAAAATCTATTTAATAAGAAGAAGTCACAAAACCCTTAAACTCATGATTTTTTTCTGCAGCTTAAAAAAGAAAAAAAAAAAGCTGCATGGTAGAAAACAGAAAGAAAAATTTCTTTGACCAAACTCATAGCCTTTTCTCAATTTCCCTCCAGCACAACCAATTCTGCAGATGACTTTTGAACTAAAGCTTTGATGTATTTTTTTCTAGTACCTATTGGGGCAACATAACTCAGTTAAAAGTGAAACTAAAACACTGGCAAAGTTTTTCATGAGGAGCACCTTTTCTTGAGTTTTTACAGTTTATTTTAGGGAAAATGAACTAGAAAGATTTACATTTAATCAAAGCGCTACGAAAAATCCTGCAAAATTACTATGACGATGGCTATTTATGCTAAAATAAACTGCGTGACTGTGGAAAACACAGAATTATTTGAAACTTCAACCAATCAGAGCTTAGAAGAGCAAAACATGAAAAAAAGGCAAAAAAACATCAATTTTTAGGTATAATTCAGAAGAATTGGATCATAGAATAAACAGAGAAGAGTTCAATGCACAAAAAATTGATGGATCGTCCCAAATAAACAGATAAAAGGGAATAAAATATTCATGCTTTAGGGGCTAACAAGAGCAGACAGCACACTGTCTGTGCTACATCCAGACTGTGCATCCACCCTGTTTGGGTTTTTGTATCTAGATTTATGGACATTTCTGAAAACCTGTTTATAAAAATGGATGGAGCAGCTGGAGAGCTCAAAGAACGAAAAAAAAAAAAGAAAAAACAGCCAATGAGATCATACCTCATCTCTAGTAGTGTACAAATGTGTATCTATAGATGTGTACTAGAGCCAGGTCTGTGATGAGTACATCAACCCTCACCTCAGAACAAGCAGCGTCATGCCGCTTTTGACAACTCTCTGCTAAAATGTACAAATGGAGGTTTCTGCTAAACACATGCTTTGACACATGCCCGCACACACTTCCAGGAAGTAAACAACAGTAACAAACACAAATCTAGATTGCAGCACGCAAACTTCTACAGAATCAAGTAGATCTGTACTGAATAGACAATATTACACCCTTTACACGCAGCTCCACTTATTCTCCGATAACCCCCGTCCCACACTGCTGTGGAATGTGAGGTGTTAATCATAGCGGGGCCAGAAGATGTGTCCAAACCTTGTTAATACAGGCCTTCGCTCACTGGGGATCCTGCCAAGCACATGCTGTTAGAATGCATCAGCACTTTGGCAGCATTTCATCCTAAGTTTCATCCTAGGTTTTCTACAAAGGTTTGACTCTTCTTCACACTTAAATTGTAAGACGATCCCCTAAAGATCAGCGGGAACCAAATAAGTTTTAAAGGAAGAAGTGTGGAGCACAGCTATCATTGATGTTCTGTCTGTGAAGGTTTGTTGACGCCATCAGGAACAGGGCTTCAAGCAGCCGCTTCCAATGAAAAGTCGATTTAAACGTGTGTTTCGTGCTTCTTCATTAACGTGTAGTTATGCAACTTTCTACGACCGTTTTTGGGCTCTAAGTACAACACGTGTTAGACCAGGCCGAACTTTGACCAAACAGGGGCTCAAATTTCAAATTAGGTAAGGATGGCGCCCATTTTTAATTCACAAAAATACCAACCGTTCAAAAATTGATCATGGAGGAGAAATGAATAATTGAATTGTATGAAACCAAGTCTTTCATTCATCGGAATAGAGCTGTAAAAGAAAAAGTCTGGAGCAAGATTCTTCCAACTGTACGTGGCAGACAGACGCTTGTAAACGGTAGAAAATGAAAAAGAAGAAGCCCCTCCCTGCTTTTACAGTGTGAATACTGTCTTTTGTATTGAGAGTATATAGAGATGAACAAAGCACCTGTAACATCTTCCAAAGAACATGCCTTACCTCTGGTTCCAACCAAATGAAGTCAATTCAGTCGGCATTTTTCCGCCATACGGACGTCGCCATACTGGAACCAGACAACGTTAGTAGGAGGGGTGGGTCCGAGTCATTATTTCTATGGCAACCACTCTAGCTAGTCAGGAGTCTGAGAGCCACACCCCTTCCACTGAAATCAGGCTGGGGAGAATTTGTCAATCAAATGTTTGGGGTGGGGCCAGCGGGCACCACCTGCTTTTTTTTACCGAGGCATCTGATTGGCCAGTTTAAAACTTGAATAACTTGCTATACAGGAAAAATATCACGAAAAAAAATATAGATTTAGCAAGAACATGTTAAAAAGAGGTGCCAAAGCAAAAATGGTTATTCTGATAAATAGAATAAGTGATTGATAGCAGTTTATTTCTCAATAGAAGTCTATGGGATTTTAGCCTTCTATGGCCAGAGGGTACTTCCTGTTTGGAATTTGAGGGGGAGGGGCTAATTTGCCCAGTTCTCACAGACTGTCAAATGGTCCATAGCTTTATATTTATTGGACTCTGGAAGGAAAGGTGAACGTGTTTGCTCTTTCCCATTATCTACCGAGACCCTGGACTATTCATATTGACATATTGGTGATTTCCAAAGGTGATTCTTTATTCTGCACAGCCTCAAGAGCTGCAGAGACTTGCAGAAGACTTGTGTAAACAAGGGCTCATTCCCAAAAAGAGAGTAAAAAGGCAAAAAAATGAAAATATATTTCTAATTCGAAGGATTTCTTTTGACAAAACTCAAAAAAAACAAATGATAAAATAATTTAATATTACAATTTAAAGATTAAAACTTGATTAAACAACACATTTGATCAAAAAAGGGTCTATCAAGACCACTTGGTGGAAAGTGCAATTCTTTGTTGCAATATTAATTATTGGTCTTTTAAAAAACACCACATGCTGCTGTGCTCGGGGCAAAAGCTTACACACCACGTCTTGGGGAGCCAATGCCCAGCCTCTTTACATAAATGTTAATCACCAAAGTGCAACATGGAAAAGAAGTGGGACAGTCTTAAATAGCAGGATGCTCCTAATCAAGATTAAAAATACAAACAGGCCCTGCAGGAACACAAACTGGAAAAATGAGACATCTGAAGAAAAAGATGAGGAACCCACATCCCACTGAGATTAAAGAAAATGGAAATATTTTAACTTTTCACTCTCACTTTTCTGCCTTGTGGCCAGCTGAGGAGAGGTCACCAAATTTACCAGGCTGGAAGTCCTCACAGGAGCAACACTTGAAGCACGCCTACAGCATGTAATGCTCCCCACAGCAGACAGGCAGAGAACAATGTGAGCAGACAAACCCTGCACAAGGGGGCTTTGCTTAAGGAAAGTGTCCTACATTTTGCAAATGCATTCGTCTGAGCCAATAGATGGTATTGTCCTGCTCATTTCTTGCTAATTCAACACTCTAAAACTACATTTTTACAATTTTAAAACCGCAACTTTTTAGCACAACTATGTAATAAAAACAGGCAAGAATATTATTCCAGAATAAATCAACTTAAACCTTAAATAACTTTGAATATTTTACTCTCCGTAAACATTTATTTTGTCAAAATTGTACGAGTTAGAAATAAGCGCAAGATTACATCGGGCCAATAATAACAATGAAATAAAATGATCCGGAGGGCCGGATATAATTACACGGAGGGCCGGATCCGGCCCCCCCGAGCATAGACTGTGACGCGTGTGGTAGAGCCTCTTCGTGGCAAGCGTGATTTAGTCGACCACAATCAAGAAATCGTACACACATTTTTAAAAAGCGCTGGGGCCACATATTATTGATTTCATCACATGTGCCTGGGGGCCTGTGGAATTTTGAATGTGGGCCGCATTTGGCCCACGGGCCGGACTTTAGACATGCCTGATACATATGGATATAGTTCATTCTAAGAGGCTAAAGAATAGTATAGTGTGGGCCTTATATATTTACATAAAAAAGAATAAAATATGTTTTTAAAAGTGGAAAAATAAATAAAAGATAATCTAAAAATATTAACAGCGTACAGGTTGATAAATCTGGGTTTTGATCATTTACCAGAGCAAATTATTTCTTGCTGACCTAATAATCTGGAAAAAGGTGATCAGGTCTGTTTGTCCAACAAAAGTAAACCTCCATTTAGAGAAGCAATTTTGTCTCCTCAAAATATCCAGGACAATTGCCAAGTTTTCCCAAAGTGGACATCTCAGCAGGAACTCCCTTCCCATTTGACCCAATCAGTGCTTAAAAAACATTAAAAATGAATCATTTTTACTTAGTTAACATGAAAAATGTCTCTGAACCAGATGCCTTTGGCTTAAGCCAAGACAGTTTTAGATTTCTATTTTGTTGAAAAAACACAAGTGCACGTCACTGCATGGTGGTAAAGGGTTAAAGTTTAGGATTGGATATGCAGCAATAAGCATAGACACTTTTGTTACAGAGTCCACCATGAACTCCTATGAATGTATCGTAACTGAGCCACAGGAACCCAAAATTGCCCCCAAATAAAAGTCACCTTAAGGCTTCAAAGGATCATACAACATGACCTTATGGCTGGTAAATAGAGGTTTCTAGAAGCTTTGTGTCATTCGTAAAAACATTTTTTTCAGTCTCCATTTCCCAATGTCCCCAAATGACTGGAGGTGCAAAAGCAAAACAACAAAAACCCACATTTCCTCTTTACATTTGTCCAGTTTCCCTTTGTGAGTGCGTCACTCCTGGCCGTGCTCCACTCTCAGTGCCCTTTTGTGGGCCAGTAAAGTACAAATACCACTCTCTCAGCACCTAGCAGCACAAAAAAGCCATTATCTACAACAGGGGGAGCAAATTACACACAAACACCAGGGATATAGATGTTAGCTTCCTCGGCTTTTTGCCCCGATTTAGGTGATAGTAGCTTATAGTAAAGCAATGCTCTATATTACAAAACCATCTGTTACTTATTGAGAAAATAAAGTAAAAAACCTGAAACATTTACAGTATGTACTCAGTATCGGGATAACTGTACAGACATTTTTTTTTTTTTTTTGCAAAAACTGTAAATAACACAAAAAAGAACATATAAAGAATGAATTAAATGAATTAAAATAATATATATTTTAGGAAAATTATTCATTTGGAAAATTTTAAAACATTATAACCGACTTTGATGCACAGTATGATAATATGCAAATACTTAAAAATAGATTCCTGCAAACTCTAATATCCATTTTATTTCAAGACTCATCGAGCCCAAATCTTCACCAAATTACCGACTGAAACGTATTTTTGTTTTAAATTAGACAATCTCTTGTTTTGAGTTTAATTCACCGGTTTATCTCTTTATGACCACGATAACAGCCTGTGTCTGCCAGCACAAAGGTAAATTATGTTCTTTTATGAATAAGGAAACTCAATTTTAACAGTTGTAAGCGTGGAATTAGATTCTGCGGAACACATTTCCGATTATGCACGCTCGTTTTTCAGAGCTTTAAAAATGTAATAGGTTGAGAAAAGCAGCAATAAGCCAAGACTGATCGTCACATTTCCAGGCGAAATGACTGACTTGATTAGATCTGGAAGTAATGTCGCTGAAGGCCTAAAAAACACAATTTCTCTGGGACAGGTCCATGCATCATCAACTAATGTACTTTCCCAACACATTTTAGTGTGTAGAAAAATATTTCATGATTGTTTAAACAAATTGTTTCAGCTTTCTGAAAAAAACCTCTCTTAAAGCAGCATCAGGGCCAATTAGAGTGACGTGATCTGCTGCTAGAAATAGGCTCGCACTTGTTGTGTGGAACCAGATTACTGAAATACTGGCTTTCTGCCAGGGAGTAAATTGCCGGGTAATGTCATCCTCCTGTGGCGAGACGGTTAGTTGAGTGCCCTCTCAGGTGACCGTGAGGGGTTGTCTGATTGCCGAGCCGGAACATCTCACCAGAACTGGTAGAGCGATCCACCTGAATATTAGGGTTTGGTCCCTTTGTCATGTGCAGTTAATATTTGATTAAATACTGGTAAACTACCCAACTAAACTGATTGGTTAAGTTTCCCTTAAGATTAAAGGGTTGTTGTAACACAGCGACAAAGCCGCATGATACCATGGAGAAAAATAATAAAAAAATATCCAGTCATTCTTCAAAAGTACAGGAAAAGCTGAAGAATTATAAAGTAGCAGAATTGTAACCCCTCATAATGCCTGTTGTTACAAATATGCAAGAAACCACTTTGGGTCCAAAATTACCAAAATGTGCCAACATTTGTAATTAATTTGTTTATTTTACATATTTATGCATTTTATTTTTGAGTATTTTTAAAGAGGTGGAACCCTTTTTTGAAACTGTGCTGTGCAGGGAAAATTTTCATTGTAACGTCACTTAAGGAGTTCCATATACGCTGTAAAAACGTAGGATTAATTATTTTTTGGATTCAAAAATATTAGCTTTTATCAAATAAAATGTTTGAGTTGAGTAAACAATCAACTCAACATTTTATTTTGATGAAAACTAGAAAAATATATATATAACAAACTACAGAACTTTTGTTATTTGATCCAATTTTTCACTTTTTTCAGTTTGGCAAAAGAGATTAAGCAGATATGGTGAAAAGTTTTCATGCAAATGGTAGAAAACACAAAGAAAAAGTGAAGTTGAACAGTTATGAATCTGTTAGAAGAAGTTATTTAGTTTTCTTTTTTTGTGAATACAGCCAGTGAGATACGTGTACATGTGATATAAAGCCTACAAATAGCCACTACATACATTTTACACTAATTCCGTAAAAAAATTACTTTTTTCCTTAATCATGATAACTTGCGAACTTCCAAACTTTATTTGCATTGCATTTAAACCCAACGTATAATTTAACTAATTCAAATAAATAGCAGTGAACCCCCCAACATTTAAAAAGCTAAAACCAAAAATTTTAAATAAAAATAAAAGAAATGCATTAGAAGTTATTAGGAATTTTAAACTTGTGGAGAATTCTGAAACGTTTTTAATCTAGATCTTAAATATCTTAAAATCCAGGAGAGTGCAGACCTTCAAGGACAGAGTTCCGACATATTTTT
Organism: Oryzias melastigma; assembly: GCF_002922805.2. Classification (NCBI taxonomy): domain Eukaryota; kingdom Metazoa; phylum Chordata; class Actinopteri; order Beloniformes; family Adrianichthyidae; genus Oryzias; species Oryzias melastigma. Next base: position 10,322,316 of record NC_050533.1, read on the forward strand.
AGGTTTAATACAGATAGTTCTTTTAAAAAAATAAAAGAAAAACAAACCACAAAAGAACTGCCCTCACCAAAACAAAGGTGTAAAGCCAATTACAGGTAATAGGGGCCTTTTATTTTAAAACAGTTTATTTTTTCTGTGTCTTTTTAGAATTCTTAAGAAGGAAATGTTTAAAAATTGAAATTAATTGGAAGTATTTTACCTTTCAATCTGACAAGAAACTAAATTAAAAGATGACTCAACCGCTCAGGGAGTCAAGGGGGAAGAAAAACATATTAAAAATGATCTTTTGTCCCTAAAAAAAGGGTTCATGAATATGAAAGTACTTCAGGTAAGAAAAAAAAGAAGACTCCAAATTAGTGCCAGCTTCAGAAATCTTTTTGAGATTGCCTGGCAGATTCTATGAGAGTTCCAAGAGAGGATGTGATTCTCGCCGTTATTCCTAAGAACCCACTTATGTGTCGGTTCCTCAGTTCTACCACAAAAAAAAAATATTTTTTTTTAACGACTTTAATGCTCCTATAATAAAAAGATCATAAATGTTCAGAATTATGCATCAGTTGCCTGGAAAGTCCTTCCGTCTCAGTCGTTCTCTGAACTCCTCTCCCTCTTTCTAACTCTGTTCGTCCCATCAGGTTCGATGGAGCCAGGTAGCTCCCAAAGCTGAAGTAGACAACAGCAGCCATTATCAGATTCCCAGCACTAAAGTAGCAGCTCGGTATTGATCGCTGCAGTGCCTGCTCACAGCTGCCCTGCAGGCCTGATGTCTGGGGACGAGGTCCACCCCCCCACCCCACCCCACACACACAAAACAACAAAAACAAACCAACTGAGATCCCAACCGTTGCTTACTTTACTTTTACCACAAATAAATAAATAAATCATAAATTATGAATGAGCAGCCATTTTGACCTTTAAATACCCACTCTGTTGAAAATCAATGTTTTGGGTGTTTTTAACAGGTTCTTATTTATTTCTTATTTAACTATAAATACATTTTATTAAATAATCAAAACAATAACTGCAGCTGTATCTCATATACAAATTTCTTTTAACCAGGCAAACCCATGGTGCTTTTCTTCTGGTAATTTCAGAAAAATGTAACTCATCTTTAGTTAAAATTGAGTTGTTCATTTTGCTATGCAACGACAACAATAACGAGGCTCAGAGTTCACATTAGGTTCACGAGATCTTGTTGTGTAGAGTTGCTCAAAGAGGCTCAGTGTGCTGCCAACTAGTGGTCGGGAGTTTAAGTGAAAAAAAAAAACTTATAAATAATGAATTAAATATCGGCTTGGCAGCATTTTAAATCGATACAAGAATTACTCGATAAAGTATCATGATATTTCACTGAATCGATACTTTCTTACAGCCCTACTGTAAAGTGTTGCATACGAGCACAAAGCTGCTTTTCTCCACTTCAGAATTCATTGGATTGCAAAACAGTCAAAGGATTATGGTAGTTGAAAGAACGTAAACTCTGCGAGTTAAAGAGTTAAAGTTCCCCCTGGTCACTGATCTCCATCTGTCTCGGTGCATTTCTTCTGTTTGGATAAAAGAAGAAAAAAGCAAGGAAGCAACATTTCCTTTGTCTGCAACACGACTGCAGAGTAACAGTCGAGGAGGAAACAGGGTCAGGTTTCAGGCTCGGACAAAGAACCGCAGAGGCCGAGGGGCCAAAGAGGGCTGACTCAGGGATTTTCAAAGTGTTTTTATATGTACAACCAAGTGTGTTTTGTTCCCTGTATGACAAGTTGACATGCAGACAGGCCAGATTAGAACATGCACTATTTGTCCTACTATGTGCGTCGTGGTCTGCCTGCTGCTCAATCAGCCTTTGACAATATTCAACACGTTATCCTGCAAGGTTTGTCACTGCAGTTGCTACTGGAATAAATCAATGCTTCGTCTGCGTGCGTCTCTGCATGAACGAGCGCGTCACTTCGTCATAGAGATGTGCGCTTACCTTGACAGCGTTTGTGACTCCATCCTCAGCAGTGCTCTGGCCGTTCTGTCAAAAAAGCAGATGTGAGAAAGTGTCAGCTTGCGTGGCAATGAATCACGCGTCTGTCTATTGAAACGGAGAAATAAAAGTGATATTGTAGATTATTGGTAAAACCGAGTAGGTGGGAACCTACGGCTGAACCTGCTAATCTGATGCTGACGCACGAGGGCGCAGCCTTTGTCCGTTCTCCCACAGGTGAGCATCCTTGAAGAGTAATCACTGTTATTTGTGAGACAATGCCTTACCCCTGGAAACGGCGTAAGTGAGCGTGATGTGGGAGAGCTGGGGAAAGCTAACTCACAACATGAAGTGAGGACTGAGTCAGACTGCATCTCATTTGGTTGCCCACAAAGACAGCAACAAGTCCCAACGGAAAGCAAAATGTGACAAAAAGAGATCTCATGAAGCCCAGAAAGACAATAAAAAATCTGATAAAAATGTTATTTTTCATGAATGTTTTAAAGACCCACTCCGATCATCTTTTGATTCCTTTTAAAAGTGTTCCCAGTGGTCTTTTAGTCTTGATTATGCAATTTTTGACCAAAAATCTGTCATTTTTGAGGACATATGCTATGTCCGAATTGCAATATTGAGCTGAATTTTTTTAAAACATGTTACAAACACAATTTTCACAGAATGGATCATTTTTTGCCAAGTAGAAGTACCAAAAACCAGTTTAGATTACTGGGTTAAATTAGCATGCAGCAATATTTTGTAGAAACAGATTTCACTAATTTGAAACTAAAATATGGGTTTGTTACAAAAGAAAATCTTTAATATCTTGATATTTTTGTCTAATAATTGCAGAAAAGTGAGCACTAAACTTTTAACAAAAAAAGTGACCAAACATACTTTTGCCTTGAGAGAACCCAAATACCCTTCCTGCATCCTTTCCGCTTTTTGCTTTGTTTTGCCCGCTATAAAGGGTTGACCCTCTTTTTTATTTTTACTTCCTCCCTGCCCTCTTCCCCTTCCTTCTCACCATAGAAAATAATACAGACAGAACACTGAAAGGCAGCTGCCTATGAAGATAAACAAGAAAATATCAATAAGGAAAAAATTTTCAAGTATGCAAATGGACTATCGGGAAATTTGGTTTGTTTTTGTTAGTGGTGAGGACAGAAAAAAACTGCAGAATGCATAAAGATTTAGATCACAGTCTGTAAGATACTAAAAGTATAATTCCAGTGAAAAGAACTTTTTTGCCAAATTAACTTTTTGCCCTACTTCTTCATTTCCCAGCATACAGCATCCTGATTTGAACTTTTTCAGCACATCGTTTTACATTCAGCATTCCAGCTGGTTGGATGATCTGGATTCATACAGGAAGATGTAATGTAGCTTCAGTTTGGCTAAACAAAACTGAACACAACAGAATGCAGAGAAGGTACGCTGAAGTAAACAGAAGGTTTTCATGATGTCATTGAATGGGAGTAATAGAGGACACTATTTTTCCCGTATTTCTCCGCTTGGAGGGCTTAATGTTAGGGTAGGAAGAAGCTGTCGGGTTAAGGAATGAAATTGGATTCGATCAAGCACTTTGTGTGTCTATTTTGTCAACATTTCTGTCTTGTAAAACTCTGACAAACCATTTCCTGCATTGTTGGTTACATTAATGTACTACAATTGAAGACTGAAGACATGTGAACTCAGGTGACCGAGAAAATTGATGTAAAACTTGATATTTAAAGTGTGTGGATGTCACCGTTTTGGCAGGAAATGACATCACAGAAACCAGCAAACAGGTGGCACATACAAACATACAATCATTTATTTTGGTCCTGTGAATTCACCTACAAATTCTGGGAAAACATCTAGAAATGCATCACTGAATGATTAAAAAAAAGTTATTTTTGGTTTTCATAGTTTTAAACACAAAGATTGTGATCCTTTCTTAAAAAAAAAAAAAAAAAAAAGTTTTATTCATGGCAAAAAAAATGTATTCAAAAGAGTACATTTGCTAATTTAAAAAAATGTTTTTTTTTTTCTTACTGGAATTTGAATTTCAGCAATATCTATAATTCATATCTTTTTCCAAAAAATACAAAGGCTCAAAAAACAGTTTACATCTTTAAATCAGAACTAGTTACATAAATTAATTCTTGCATTTTTTGTTTATTTTTTTATTTTAAAAATGTATTTTTCCCTTCCTCTGTGGCTTTTTTATTCAGTTATTCTATATTGCCAATTTGCAGAAACAGTAGTTAAAAAGTTAAGAATAATTGTGACATATATCTAGAATTGTGTAATGTTCTTACATTGTATTTTTGTAATGTTATTTTTCTGTACTGTATTCCTCAAATGTTCACTCTGATGATTGTTGGAACATGTAACCTCATTGTAAAGATGAAAATCTAAAAATAAGTTTAACAATACAGTTCACTTAGCCCTAGAGGTTGCTAAATGAACTGCACCCAGCACCAATTCTTACCCTTTTTGATGAGCTTCAATCAGGAAGGTTATTTTACTATAAATGCAATTTTGAAATAAGAATTTCAAAATTTGACCCAAAAAGAAATAAATATTTTTTGAATATGAATGGAAAAGGAGATATCCTGTAAAAACATTCAAGTACAAACAGAACAAAAGAGATCCACCAACTAACCCTGAAAAGTTGCTTTTCTTGACAAGGCAAGAAAACATGTGAGAGATTTGCCTTTTACTTTACATTTAAGTACTTAATGGAGCACGACGTAAAAAGCTGGTTGTATACTGTGGGTGGAAATAGACAGGAAGGCTAGATAATTGTACCCTAGGTCAGTTATATCCTGGAATCAGTTTCTAAATGAAAGATTTCAAGAGTTAGAGCAGAGAAAGACGTCTTATTTAAAATATTGTCCAGACATTGTGTACTTAAAATTACTACGCTGCAAAGTAACCGCATCCAGATGTAAACGTTTTAACATTTGAACCTTGTTAGCTCCATGTTTAGGTGAAATGCTCCATTTATTGACTTTTTACTCTCTAAATAGGTTACTGCTGAGCAGGAGCAAAGAGATCTACATTTACACACTGGAACATAAATATCAACTTTAGTCAAAATCAATTTCTGAAAGCAAAATAAATCAACAGCTTGACGAATTAGTTTGAGTGAATTTTAAAAAGACAGTTTCCAAGCAGTGCGTTCATAAATTCACCATTTAAACAGCTTGATTAAAGCAGCACCGCGTTGTAACTAGGCAACTGAGATACAATAGGAAATATTTTTTTTTTTTTTTTTGCACAAAATTCTGATACACTTTTGTGTGATTTCATTAAGCAACCTCTTAGGAAGAAAAATAAATATTTTTTTAGGTGAACACAGGTAAGATTAGAATTTAACCTAGTATCACTAAAAGGTTGAAAGGTGAGATAAATCTTTCCTTTGCCAGGGGGCTATTAAGTGTCTACCTGTGTTATCAGGTTTTCACATGCCCACACAGCTATGCCACCCCCACCAATCTGCTCACCCTCGGTGCACACCCAGATTTACTGCAGCGACAGGAGGTTACACACCCACAATGCATCTGACCTGAAAACACACAGGTTTGTAACACTGCGTGCCACACCTACCAAGCAAACACACACATTCCACCTTTTCACTCGACTTTCTCCCTCATTTTCTTGGCTTGTCCAGTCTTGCTCTTATAAAAATTAAAAACAAGTTCATCCAGTTTCACTTTTTAAGTGTTTCTACTTTCAAATTTCTAAATAAAGTCACAACTTTGGAAACAGTTTTAATTACATGTATTCTCATGTAGCCTGAAGTTTTAAATGTTAATTTATTTACTATTTTGGCAAAGAAATTTGTGAGACCATGTTTTTATTGCAGTTCTTGCACAATGACAGCCAGTAAAAATAGACAAACTGATCATTTCCTAAAGCGACGTCATCCAGCACAGTCTGAACCACAGACATAAACATGGGCCTTTTTCCGCCTGGAAACAAACAGCTAGCATTTATGCTAACTTTCCCGCAACAACATGTCATGGGGCAGACACTTTTCAATAACAATGCTCATTCCAGTAAAAAAAAAAAAAAAAAAAAGACCAATTTTTCCCTCCTGCTACCAGACTGTACATCAACATTCCTCTTTAGGTGAAGCCACAAGACATTTTGGGATGGCATTTACATGAAGTGCTCACAAAAAATGTGGCAGCAAAATCCACAAATGAAATTTTCTGAATGGAGGGAAATGTCAGCTGATGGCACAACTAAACAATCTATAGGCGGTGCCCTTTAAAAGTTGTGTTGTGATTGCAAATAAAGTTAATGTTTGGAATAAAATCAGCAAAAGGTCATCACTTATTCAGAATACAAACTTCTTCCAGCAAAAGCAAAGCGAAGAAACATTTTCAGTAAATTTGGTGAAGACCAAACAGCGTCTAATATCTATCATGAAGCGATAATTTTTGAGAATCTCTAATTGCAACACAAACTCCCTGCCAAAGTTTGCTTTACAAACAAAAAGAAAAAGAACGCCCTGGGGTTAGCTAGTCTGTCAGACTTGTATTAGGATTTTGTAAAGACAATAAATTCTACATAAACATAATCCACACCAATAAAAATTGTGTTTTTTAACATTTTCTTGTCTCATTTCTCTTGCATATGTTCAGAAAATTAAAGAGGAACACAACAGGACAGATGGAGGCTGATTTCGGTCAGCCTAGATTTGAAAAATGCAACAAAAAAGGGGGCGGGGCTAGGGAGGCAGGCTGAGCGGGGGAGTGATGCTAGCATCATAGGCTAACAAAGGCTAACATATTAAGCAAACAATCCCGAGTGAAACATTTATTGCAAATCCATCACCAGGACGGAGTTTGCTTAATTCAATTTCACTAAACCACTGTCAGCTAGCTTCCAAATCCACTGGGAATTTGTGCAAGCCAGTAGAATTTTGACGACTGAAGGCAAAACACCAATGAGTCAAGCTAATGCTAACACGATAACCACCGACTCTTACAGAATCAAAGGTGCATCAACAGAGCATGATGATATGAAACCTCTGAAATGACGTAGGACTAATAGCAGTTGACTAATCGCAAAATTCAACCTCATTTCAACCTGTAGGGGGCAGCACACAGAAGATTTTAGATTATAATGTCAGGAATTAAACTAGTTTATTTTAAATTGTCAAAAATATGGCAAGAACCAACAGAAAGTACTTTTAAAGCCACGTTTATAGAAGTCAATAGCCAAAAAAATGGATTTAAGCTTAAAATTGCATTCTTGAGTGTTTATTTAAATTATTGTGAATCAGGAGCAGACAAAAAAAATGCAGTTTGAATTGGCGGGCCACAAGCTCCCTGCTCTACTCCATTCTGATGCATCCACTAGTAAACAAATAGATCCATGAACGTCCGACCGAGGTGGCATCTGACTCAAAACTGTGCAGTTGGATGGTTCCGACGTTGCTTTTTGTTGCCCCGCTAAAGTTAAGTTGAGGCTGTAAACTGATGGATGATGGGAAATAGGGCTTGATCCACCTCAACATTTTCACCCACAAACGGCTGCCAATCTGCAGAAACCATGTCCTTGAAAACGACACAGGTTTGGATAAAAATAACAATCATAATTAAAAGACGACTGGAAACACTTTTAAAGTAGATCAAAAGATGATAGGATTGGGACTGCAATAATATGCATCAGCAGCACTGACAAAAACTAAATAAAATCCATGCAGCTCAAACAACTCCGGTTTAAATCAATCATCCTGGATCTGTAGTGGAAATCTGCAATAAATGTCAGCATGATTTAAAAGTGAGGGAACCTGTCACGTATTGGTGGCTGATGCTGGTGACTCAGCTGGAGCAGGAAAAGCAGAATGACTGAGGGGCTTTTATAGGAGATGAATCACTGCAAATAAGTTCATTCACAACAGAGGTGGCTTGGTAATGAATAAAAGCGCTCAGAGCAAACAAATGTCTGAACGCCTCATTTTGCAGTGTTTTACAGAACTCTGCTCCGCGGAAATTTACCTGTTATTTGAGTTACCTTCGCCAGAGCGATGGAAACTGACTCCTCATCACTTTGTCTTTTTCTCCATCAAAACAATAGACACTTGTGTTTGTATTTAAACACGAGCGTAACTTAAAACTCCCCTTCTGCTGTTCACATCTCTGGAAAGTGTTTGTCCCATCTGTCCATGATGACCCATGGCTCAGCCTGACTTTGCACTCTCCCCATCATGTTCACTGGCATGCCCTCAAGGCTTACTCACTCTTTCGGCACAATCAATCTGAACCTTTAGCAGTGTCTCACTGCCTTCAGCAACCGCAGAGTGCAGCTGGTTGGTAGGCTTATGACGGAGACAAACGGCATGGATCCAACTCAGTGAGCTGTTCTATACAGAAATCTCAGGAACTGCTCTAGTAAATCAAGCTAAAACACAATATATGGAGCTAGTATTGAACTAAAAAGTGAGTTTTTATGATCAATCTAGAACTGGAGTGCTCTAAAATAATGTGGTTTTTTTTCATGGTATTAAATTTAGCACTGTTCACAGGCTTTGCTTCACCATCTGCTTGGCTGCGACAGGCTACTCGCCCAACTCGCATGCTGCAAAACACTAGAGGAAACCGAGCTAGCCATTTCATGGAAGACACCATCTTTAAATTTCACTCTTATTTGGATTTTCTGAACAAATATTCACCTAAATAACCTTCTCTTTGCTCCTCAATTTGGCACAGCTCTCAAGTATTGAAGTACATCTGAGAACCCGGTTGAAGCTCTAATCAAATTATTATTAAAATGATCCAGGCAGAAAAAGAGCTTCATTCATAAATCGAGCTCCCGCTGGACTGATTGAAGACACTGCTTAATGCAGAGCTACTCATTAGTGAGATCAGAAGCATCACAAAAAAAAAAAAAAAAGATGCTTGCATAACTGACAGAACAATTTCAGGGAGGAAAATTGCTCGATCACCTCAAAGAATTAGGAGGACCACTGGTTGCTTCCACACTCAGATCAGTTCACCATAATTTAATCTGATGAGGAGATCTTAATGTGGCGCGTCCATATTCATGAAGAAGCAATCATCCTGTTCAGGGAGCTCTTTTTGTGTATGTGTGAATAATGATGCTGCATTTCAGAAACGGGGGTACATGCATCACCGCAGACCCAGATATACTTCTGTCCTCAGCCAGAAGTTCTGCAAGTTCTGAGAAAAATGCAAAACAATCTGGAAAGATATGTTTAAGACTGAAAGTAAAGCAATTACATTTTGAATTTATGCTTTTTTTTTTTTGCACACATTAGTGCTTTCTTTCTCTATATGTCTCATGAGATGCTCTTCTTTTTTACTTGGGAACCATGGTAACGCCTTAGCCGTTTGGTGAAGTGTTGCAGAATTTTAAAAGGTTTAGTCCCTCATTTATTTATTTAGGTTACTTTTTTATTTTTTCCATAAGCATGTCATCTTGAAAAAGTTTCCATTTTTGATCCTAAATCTGGGAGTAAAATAACATTTTTTTAATGAGTCATTTAGCCTGTAAAGTATGGATATGCCTCATCAATAAGTCTAAAATACAGATAATTATTTTTTTTATTTTGCACACAATTGGTGTTTTATTTCTCTATATGCCTCTTGAGATGCTCTTTTTCTACTTGGCAACCATAGTAACGCTTTAGGAGACTGTTGCACAATTTTATTAAATTTGGTATGTCACTACTTTAGTAATTTTAAACATTTTTTCACCTTTAGAAGCATTTCGTCTTAAGATTATCAGCAGGAAAGAGTCCAAACCAATGCGTAAAGTTCCAGAGGAGAGTTTTTAGGACTCCAAATCTGGGGGTGACATAACTTTTTTCAAAATAAATGAGCTACTTTAGCCCGTAAAGTATATTTACGCATCAATTTAGGCCTGCAAAGAAATATGCTTCAACAGTTATTCAATCAATATTAGCTCAATTTAGTCTCAAATCATATTTCCAGCTATTTTGATTTATTTGAACAAAATATATGTGGAACTAAACCCCCCAAAATGAGTTAATTAAAAGAAGGAAAGACTGGACTCCCATTACCTCTGTCTCCAGTTGCACCAGTTCCATTTGGGGCCATGGCTCTGCGATTTGTGCAAGAGGCATTTTCGCCGGATCTTCAGTTTCCCCTCAGCTCTGTCCTTCCGTGACTTAAGTCTCCCCAGATTTGTGCGTCCGGAGAAGCTGCTTGCTCAGGTCCCAAGTCCAGCAGGAGCGGATTTATCAGCACTTTGTCCTCAGCCTGGAGAGGAAGACGCGCACACGGACGCACGCAGCAGCCTCACAAACAATAGTAATCCCCCTGATTTGATTTAACCGTCGCTCGGTCGCTTTGGGTTTGTAGAAAGAATTCCTCCAGAAAGCTGTTCCGTCCTTCCAGTCAGGTGAGCTCCGTGCAAGCTCCCGGTTCTGCGTCTGACAGGCAGGAGCGAAGAGATCCAAGCTCCTTTAATAATTTTCAGAGCTGCGCACAACTAAAAGCCACTACAACGGATTTTGCGCAATCTTTGCGCTCTCAGTCGCCCCAATCATCTATCTGACGCCTTTCCTCTTCGTGATTTTCCCAGTTCCAGGTCAGAAAGCGACGCGTTCCCTGTGCCAGCGCGGAGACCTCAGTGAGCCTCCCGTAGTACGAGCCGACTCCAACTCCAGCCGCTATTGGCACGCTCCAACTGGCTTTTATCCAGCCCCCTTTTTTTTCCCACTGCTTGTTCCGCCCAAGTGCGATCGCGCCATCATCTGGCGGAGTAGTCGAACAGCAAATACGTAATGCAGATGGAGGCTCTCTATTAACGAGGGCTGCTGTCTTTCATGCGTTTTGGTGCACCGCGCCGAGAGCCTCCAGAGGAGCGCATCTCCCGCCTTTGCTACAATTCCGTTCACCCTTTGAGTTTAAGAATAGTTTGAGATCTAAAAATGTCTCTTACATAATTTTGGTTGCACAATATTGGTGATGTAAAGGACAAGTTTGGGAGAGGAGGACACTCCAGGGGGGAGAGGTTGGGCCCTGACCAGTCCACCTCTTCTTTCATTGACAGGAGCTCTCATGAAGGTCCTTGTGATCTTCAGTAATATAATGCATCCCATCCACCCTCATCAGTTCTCCGCTCCATTCACTGCAGAGTGGATTTTGCTCTTGGCCAGCTTTGGTTACTATTGGCAACTGGAGGGCATACAACTGTCTTCCTTTGTTGGTCTGATGTGTTTTTGATTAACATTCAGTGACAAAAAATGAAGCCTAACACCCCTAAGGAATGGTTTTAGATTCAAATAACGATGAATCGATTGAATTGATATGATCCAACCAAATCGATCCGTCGATTTTATTGACAGATTGATTATATCGATATTGGAAATACCATTTGGAAACTGCAGACAGAGCTGGGTGACACTGAGCATTCGGGTATCGATCCGATAGTGATCAATATCGCGATATCAATACAAATATCGATTTTTTTCGTGAATGCAGTGGATGTGACATGAACCTCAAAATCTCAATCGTTTTAAATCGCTGTGAATGTTTTTTTTTTCTTTTTGTAATTTTTCCTTTTTAAATTACTTGATAAATACAAAAACAGAATAAGGACAATATTTTCAATTAACCGAAAAACAGTTGATTAAAATAACTTCTCGAAATTAAATAAAAAGCAAAGAAGTGAATGCAAAACAGTCTACAAACCAAAATAAAAACTATGATGCAGAAAGAAATCAAAATGTTTAACAATTAAAAAAAAACTCAACTGGTAGAAATATAAATAACTTGTAACTTCTTAGCTTTTAAATAGAACAACGAAAACAGGTGACTTGTTGAAAAATAAAGCAACTTAGTATTTAAATAGAGTGGAATTAGGTTGAAGAATGCATGTATGCACTGTGAGATCTCATAGGACTGGCGAGAGGGGTGAAGCAGCGACTTATTTTTGCTGATACAGAAAAGTAAAAGAATCCGTATCGATCCGATACCAACTTGAGATCGATACAATCGATATTTTGGATCGATTCATTCAGCACTAGCAGACAACACTTCTAATAATGTTCCCATTGTATTATTTTAACGTGAAAAAAACAAGTCTGCATAAACCATGTTTTAATATTGATTGGAAAATGACATATATTATTTACAGAGAACATTTTGGAGTTTATTTTTCAAAACTTGACTTATCTTTTCGTTTTAGTGCCATTTGCACAGATGGGTTGATGTCCCCCGGGGAAAAATGCTAACCTAGAGAAAAGCTGCGTTCATGTAGTGTTGGAATGATCAGAAAATGAATGTCCAACATAGAAATCTTCAAGGGGGTGTTCAAGAGTAACTGCAGTCACTGTGACTGTCTGTGAGCTCCCATTCAGACGGACTTCTTTCTCACAAAACGTTCCGTTTTTTTTCTGGAATAGTGTAAAAATAAGAGAAAGTACACGCTTTCTCATGTTTAAAAAACAATTGCAACAGTAGTTTCTGAAATCTCAAATGTGTAATTACATGTGACCCGGACCATTTTATTACTAAACAGACACTGATTTTAAAATGTTTTGTTTAATGTATTTCTATTTTTATACATATTGTCTTTAATCCATATTTTAGATTTTGTTCATATTTTTGTTTTATATTGTTTTCTTTTTTTATGTGTAGTTTCTTCTTATTAAATTTTGTTGTATTTCTTTAATAACTTTTATTCCAGCCAGTTAGGGGGTTGCAGATGGAAATTAACCAATGGCTAAAATTTGACGTATTTACATCTGATTTGAAATGCTCATTTATTTTATTTTATTTTATTTTATTTTATTTCAACTTTATTTTATTTTATTTCATGTATGTATTAATTTTTTTATTTTATTTGATTATTTTATTTATTTTCCTTTTTTATTTGTTTATTTTATTGTATTTTTTTATTTATTTTCCTTTTTTATGTTTATTTTATTATATTATTTTATTTATTTTACTTTTATTTTATTTGTTTATTTTACTGTATTCTTTTTTATTTTCATTTTATGTTATTTGCTTATTTTATCGTATTATTTTATTTATTTTCCTTTAATTTTATTTGTTTTATTTTATTGTATTTTTTTCCTTTTTTATGTTTATTTTATTATATTATTTTATTTATTTTCCTTTTATGTTATTTGTTTATTTTATTGTATTATTTTATTTATTTTCCTTTAATTCCATTTGTTTTGTTTTATTTCTCTATCTTCACTCTTTTCCGTCTTCGTGCTTGTCTCCTGGTTAGTACCTGAGCCGGAGGGCGGGTCACTTTCTTCATTGCGTAACCTCGCCATGTTCTGCGGTTTCTGGACTTTGTATCCAAGCTGCCATTGCAACACTTCATTTTATTTTCACTTCAGAGAAAAAAAAAAAAAACCTGCTACACTCATTCATGTCTGAATGAATGCCCACGCAACCCAGCAGGAAGGCTAGGAGGAAAACAGACAACATGTTGATTTCTCCTCTTCTTTTCCCTCCAGTGAGTGTGTTTAAAGTGATGGGTGCAGGTGAACGTCCAGTGCAGTCTGTGATGAGCTCATTATTTTGTCTCTGTGATGGATGTGCAGCTGCAGGAACATCTCACGGCTACCCATAATGCAATAATGCAGCTTGTCATTTAGTGCCGCCGCACATGTCCTCCTTTGCTCCTCATCCTTCCTATGTATAAGTCAAGTCGTCTCTTCATTTGTCTTCATGATTCTAGCAAAATATTAATATTTTATAAGAAGAACAACAAAATAAAATCATGCAGTAAGAGATTGAAGACTCAAGTTCTGACACTGTCCTTCAGGGATTTCTTCCTCCTTCAGTGACATCACAGGTGACACTCGTGACTCAGACATCTACCCAGCCTGCAATTAGAGGAATACCCCCCCCCCCATGCACATACACCCGCACAGCAAAAACTGAAGCACCATGGGAAATCTGACTCAGCCGCAGCCTAACAGGCGTGCGAAGCAGAGCTCCTCGCAGATGTAGAAGCTGACAGCTGAGAAATGTGTTTATCAAGGAGCCGAGAAACAGCTGGGATGCTCGACATGACGGACGACAGATTTGCTCCCTGAACAACACCTCTACAAATCAGATAAACTGACACGGAGATGACACTGTTGCTTAACCTCAATTCCAGTTGAAAACACGGAGGTACAGAGTGCAGGGTGTGCAGTAATGAGAGCGAAGAGGGAGAAATAATGAATCATAACATATATGCTTCCCTGTGCCGCTGTAAACAGAGCACTTTAAATGCAAATAGCTGAATAATCTAACTAAGAAGTGACTGCTTCGGAAACAATGTCACCAAAAATGAATGAATCTAGTGATTAGAAAGGCCGCTTTCAGATTTCCTCCTTCATTCCTTCAGCTTTTGAATGATTAATAAAGAGATTCTCATTTCTAAGCTCCATCCGGTTATTTTTAGATTCTTGCAGAACATTCTCAAGGCCTTTTATGCTCAATAAACACATTTATTTCACAATTCATGTCCTGAAACTAAATGAGAAGTTTAGAATTCTTAAAACTGTAATATTTAACTCTATGCTAAAATGAAAATATGATAACAAACAGTAGATTTTTGAATCAAAACTAGAACTTTGAGTCCTTTGCTTTAAGACAGACTCAATTAAAAATGGTGTTTTTGACATGTTCTTGAGGTATATTTCTCATAATTTAAGAACATATATAGAGAAAATGAAGCCTAAAATAGCGTTTTTGAAGTATTTCTTTGGTCAAATTGTTGTGAATCAGTAGGAAAAAAATATGTTTGAAAATTAGCTTATTTGTGACATAGAAACTACGCTCACTGCTCCATTCTGATGCATCCACTTGTACACAAATAGATCCATGAACGTCTTTAGCCTTCTTTCCAGTGAGCGGTCCTGTCCGGTAAGGAGTGGTGCAGAACGGCCCAGTTAATTCTGACGAGCGTTTCCACTCAGTTAAGCCTCGCTCCGACTGAGCAGTTTGTTTTCACAGCGCATGTGTGGTGTAGACTAGTTAGCTGCTAGCGTGTCATTGCGTCATTGTAGCGACTAGAAAAGCAACAACAATGGAGGTCATCCAGCAGCTCATCTTTTTCTTGCTTTACTTTTTGTACATGTGTTTAACATGAATTTAATCTTGTTTGAATGAAGATGGCTAAGAGGAATACTACCGTAAAGAGGAAGATGTAAACGCTAGCTTAGAGCTATACTGGTGTTTTCTAAAGTCATCATCACTTGCCAATCAACGGATGGCAACAGCAGCTCCGCCCTAACCATCTTGGTCCATTTTTCTATGGATCTACAATGGATAGCTTCTTTTCCCCTGAGCGGTCCGGTATGGTACGGTCCGGTCCAATCCAGTATTTTGAGCATTTCCAATTTAAAATGGAGCCATTAAACAGTTCTGACTGGTACCTCTTGAGGGTCCCTGTCCGTTGTAGGTCCATAGAAAAATAGAACGGGACGGTTGGGGCGAAGTCGCTGTTAACTCGGGGCGGCTGTGGGGCAGTGGTAGGGCGATCGACTCTGGATTGGAAAATTGCGGGTTCAATTCCTGTCTTGCCCCCTTGTTTGTCGAAGGGTCCTTGGGCAAGACATGGAATCCCGAAATTGCCTCTGGTGGAAGGTTGGCGCCAGTGTTCGGAAGCGGTGCCACCACCAGTGTGTGAAGCCTTTAAGGTATAAAGTATACGCCATTTGCCATTTAATTGAGAGGAAATGCTCGCCAGAATCAACTGGAGCGTCTTGTACTAGTCCTCCTGTACCAGACTGGTCAGTGGAAACGATGCTCAAGAGGTACAGTTTAGTACTGTTTATTGGGTCCATTTTACAGTACCGTACCGTACCACACTGGACCATATCATACTGTACTGGACTGTACTGCACCACACCAGACCATACTGGACCGTACCGTACCAGATAGTACTGTACTGCACCATACGAAAACGTACCAGAATGTGCTATACCAAACCATACAGTATCAGACCGTACCGGACCACACCCTATCGGACCATACCGTACTGTACCGTACTGTACCAGACCGTACCGCACCATACCATACCACCCGGTGGAAATGTGGCTTTTGTTTTCCTTGTCCAAGCTAGCATCTGGTTCCAACATTGCTTGACAATTTGTTGCACCATTAATGTATGTGGACTGTAAGCTAGCAGGAGAGAGTATAAACAGATGGTTGGCAGCAGTTCGCAAGCGCAAACTACTGACAAACTCCTGCCGCTCTGCAGAAACTATGTCCCAGAAAGGTTTTTCATCACCAGGAAGGCTTTTTAAAACAGATCAAAAGATGATCGGAATGGATTTGATTCCGCTAAAATTACCCTAACAGATAATCCTGGAACACAAAGTTCAGTGAAGGGAAAGACTTGGCAAAAACAAAGAGATTAATTAGCTGATGCAACATCTATAATACGCTTTCACTTTTAGACCTTGTGTTTGAGCAGAAACAGCGCACGGGTTCTAACAGACAGTACGAACACTGCAGGCTTTTTATGATCTGAAACACGTCTCACGCCCCAGAGTTTCAGAGGAAGGGCTCTAAGATCTTTGGTAATAATAATTCCTTCTTAACCGTGCTGGCTGAAGAGCGCCGCAGAACAAATTAATTAGCCGATCCATAGAGGGGCAAGAATAATTATCCAATCAGTGCTGACCGGTATTAGCGGGAGGAGACGGTAATGCGATTATTCAAGGGCCTTTTCTGGGCCATTGCTCCAAAGAGATGAAGCTCAAATTGTGTCGTTGTACTTCAAACACCAGTGGATGATTTACTGTTATGGATTTTTTATCACA
Source organism: Oryzias melastigma (assembly GCF_002922805.2). Lineage (NCBI taxonomy): Eukaryota > Metazoa > Chordata > Actinopteri > Beloniformes > Adrianichthyidae > Oryzias > Oryzias melastigma. The sequence continues at coordinate 10,339,043 of NC_050533.1, forward strand.
GAAGTGGCTCATGGGGCTGGAGATGATGTACGGCTGCAATGTTGGTTGGTAAAAGAAGCAAATAAGCAAGGGGGAGGACGGAGAACACAAACGGCTGCTATTTGTCATTACCACTGGATTCATAATCATGAGTCTGAGACACTGTCAAGTACAAAACTGCACGCTCAGACTTGAATTTGTACTTCAGGTATTTGGGCTGGGCCTGGGATAAAAAAAAATGGAGGCGTACACAGAACAGCACCAATAAAAACATTTATAATAAATCACTGATTTTTCAGAGTGAGGAGACTCGGACCTTCAGACCAAACAGAGACCCAAGAAAAAAACACCAAAGTATAGTTTTTGCTAGAAAATGGTACATCTTATCAATGAAACAAAACGAGTATTAGATACAGATCTGCTTAGAAAGATTGAGTAACAATTTAACAAACTAAATTTTCCCTAGAATCAAATGAGTTTCAATTCGTCACAAAGGGAGGGGTGTCTCACACATCAATTTCCTCCCATTTCTGCATCAATTTGTACAAAAGAAACTCCAAAGATGACTCATTTACTATTACTAATGACATTTCCTCCCACAATCAATAAAAAAAGCTATCTAAAAGTGACTTTAAAGCTATTTAGTTAATGTTTCTTTTCTATTTTTTACTTTTTTTTCCAAATTGCCTAAAACAAGTCCCATTAGGTAATGAAAGATGACTCCAAACATGGAGAAAATGACACATTTCTCTGTTTTGTTTTTCTCTGCCAGGGTCTCTTCTTCTGTTTCAAAGGGGGAGAACAGCAGGGGGAGCCACATGTCAGAGGGCAGCTCTTTGGTAAACACGTGCCTTCATCAGTTCATGGCCTTCTGTGCTGCCAAACCTTCAAAAAACAGCATTTGTGGGAAAGTGTCGGCAGACATGAGATATAATCAGTGAGTTTTGGGGATTAATAATGGATTAACTCACACATAAACAGAAAAAGGTAAAATAATTTGAAGTGTAATCCTCCCACTCCTTCAATTTAATAGTTTTTGTTTAATAAAACTTCACATTTAGTGGATGTCATGTTTTGTATGAACAAATATAAATATTTATTTTTATGATTAGGAGTAATAATAATGGCATAATTTACATGTATATTCTGTACATGGGTCTCTTTTGCTTTTATTTTTTAAATTTTTCAATCAAGTCCCAATTAATCATTCAGTTTGATATACCAATGTATGTATCTCTTTTGTTAGTCTTCTTTAGCATTTTTTAATTTTGTTTAGATTTCTTAAAATAAATAAATAAAAAATCCTTTCCAATTCTTATTTTTTAAGTGATTATAATATGACATTTCAAAATAAAAGCCTCACAAGATAGTTATTTAGGGGTTTTCGATAAAAGTAGATTGAGAAATAAAATGAGTGTTTGCCAAACTTTAAGCATTAAAAAGTTATTGAGTTTGTATATACTCGATATGGGTCTCTTTTACTTTTATTGTATTTGATTTTCCAATCAAGTCATGATTAATATCATTTGGAGTTTAATATATCACTGTATAGATCTCTTTTATTAGTCTTCAATAGTTTAGATTTTGTTTTTATTGCTTAAAATAAATTAGTTGGAGTCCAGTTCTCATTGTTCATGTTATTTAAAAACTAAATTTCAAAATAAAAACATTACAAGATAGTTTTGGGGTTTTTCAATAAAAGCACATTGGACTTTCTTTTTTTTATACTCTTGCCAACCTTAAGCATTAAAACCTTTATGAGTTTTTTCATAATAAATTATGGATCTCATTTATTTTATTTAATATTTTTCAATTTTCCAGTCAAGTCACGATTTAGTATGTTCGTGTTAAGATCTCTTTTGTTAGTTTTTTTTTGATTTCTTAAAATAAGATAATTCCAGTCCAATTCTCATTATTTATGTAATTTTAATTTGAAATTAAAAAAATAAAAGCCTTACAAGTTAGTTATTAACAGGGTTTCAATAAAAGCACATTGCAAAAAATGTTGCAAAACGTTTATGAGTTTGTTTATACTGTATATGGGCCTCTTTAATTTTTTATTCTTTTCAATTTACCGATCAAGTCATGATTAAAATCTTTGGTAGTTTGATATATCAATCTAAATATATTTTTGTTAGTCTTTCAAATAAATGCATTTTGTTTTGATTGCTTAAAATGAATCAATTCTAGTCCAATTCTCATTAGTTGAATAATTAAAATTATGAAACTTCAAAATACATTTTAATATATTTTTTTTTATAAAATCACATTGAAAACACTTTATGTTTTGCTAAACTTGAGCATTAAACATGAGTTTGAGTTTGTTTTCTTGACTTGATTCTGATATTTTTGGTTTAGTTCTTCTGCAAGCTTTTCTTTCATTCAGTATGAATGAGGAAAAACATTAATAAAGTTCTGACTTTTTTGACAGCCTGAAGCCACACAGAGCAGAGAAGAGAAAAACACAATTTTTTCCTGAAAGTTGCAGTAAAGAGGATTAGCTGGTCTTTATTTAGACGTTTTCTTGACGTCTGGGGGGAGCTTATAAAAAGAGAATGACTCCAGCAGGAAAACAGCAAAACAATCAGAGAAGTGTACAGTCTATGTAGAAAAACTAGAGGAAAGTTTAAAAGTTGAAACAAGTTTCAAACATTGAGTTCCTTTAAGGAGGGAGGGGAATGCTAGAAAGGCAGGGCTGCAGGATTACGCATCAACTCCATTGGCTGACAGCCGGTAGGGGGACTGACTACCTGTACCTGTGCGAAGGAGTGCCAGTCGTCATCGTCCAACTCCAAATTTGGATCAACTTTTCCTTCTTCCAGGAGCCCGGACAGGTAGAAGTCGACCAGGACAGCCGGGAAGTGAACGAGCGACTGCAGCAGGACTCCGAACATGGAGCCTATTGCGTCCTGGAGCGCGCACCGAGTCGCCGAGTGGCTCCAAGGTGAGGAACATAACTTTCTGCTTTCTCTTCCCTCGCCCCTCCTGTCCCTCTCCGCTCGCGGCTTTATCCCATCAGGGCTCACACTCGGTTGGATCAGAAATAGAATCAAGCTGGCAAATCCTATTGGAAGTGAAAGGTGGAGGTGGAATGAGGAAGTGGAGAAGACCTTCAAGCGCAGCTCTGATCAACAAGTCCAAGCTGAGAGCCTGGCCCTGTGCTGAACTTATTTCACAGATTTATGCTGTTTACCAGACAGCCACACCGATCTGCAGGAACTTATTACACCAATACTAATACTTTCTTACACAGTTTCTACTATTTATCACTGTTTCTTAATTTTGTGCGTTTTATTTTAAATTTTGATAAAAAAAAATACATTGTCACATATTTAAGACCCAGTCAGATTAAAGCTGTATTTTTAATATATTCTCGTTGCATTTTTTTCATCATAAAATAAGGAAATTAGGTTTAAAATGGTATTTTTTAATATTATTTTATTCCAAATGTTGTGAAAAAAGACTGTAGCTGTGACGTAGGTGCTACAGTCAGCCATATGAACGCTCTGTTGTCATGCCTTCAAATGTTGGACACAATGTTTCCCTCTAGGTTCATAACTAACTGTCAATGTATGACACATCACTGTGACTTGTGCACAAGAGTACAATGGCCTTCCCTGGCTGTTCGGAGGCAGTCCCATTGGTACACTTTTATTTACAAGGCTTGGTTTGCGACCACTTTACATATGTTCTTTACTCAAGCGGAGAAACGTTGAATCTCTCTCATTGAGATCAAATGATCTGAAAATGTTGACCTTTTGCTCGTACAGAACTGGGAAAAAAGCATTTCTTCACTCTGCTTCTGCTCCCTGGAACAACTTACAGCAGGGGTGTCAAACTCAATCCAAAACACACCTTAGCCGAACAGGATAAACATTTATTAAACACTCTGAAACTACATTTTTAAAACCGTAACTTTTTTGCATAATTGTGAGCTGGGGACGCTTTTAAAATACATCAAAATGGGATTTTAATATGATTTTATTATACTGATTTAAGCTGACTCCCCTTTGATCCATAATGCACAGATAGTTCCATAATTATTCACAATAACAACAAAACATTTAAGCATTATTTGTCGCCTTATGGAAATAGTTTGAATACTTTCTTCATATACGTTTTTAAATGTTTATTTTATTTTATTAAATGTTGAATCTTTACTGTATTTTTATGTAAATACAGCAAAACTGCTTATTTCTTAAATCTGAGTGCAGTTTTTTTTCTTCATGCCCTCACTTGCATGACATTCTCTTGACAGTGACTCTTCAGATGATATCTGTGCTTCAAACTTACTGTGTCGTTTTGTGGCCAGGTCTCGACGCCCCCGTCAGTCAGTACCCAGTCTCAGAATGGCATTTATCGGGCGTGGAACTGCTCCAGTTGACTTCCCAAGACTTGGAGAAGCTCGGCGTCCAGAAGATTGGACACCAGGAGGTGATTTTGGAGGCTGTGGAGAAGCTCTGCACTCTGGTGAGTCCGTTTGAAATAGCTGTCTGTAGTGGAATGCTGTACATCCGAGGGTACATACTAACAAGTTACATGTCTAGTTTAATTTTGGTGAGTCAGTATTTTGTTCAAACTACTTCTCAGAGCTGTTTTACTAATAAAGTTTCAGTATTCTTACTCTATTCTTACAGTTTTGTTTATTGCAATTATACATGGAGAGATACAAATTAGCATTTAGCATTTAAAGGTAATTACATAATTAATATTACCATTATATATTACCATTTACTGGGATAACATGTTTGAAAATCATTTTTAATCAGCAAAAACATTAAGAAAAATTCAATATATTCTGCACATTGCGACTAAAAGAAAACAAAACAATTAACCAATTTATTCCAAAAATGTAAACATTTGTTTGAATGTTAAAAAGATTTTAATTTGTACATTTCTTTTTTTTTCTTTCCCTAAATACATACATTTTAGAGAATAAATAAAAAAATATAAGATGTTATTCAGTACTTTTACAGGTTATGTTTTATACTTGTATTGGTAAAGTATAAATAACTAATAAGAACAACCTGGATTATGATAACCCTGTAAAAAAGCAATAAAATATCTAAGTAAAGTGTAATATTTGCTTCCAAACACTTCTTTTCAAGTAAATAATGAAACTATTCTTGACAAACTTCACATTTTATGGAGTTAATATGTCATGTATTGTATGTATAAGTACATATGTGTCGATTTATGATTAAGTGTGTATCAGGATGTATAGATATGTGTCTTCTTTTACTTTAATTTTTTTCAATTAAGTGCTGATTAATCATTGATTTCCATTCAATGTTTGATATTTATGCATAGATATATTAGGGGGGCACAATGTGAGGAAAACTTGCAATTTGCAATATTAGTGATCAATATTGCAATGACAATATAATTTATGATACTACAGCAAATAATAAAACAAAAAAACCTAATACATGATTTCCATTTTACTGCAACAGTATTATTTGAATAAAAGTCAACATTTCTCCAGTTCTAACAGTACTCCAAAATTACCCTAGTTTAACCCGGAAGGCGGGCATCTGACATGAAAGAGCTTCATCTGATTGGTCAAATGCGTTAAAAACATTTTTTTGAGTCATTTAACATTTCAAGCTACCATATTATTATGTGTCAAGCATTTAAGTTAAAAATGTATCAGAATTTATGCCATTTCTTTTCCTATATTACATCATAATATTGAGATAACGATAAATTTGCGATTTAATTTGCAGGGCTAATAGATTAATATTTATTTTGTATTTTTCTGTTTTAATTGCTTAAAATTAAACAATTCCAATCCTTTTTGAATGACTACCTTGACCTTCTCCTAAAGAAATATTGTTTTATACTAAACCCTTTTCTACCTAATTACATTTTTTGCTTACCTCTGTAAGGTTTTCTGATATGTGTTGTGCTAAGGGAACTGCACTCTGCTTTTTAATTAAATAGTTTGTCTCGTGTCTTTGGAATGTTTTACTTTTAAACCAGCAGCTGGTAAAAAAAAAAAAAAAGTCATAAATACTTCAATCCGACACAGATTTGCTGCTGTATCAGCTTATTCCTGCCTGAAGTAATACCTCTCCCCTTTGTTCTCATGTATATATCAAAGCTCCTTCTACTCAACCATATAATAGTATTATATCAATTCTAAAACCAACATCAAAGGACTGGTTGTGCTTCAGCTGCTGCTAAAGTTGATTTAAACACAAGCCATGGCTTCTATTTCATTACATGCACATTAATGGAAGTGCTTGTACACAAAAAGCACTTCAATTCTTCGGCTCATTCATGCTGGGAATGCAATTCTCTGCATACCCACCTCCCATAATGGAAAGTTTAGAGGTTTAAATGTATAAGTTGGTGCATGTTTGTGTAAGAAATGACCTGCAAAGGCCAGCGCCAAGCAAAGTTCCCGAGCTGGTGACGTAACAGCCGAAAGCTTAAAGTGCTTGTTGTTTAGTTGTTGAAATAACTGTAATCAGATTGAACAAAGTTACAAGTTCAACCAAAAGTCCCCCCGTGAATGGAAGCTTTAATTCATTGATTTGATTCACTGACGTTATGCTCATTCATAAAAGCAGCAAACATGTGCAGCAGGCTAAAGATGGGAGGGGGGAAGTGGACGAGGAACAACTTCTTGTGCTTGACTACACAGCAACATAATGACAGGCGCATGAAACAAAAAAAAAAACAAGGACTTTTAAGGTCAACTCTGCATCTGTTCACTGTATTTCCTTGCATGTGACAAACAGCTCCAGGCGGCTGCACCACGTGCTATGAAATAGTTTCCACAGAAACATATATATTGTTCTGAAATATGTTTGCCTGAAGAATGTTTAATAGAAAATTATGCAAAAAAGAATTTTTTTTTCATTTACCTGCAAAAGCTTAAAAAAAGAGAGGCACTGGAAAATAAAATTAGCATTAAAATGTCACTTTGTAATTAAGACACAGTAAAGTCAGAGTTGCTTAAAATTGAGAGCAAAATGTTTAGTTTGCTGACTGATTTAGTAACTCTTATTCGCTTTTACTACTTTCTGAATAATCATTGCAATGGAAAAACAGAAAATTGCATAAAGCAGAGCATAGTCTCTTGTGTTAATTATGTACCATGTTTTACCTTAGCAAAAAGTGGTACACTTGAAGTTAATCGTGTGTATAACCACGTGTAGTGCAGGGATGTCAAACTCAATCGCACAAGGGAACAAAATCCAAAACCCATAAAAATGTATAGAACACACTAAAATTAAGTTTTTATTAAAATGCAAAAATGTTAAAAACATAGCTTTTTAATGCGAACCGAACCTCGGGTTCGGCCTGGTACTGGTACCCTAACCCTAGCCTGGTCTGCGTCTGAAACCAGTACTGATCTGCGCCCAGTATTGACTGTCCGGCACCAGACTAAGATTAGCGTTAGGATACTGGTGTGGTCTAAATCCCTGTACCGGACCGATACCGGTTTGCAGCTCGGAGGTTGAGGATGTTTGATTTAATAGGATGTCAAAAAATGAGGAGTTTTTGACACAGAGTGGTTCTTAACCAAACATCAGTATATAACGATCTGGGAGTCAGAATGTGTTAAAATATGTTACCATCGCAAGATAACATCGGGCCGTTAATAACAAAAATAGAAAATGATCTGGTGGGTCGAATATAATCACCCATTGAGTTCGGATCCGGCCCCCGGGCCTTGACTTTGACACATGGTGTAGAGTAAGAGGTTTACTAATTGAATACTACTTCAGACTAAATTGAAACATTTTAAGTTTAAAGTCTACACTATATTAGGTACACCTTGCTAATACTGGGTTGGACCTCCTTTTGCTTTCAGAACCGCCTTAACCCTTGTTCTGTCTCATTGGGTCCAGATGACCCGAGCCTTACATTGATGTGTTATCCATCCCATGACAAATGTGGATGAAGGTGGACAGGATTTCATGTCTGCCACTGACACCAGTGAAAATCAAAAATCATAAAAAAAAGTCTTGTGGGGTCCAAATGACCCCGCTCCCAACGTCAACATACCCAGATTAGCATAAGGTTTAATTCTTGGTGGGATAGATTTAAGAAGGTACTGCCAACATTCCTCAGAGAGTTTGGTCCATAGTGACATGACAGCATCAGACAGATTTGTCGGGTTCACATCCATGATGCCAATCTCCCGTTCCACCACATCCCAAAGGTGATCCATTGGGTTAAGATCTGGTGACTGTGGAGGTCATTTGAGTCCAGTGAACTCATGGTCATGTGCATGAGTCTGAGATGATTCCAGCTTTATGACGTGGTTGGAGTAACATCAGAAGATACTCTGTAGACATAAAGAGATGAAGATGGTCTAAACTCATTTAGGCTGTGGTTTTGTAATCATGCTCAGGTGCTACTAGGGCCCAAAAGTGTGGTAAGAAAATATCCCCCGCACCATTATACCACCACCACCAGCCTGAAACACCGATACAAGGCCGGTTAGATCAATGCTTTCATGTTCTGACCCTACAATCCGAAAGTTGCAAAAGAAATAGAGACTCATCAGACCAGACAACGTTTCTCCAATCTTCTATTGTCCAGTTTGGTGATTCTGTGTGAATTGTAGCCTCGGTTTCCAGTTCTTATCTGACAGGATTGACCCCCGATGTGATCGTCTACGGCTGTAGTCCATCTGCTTCAAGGTTGTCGTGCGTTCAGAGATGCTCCAGTTGTTATATGAGTTACTGTTACCTTTCTATCAGCTTGAACGGGTCCGACCATTCTCTTCTGACATCAACAAGACATTTTCGCCCACAGAATGTCCGCTCAGTGCATATTTTCTCTTATTCTGACCATTCTCCCTCCGTAAGCCGTAGAGATGGTTGTGGGTGAAAATCCCAGTAGATCAGCGGTTCCTGAAACATGCCACATTCGGTCACTTAAATCAGCTTTTTGCTCCATTTTGATGCTCAGTTTGAACTCCAGCAGGTGTCTTGAGTTGCTGCCATATGATTGGCTGATTAGAAATTTACATTAAGGAGTAGTTGGACAGGTGTGCCTAATAAAGTAGCCAGTGAGTGTACAGTATATTGTATAAATAAAAAGTAAACTTCAAGTATACTGTCTCGCTTTTAGTATAGACTAAGGATACTTGTAGTACACTTAAATAGACTATTTTGTTGCTAGAGTTGGCAACGTTTATTGGAAAGGATACTCATTCCTCTCTTTTGTCCAATAGAGGGAAAATATTTTTTGAAAAAAAGTGTTTTTTTTTTTATTTGTCTTACTATCTCATAAATGTGGCGTGACAGACAAAAACAGCTTCTCTTCTGCTGCCCATCGTCAGGATTAATGACGTGACGCAAAATCACATTTGCCGTGGAGTTAGATTTCATCCTGTGTTGTCTTGACATTTTTCTTTTCTCCCAGTAAATTGCACAAAGACAAACATTTGTTTATCTAACAGGATCAGCAGTAAATGTCATGTGCTTGCCTATGAGAATGAAAGTTTGGAAATTGAAGTAAAAAAAATCCCCTCTTGTTTGAAAAAAGGATTGTTTTGCTGCATTGGCATGGGATGCTTTTGCAGCATAAATATGGGATTGCCTAGCGGCTTTGTGTGGCTTTGGTCAGATGAGAAGGGACAGGAAATGAGGGAAGATTGAGGGCTGATGTTCACCATACCAAAAGAAGCTCCTCCAGAATCAAACCAGCTTTAAGTTCCTTTTTCTACAAACATATCTGAAACTTTATGAATGGTTGAATGAATCGTTGGTGACAGCAGAGGAAGAGTGGATAGTGTATGAGGTAAATTAATGTTTCAGTGTCTGTTCTCCCCAGACTTATGGCATTGGAGGGGAAAACATCAGAAGTTTGACAGAGAAGCTGCGGACTGTTGCAAACAGCTTGCAGATGGACATCCAGAGCCGCTGGCGCCTCAACGGCTACGACGGCCAGACATCCACCAAGCTGCCACCCAGCGTCCTCCAGATTGTTGTGGAAGTCATTACATCCTCTAAAGGCCTCTTCTCACTGCTCAACAGGTCGGTAGAAACACAATAATGTTTCATTCTTACTTTCAGGAATTAAAAAAAATCATCAGGGTTTGTTGTTTCTTCATTACTTTCAAATTAGATAATTTATTTATCAACTAAAATTAGTTTAAAAACTAAAATCAGTTTAACTTTAGTAAAAATGCTCTTTTTGTATTGTATTCAATAAAGGAACTGGTGTTTTTATTCTAATTTTAAGAACTATAAAAGCAAAGAACTGTTGCATGATGACTAACTTAACAGTTAATCCTATCAACAACTTTGGTCTCAAAGCAGCAAAGTCCATGATTGACCAGGACACTCATGACTAAGTCTGTTTATCAAGATATTCATTGAAATTGCTTTATGTAGTTTTTTTTATTTTGATTTTTAAAATATATTTTTAAAACTTTTCAATATATTTTTTCTGCCTTTTTGATGATTGTTTTTGGATATAATTGTTTTTTGTTTTTGAG
>NC_050533.1:10350309-10380966 GCF_002922805.2 Oryzias melastigma
TAACTTCACAATAAAAGTTTTCATGTTTTTCAAAACAATTGTTTTCATTTTTCGACATTTTTTTTTAGGACTACAACAGTTGAAGTCCTAAAGGGAGAACATTTGGACACATCTACAACTTGCAAAACACTGGTTCACTCTAGGAGAAAAAGTAGTGATATTATGAATTTCTATTATTATTTTTATTATTTTTTTATCAATAGCAAGGTCTCGTTATGTTTTTGGAAGTGTTTATCATCGGTTATTGTTTGTCAGTGATTTTCTTGTGTACCTTATTGACGGTTCCCTTCCTGCCTCTGCAGCTTCACAAACATCAACGTCAAGGCAAACCTCAAAGCTCAGAACAGGCAGATCATATTTATCATAAAACTCCGGCTGTAACTCATTTTCTGCATTACTGCAAACAAAAATAAACAATTCATACTGGACATTATCTAATACTTCCCCTACTTTTTGCTCTGTAATGTGTGTGGATTAAGGAAGTAGGAAGAACAAAACAGACTGGCAATATTGTGACGAACACGTAAACTAAACGGGCACGGATCATCGTGGCTTTTCAACTTTTATTTTTATAGTTTCTGTGAACAGATGAATTCAGCTAGTATGTAGTTATTTAAAAAATTAGCATACATTTTTTGTAATACAATATTTTTACTCATTTTGTTTAATACTTACATAATTTACAATAATGTTGTCCTAAAGTTTGTGCTAACTTGAAGATAAATCTTTCTTTCCAGGCATCAGTGTTCTCAGCTTTATGGATTCAGCTCTTCAAATAACATATTCAGTTACTGCAAAGAGCTTGGGGACATCGTGCACAAGGTAAGCTTGTTTGCTATTAAGTACACCAATCACTGATTGACGTCCTATCATGTGACTTCTCTTAGTACATTTTAACTCTTACACTCTTAGTTTGTCGATGGACTGCATCAGTTGTCAAGCTTTTTTAGATTATTTCTTGAAAAACTAAAAAGCACAAGACTTGACTTCTAGTACTTTTAAGTCACGCGGTCAAGAACACGAGTCGACTGTTTCTGCAGTCGTCACGTTGAGCAAGTTAAGCCTCCCAGGAGCTACCTGTTTATGAGCTGACGTCTTCTTACATCAGTCACCAGAACTGTACAAGAAAAACAGAGGCCCAAACACGCTCTCTCATAGTCGGCATAGTTCCTCAAATGCCTTTTTTTTTTTTTAATCTGTACATTCCTGAAATATTTGGAGGCGTTACATCTTCAAGAAGCTTGGCCAGAGAAGGAAGATAAAAAAGTTTCGCTCAATGTTTTTTTATGTGTTATGAAATACTGGAAAGTGTTGTGAGAGGACGGAATATTCTTTAAAAAAATGACACTAGAGTGTGCCCAGGTACTGCAGCACAGAGGACAGGCCTGGATATGTTGTTTAGCCCGGGGCGATGGAGGGAGGGAGGTGAGGGACGGGTGGGAAGAAAAGAGGAAAGCAAAGAGGGAGGAGACTGAGGCAGGGATTGCACTGCCACTGTTTAATGACTTTTGGTTCCTGGGGGAGTGAGCACACAGCAACAGGCAGCGGGAGAGTATTTACTCATAGAGAGCGCTGACATTAGACACTGATGTACTCATAGAACGGAAGAAGACAAAATGAAACAGCTCCAAAGAGGAACAAAGGTACTTTAGCGTACCTATAGGAGAGAAAGGACACTCGACCTATATTTAGCTGGCTTTGGACGTCTGCCCAGCGCCGTTCTTACCTCTTTGACCGGATAATTCTCCACAAGGTGATCTAACTTAAAACAAAAAGCAAGTATTTTTTTTCTTTTAAAATTGCTGATTAATTTGTCTTTATTTTGGATTATTAACAGTAATATAAACTACCTGGATTGTACTTTATGTTAAAGAATTGAGATGTTGTAAATCAGATAAGACAGGAAGTGTGAAGTCATGTAGCGTGTTGACACTGACGGGATGTTTTTGCTGTTTCAAAGTGACTGTTGTTACCTGAAACACACACAGACATGCAGCTGTGAGAATAATTAGCAAGTGGAAATCATATTATTTATTCTGTATTTGCTGGAGGTTTGAAAATACTAATTTGTGAAAAGTAAAAATTGCTTGTGTTTTTATGCACAAATGCTTCCTCGTCGCTGCACGCTCAGTGTTATTATTCAGCAGGAAGCAGACTTCATTCACAAAAACATGCTTTGCTGTGTTTGCAAGCTGCATATTTATGTTGAATGCATTTTTTTTTGTGGGGATATATTCATCGGTGGGCTCAAAAGTCAGTTTTGGGGCAACTTCAACCAGTTCAAGAGACAATAGACGAGGAAAAATACCAAAGCGCATAGTTTTAGGCTTTGTTCCTTTAAATGTCTTCTTTGGAAACATTTATCTGGTTGTGTTTGTAGAATTAAACACACCGCGAATGCATTTGGACCACACAAACGAAGCGTAGTCATGGATGCTTCAGCTCAACAATGACGAGTGTTCTGAGAAGAAGTTTTCACAGAAACCCTACCCTAGAAAAACAGAAAGAGCTCTTATTTCCAGTTTTCGCTGGAGTGTGGGAGAATCTGTGTGTCTTCTTTCTCCCACCCTGAGGCCGGTCGGGACCGACAGTCAGCTGCTGTTGTTGGGATCCCACAGTGAAGTTGTCAAGTGCCACAGGCTCAGTTTGCTTTGAAGCTGCAGATCAGCAGTCAAAGTCCAAGACAGTCAGAGAATGGAGAGGAAAGGGCTTTCTGTGCTGGCAAACTGGAGTGGACCCAGACATTTACACCTTTAAAGTCTCTGACATTCATGATACTTTTCAAAAAAGTTTCACGCTTCTCTGAATGAAACGATTAAGCGTCCTTTTATTACAGATTTCATCAAAACTGTTTGTTTTAGTCATACAGCTTCAATCATGTGATGCTTTTGCTTTATGAGGACAAGAAAAATAGAAGAAAAAAGACAAAAATACATAAGAATGATCAACGTGTTCTAATAATTTGAGTTGCTTTTGGATGACTTATTAACAGAGCAGAAGCGGCAGAGCTTTCTGTGTGAGTCGTCAGATCCTATTGTTCTAAAAGAGCATTTGACTACGATAAAAAAAAGCTGAGAAAGATAAAAGCCACAAAAAAGGCAGTCATTTGGACAGAAGCAGAGAAAGTCAATAGACCAAACAGAAAGCAGCAGGTGTATAAATAAATACTCCCCCTCGTCTTTTTATAGTAAGGCTGACCTGGTGGCAAAATGAAATATATACTAAGGAAGTCTATGTATGCAAAAATACAGAAGCATTATATAAACAGAGACTAAACTGATGTGTTAACAATTGAGTGATCCAGAGAAGAGACCACCATGAAAATATATTGTAAAGTAAAAGCAGCATTTCTGTGAAAATATTAAGTGAGATGTCTTGTTGACAGCTGATCTGTTTATTTCACATTTCTACAGTCAGCCAGAAAATATTCTTCATTTTGTTGCCAAATAGTCCAATAGCTAAAGCGAGAAACGTGGGCAGTGAGCCCAAGTGGACCATCAAGTGTATCTGTGAGATAAAAACATCAAGATGTTGCAATGGTTGAGTCAAAGTTCAGATCTTAGCTTGATTAAAAAGATTTAGGCAGGAACCAAATCCCTGAAAACGTCGAGGAACTGGAGAAACATTTTAAAGCATATTTTATTGTAAAATCGTTCCTAGTGGTCTTTTTAATTTAGATTATGCTGTTTTTATTGCTAAAATAAAAAAAGTCTGTTGTTTTGTATTTCTGGAGTGCAGCAGAAGCTTATTAAATTATATTCTAGTTTGTTAGCGCAGAAGTTAGTTGCGCTAATTTCCCAACATTCCTTTGTTTACATGTTCTCCTGCTAGCTAGCTAATAGAATCTCACGAACCCAAGCTAATGTTAGCCTAGCAAAAAAAGAAAAAAAATAGTAATAAAATGGAGAGGAATATCAGAGATATCCAGCTGCAGAGTTTTGAGTTAAATTAAAGAGTTTGAATTAAGTTGGCTATATCAGGCTATTCTAAAGGCTTTTGGAGTAAAATAAGTCCATATATGATAATATAATACCTTTGTATACCAAAAATAAAATAAATTATGATTTTTTTTTTTGTTTTGTGTGCGCTATTCCAATCAGAAAACAAGATGTCTCAATCTCAGAGGTGCTGCGTGTTGCTCCTTGTGGAACACCATTTCGTGATGTCAACCGAGAGCCGGCCTCTGCAGCGTGTCTGCGTTTTGCCCACGAAAGCAAACAACATCCGAACTTTTAAGATTGATGTGCGTATAAAATGAAAGCATTTTGCCGATAACTGCTAGCACTGCAGAGCCAGTGGGTGTGTCTGTTTATCCTGGGGGCGGAGCTGGCAGCGCAGACTCTTCTTGGAAGGGGCTGTTCCGGTGGAGTCATAATGTTAATTTGTGGATTAGGAGGGGCTGGTGCTCAGGAATGCTCAGAGATGGAGCAAATTGTTGCTTTGGTGTGAGAAATTAACATTATAATACGTGTACAAGCTAAAAAATTGAATTTGCATGATAGAGGCCCTTTGAAAGATAGAAGAAAGACAAATCAAACACATCATCATGGATTTCATGCGCCTTTATTTTTCTTTTATTACGATTACTACACTGGTGTACAATCTGTTTTCTTTTTTAATCTGTACTAATAGATGCAATACTATACTTCGAAATCTTTGCCTCTTGACTGCAACTAGACAGTAAAAGTTCTGAATTCTGCAGGAAGAGATCAGAATATGTGCTTTCATCCATCCATTTTCTTCCTGTTGCTGGAGCCTGTCCTGGTTACTGTTGGGCTGTTGGACAGGTCACAAGAAACACGCGCTTTCGCTTGATTCTCATAATAATCCACTCTGATAGTAAATTCTACATTTTAACATGATTTTTCTCAGTTGTCGGACTTGTCAAAAATCAGACCAGTTTAGAATTGAAGGTGTGCAAAGAAACACATTTTTCTTAGAAATCTTGTTTTTTTTATTTTTGTTAGATGTACCTTACTGAAGGTCATGAATAGATATGCTTGTGAGTGTTGTTCCAACCTGCAACCTGAAGTCTTTGAGGATTAAACACCAAAACATCCTTTCATGCAGCCATTGGTTCTTTGTCACCCATCTGCAGCAGACATGAAACGCTGACCTTATCCGAGATGCCACATTCATAATAAATATGTTTCATAGGTTTTTTTTTTTTTTTTTTTTTTATATATTCAAGTTGAAAAATCCTACATCTGATGAGTGGTTTGAAATTAGTTGCTGTATAAGTGAGAATAAAGCTACAATATTTCCTAAATAATTCAAAGTTTGATCCAGCAGTGAAACAACACGGTTTTTGTTTTCATCCTCCATGACCGTCTGCTCTACTTTCAGGAAGCCTTTTGCTCACCTCAAATCACTGCGTCATTTCCCTTTCTACCTAAAAGAAAAAAAAATGCAGAACAGGTTACACTGGGACATTTGTATCACTAATAGCTACAGAAAGCAGAAGAACCTACTTTATAAAAAAGAGATATCACTAAGGTAGAAGTGATAGTATGTAGGCAGCGTTAGGCAACAACAGTTTCTCTTCCTGGTGCTAAAAGCGGTGCAGCAGTTTCTGTCCCCAAACATTCCTGTGAATCCCAGCTCTACTGCTGAATATGTTTTGTCCTAGTTTGTTTTTTTAATGACATCTCTAAAAAACTGACCTGTAGTTCAAACAGCTTTGAATAACACAAAGGCTTCTTTATTTTGGGTAATGCAGGTTACGCTAGTTGAGTGAGGCTTTAAAGTAGGGCATACATTTGCATTTTCTGTAGGCACTCAAAACACTTTCCATAACCTCAATCAAAACTGGCCAAAGATGTTTCTGGAAAATAGTGTTTACCCAGCAAACAGAAGGTTGCCTAGCCCAATCTTCAGGAATTGTCTGAGGGTATTGTCGGATCTACGCAACTGTTGTTGGTTCCTGAACTATAAGGAACTGCTATCAAAATGTTCTGTCTAGAAACTACTGCTTTAGTTTGAATTGGACTAAAAGTGAAAATGCCTCACAGTTACAGCAGCTGCTTGTTTAGGGAGGTTACCTGTGACAAGCACTGACCTGTGGGAAATAAAACATTAGAAAACAGGTTTGTCCTAATAGTCCTCCAGTTATATTTCTAAGAACACATTTTATTTTAAGGTGTTTCAAGGACATTGAGAATACAATTGATAAAATTAAAATATATATAAATATATGATTTAGGACAAATAAATGACAATTTCACAGAATAAGCTGTCCCATATTGATAAGTGGCTTCACTTCTTTTACTTAGTTTTTACCTATAACACTTTTTATAATTTGTATGTATTAGATTTGACTTTTATTCACTTTTTCTCATTTGAAAAGTCTCTTATGTCATTTACTCCTATGTTTACGTTTTCTCTTTGTTCCTCTGTATTCTCATTGTGTTAAACCGTTCCAGGGTTCACTTGCATGTATATCCAGAATTAAATAGTGAATTAGTTTGACTGGACTTGAACTGTTTCTAATTGTTATGGGTATGTTATGGGTAAACCTGACTCGGGTCAAGGGGGAAAAATATAAAAGGGGACAATAACAAAAAACTGGACACCAATGAGAATAAAAGGAACACAGTTTATTAAATAAAGGAAACCCTGTGTCCTGAAATGAAAGAACAAAAGTTAAATAATTAGTGTGCTGGTCCAAACAAAAAGACAAACCAAAAGAGCCATAAATTAAAATAAATCAGGGGGAATGCTGACCCAGTCGGAGTCAGCAGCTCCGTGCTGAGGGCTGCCCAACCAAAACTACCTAAAGAAAACAAATAAATAAAGCCTGAAAATCAAGACTGCCAACCCCAAACTAAAATAACAAAACTCAGCAGTGTAAGACACCTGAGGAAGAAAAGAACAAAAATACCAGCACAACTCAAAGTAATAGCCAAATACTACACAGCCTGCTGCTCTGACAGATACTTATAGATATCAGTTAACCACATCACTCATTTGTTTTTAACCTAAAACATTAGAATATACTAAAATCGGCTTTTTATTAGCTCATTTGCACAACACAAAATGCTGACACTCAAAAAAAGAAGGGATGATTTAGGATTATTACTCCAGTTGCCAGGTTTTCCTGTCCATGCACTCAATGAAACATAAAACTTCAGACATTTCTTTCTATTTATCAAAGTGTCTACATTCTGTATCATTTTCCCACTTGAAACAGGCAGCAGGGGGACAGAAAAAAGACAGGAAAGCAACACAAACAGGTTGATCAGACCGATACTGCCTGACCCCTCCCTGCAGGCTTGTGTCATGGCCTTAAATTAGCTCAATTCGTCCCTGCTGTTGAGCTCATGTTACATTTCTCGGGGATTAGTGTCTCCTTGGAATCCTTTATGTAACGCCTCACATCATCAGCCACTGGAAATCAGCTTATGGGGAGAAGTTCTATCCCTTAGTCATATTGTAAGAACAAGTGTCTTCTTCTCCTCCTCCATTTGTTTCCTCATCCACATTTTTTTAGTCTTCTCCTGAAGTCAAACCCTTTTACAAACTCATCCCAGAACCAACAACTTCCCCAACACAAACAGATTTAGTTCTGCCTCAGTGATTCTAGTAACTGTGTCATTGTGTGTCATCATACAGCTCCTGACTGCTGCATTGGGCATGAGTGTGTGTGTGGAAGACGTGTGTGTACGAGTGTGGGTCGTTGGATTTGCCAGTCATCCCATGGAATTACAAGGGATGAGATGTTTTCAGGAACCTCCAGGGATCCCTTTTGTTTGTGTTTGAATCACCAATGACATGTGGGATTTTCATTCACTCACAATGTATAAAAGTTAATTAATTAATGATAAAGCTGTGGAGGTTTAATTAGCAAGTTCACTTGAAGAAACACTCTGATGAAAATTGTGTTGTTTTTTAACATATTCTTGTAGCATTTTTTCATGATGGGGAAATCTATTAATAAGATTGAGCTTAATATTGAATTTATGAGTGTTTTTATGGTTGTGAATCAGGAGCAGACAAAAAAATGCCAATGGAAAAAGCTTGTAGCTGTGATGTAACAGTGACTATGGCTCCCATTCTGATGCATCCACTTGCAGACGACTAGATCCATGTACATCTTTGTTTTCCTCGTCTGTCCTCTTTTGTTTTGCTCGCCACTGTTGTTGCACCGGTAATGTTAGGTTGGGGCTAAAAGCTAGCGGAAGAGAGTGTAAAAAGAGGGATGATGGGAAATAGGGAGGGCTCTCCCACAACACAAAGGAGATTTTGTCTACAGAAACAGTCCTAGAAAATGACAAGTTTTTACAATTTTACAATATTAAAATAATGCATTAAAACATGGTTAATCAAAAAGAATTAAAGCGTTCATATTTATGAATGCAAATTAATTACACCTTGCAAAGAAACAGTTTCCGTTTTGTGCTCACAAATTATATTTCTAACACTTAATAAATTGAAAATCTTAGACAATAAAAATGAAGGAAAAATTTTCTCTCTGGCCTGTTTTTGTTCAAAAGCCACATATTGTTATATAAAATGTAATTTTAAATGCTGTAATTAATTGTGATTGATCACATTTTTGAATCAATATTTTTTTTAATTAATTGACAGCCTTTAATTAAAAATGAAAGTTCTAAATGTACATTTTTGTGTGCGATTTCTGAAAATAATTAATTTTTTCACGTTTGCAATTTGTTAATTTTTTCATATCGATTTCTGGCCCCATTTAAAGTATAATAATACATTTTTACAATTTTACAATAGAGTGGGACTTAAGCATTTCTTTGTAATGTCTTTTCAACCCAAACTAGTATATAGACACAGAAAAAAACCTTAAAACCTAAAACTATTTTTTGCTGGGATTATGATACCGTTCAATACCATGACTGAGTGATGGTTGACGGTCCTCTTTCATCTAAAGCAGCCTGGTTGCCATCATTATTGAGAAAATAATTTAAAGTATTACATTTATATATCGATGAGTGAGAAGATGGATTCTGATTAAATAATTGCAAAGGGAATCTAATAGGTTCTGACTATAAAGTCAAATATTTTATTAGTAATAAAAGAAGAATTCTGAATATGCGTGGGAGCTTTAATACTATAAATGCATACATATAAGGAACAGAGAAAGTTTTAAATCCTTTCAAGGACTACAAAAGTCCCAGTTAATATCTGGAAAGGCCCTCTCTCTGCCTGCGGACACCTGCGGCTTTTTACTTCCTGTCTCATGCTGCGAAGAGGAAATAGGACACTAGCTTTGAGTCAGATTGCCCCATTTCCATAAAATCAATACATTTGTTTGTATTTTTTTCCTTCTTTCGTCACACTAACACGTTTTCTTTTTTAAAACAGGACACCACAGTCCACGAAAAGGAAAAAGACATCATCCCTGTGGTGAGTTTGCTTCTAATTTGCATAATTATCTACCTCTGCCTCTTATCAATCTCTGCTGCAAAAATAATTTCAACCTTTTTAAAGAGACGGATTGTGCTTTTGTCTCGCAGTGCCGTCAACTGGTGGCGCTTTGTGATGAGATCCTGAACTCCTGCCCTGAAGCTCTTCTCGCCCACACAGCTCAGCTGGAGAGCGTGGACTTGGCTCCCGTGTCGCCTGGTGATCAGCTGGTAAAAACGCCTTAATAAATGACCCTTTTGTTATGGAGTCTCCATGAAAGCAAAGTTGGAGATTTTTAAAAGCGGCTAACACTGCTAGGCTGCATTTTATTCAGTAAGAACCCTCATTTTAGTTTTTATTTATCAATTAAATTAAACAGAAATGAAAGAATTTCAATAAATCATCAAGATTTTTCACATTTTCGCTTTTCAATGCTTTTTAATTTAATTTTTTTTACTAATTTTGTCTTCTTTCTTTTTAGCCATATTCTTCTTCTTCTTCTCTGCCTCCATCATCTGCCTTTATCATTTGCTTCCATTCAGAGCTTCTTCACCTAAATCAAGGTTCTCTGCGTTCCCACTTTTATTCCTCCTCCTGAATCGTTATCCACTGAATAGGATGTGCTTTTTGTGCTGCTTCTCCTCATTTTGCCTTCAAGTCTGCACATTCAGTTCTATAATTATGGCTCTCCTCATTCTTTGAAGTCCGCCCTATCCACTGTCTCTTTCAGTATTTAGTACTTTTCCTCTATACACAATGTGTTTCCAGTTTAAAGCCCTCTTGTGTGTTTAGTCCATTAAGACATATCTTATGTTAGAAAGCAGATTCATGTTTGCCCCTGATCACTCTTACCACACTTTGATGTAAAATAAACGCTTTTGTTTGTGTGTCTCTGAATACTCGTGAAAGGTGTGTGAGAACAGGCTGTGTAGCCAAACAGTTGGTTATAATAATTCACAATTTTTATTAATTTAAAAGGAAATTTTGCAGAAAACAACCAAATGTTCTTATCATTACTGGCAGTGAATGCTTAACATGTGAATAATGGTACTAAAGAAAGAGGAAGTGTGTTCACACCGTCTTCTGCAACGTGTGTTCTAGCGGCTTCTTCCAATGAGAGAAAATAGACTCATCCCGATTTGTGCGTCTGTAATTCTTGATATGCAACTCATACCATATATTTAGCACATCAGTACAAAAATTATGAAATTAAAAAAAAATACAAAATACCATTTACACGCACAGATTAATATTTTGAAACTAAATTACAAATCTTTTTTTAAAAGTCACACACAAATTGCTTTTTATGCACACACGAAACCACATTTACGCACAATTTTTTTTTGCATTTTTGAAACACATCATTAAAAAAAAAAAGAAAAAAAAATTCCAGAACTGATTGCTTCTTCTCTGCAGCCCCCTCCCTTAATGGTGCCCTTCCACAACCACTGGTCACAGTCACAGGGATAGCAGGCGGCACCGGACCCGCAGATCATAGCCGATCAACTCTCTCTGCTCTGTGGGTGTTCAGAAGAACCTTGCAATGCTGCCTGCAATCGCCACGTTTACCAACCAGAGCTCCGCGCATTGACTCGAGACTTGTCTGGTCTCCCGCAGAGAATGCAGCAACAAGACTCAGCGATAGTAGCGCAAGGCCCTTCTAGACACCTATAGGACAGAAGCAGTTGATCAGCCCACCGGCCCGCTCCGATCTGCAGCTGTTTACAATGTCACAGTTGAGCAAACAGGAGGAAACCCAGATGCAGGAAAGGATCACATGCACATTGAAGGGATAGTCCAATGGGTTTAATGTACATCAGCCATATAAACAAAACTCACAGAACCAGGAAACAAAACGAGCTGACACTGAGGGCTGCAGCAGAGTTCCTTAAATACACAGAGCCTAATTACTGAAGTGCAGGCAGCTGTGACTGCTTAGCAGGATCCACAGGAGAATGGGCGGAGTCACAGCAGCCTGCACAGAAGCAAAAAAAATAAGAAGTTAAAGCGGGTCCAGCTCCGCCTGCTATCCCCGTGACTGGTGACCAGTGCTAAGTAAAGCGATCAGTTCTGGAAAATATTTTTATTTTTTAAAGGAAAAAGGATTCCAATAACATTTCTTCAGTCAGGGCATATTTTTAAGAAAGTGGGAAAATGCAAAGTTTCAGTTCATCCTTGCGACGTTATCTGCTTTTTGTTCACAATTTTGTCAGTTTCTGCTCCAAGCTTGGCCGCCTTCATTTTAGATCCATCATCCACCACTTCCTAACATTCTTTTTTTATCTAGATTTAAAGCTAAAGCTAGTTTGATTGGTTTAAAATATATTTAATTTATATTTTATTTTTATATTTAATATATTTTTAATTTATTTAATTTATATTTTCAAATTATATCTCCTTTAAGAGCTACAAAACTTTAGCTTCCAGCTGCTGTTTGTTTTATTTCATTTAATCTGATGTATAATGAATTGATTTGGTAACATATACATTCTTGGGTGTGACAGTGGGACTTTTTTCTAAACCTCAAAGATGTCTTAGAGCAGATACCAAACCCGGCGTCTGTAACATGACACATTTAGGCTTAGTCATGTGAAAATGGACAATTTACAGGACATTGTTCCCAGTAGAAGCATTTTGATCACTGTGAACAATACTCAAAATGCTTTTCTATTTGACCTCAGGGGATTGAGATAGCATCCACCAGCTCCAGCAACCACTACGTGACCGGAACTGAAGCTGAGGTCAGAATGTCACACTTGTTGTCTTTATTTTTGTGTTAATGACTCATGGGACAAACAAATTTAACCAGTTTTGTCTCAATGCTCATACAGTTTGTATTCATTCTCTGTCAGAGGAACAGGCTTGATAAATATATATATATATACATATATATATATATATATATATATATATATATATATATATATATATATATATATATATATATATATATATATATATATATATATTGAGTCATGTTAAACACAGTCTGTTATCTCAGTTCCTCACAGCAACTCATGTTCAAAAAATCTGCTGCTAGTTTTGGTTATGCATATAGACTGAATAACCTACAGTACACAGAGGGGTTTTCCCAAACGCAAGAAGCTGCACAAACATTATTCTCTAGAAACTTCTTCAATTGCAACGTTTGTTCTGCTGAACACAGTTAGAACACTCATGTCTGACAGGAAGTTAAAATATATTCTTAGTTTTAACATTTCAATATTAATACGTTCAAAATAATTCATAGTCACGCATCCTTTTTTGTTATTTTTTAATTTAAAGTCCCACTTTAACTATATTTTCTATATTACAGTTTTGTATTGTAAAATCGTTCCCAGTGATGTTTTAATTAAGATTATGTAGTTTTTAGCTAAAATCCAAAAGGTAGTCGTTTTTTGAGACATATTTTCAGCAGAAGCTTATAAGAAATTCCTTTCTCAGTTTGCTGAGCTAATTTCCCAGCATTCCTTTGTTTACATGTTCTCCTCCTAGCTTATAGCATCTGACCAGCTCAAGCTAACGTTAGAAAATCAGTTTTAATGTTTAATTCTTTTACACTTGACATCCATCATGACATAAATGCTACAAGAACATGGTAAAGACACCAAAAAACATATTTTTTATTGGAGTGGGTCTATAAGTTGCACCACAACCACTTTTAGTTCAAATTAAGCTTTATTTATAAAGCACTTTTAACGCTCTGAAAAACTTCAAAGTGCTTTACATAAAATAATAGTGAAAATAGTAATAATAATAATAAAAGCCTTCCTAACACATATATATTATACAAAAACAAACTGTAAAAAATGTTCATAAAATCAAATTCAAACAATAGGATATGTAAAACTACTTTAAGTCAAAACAGACAAGTTTTTGAGTTTTTTCTTAAAACTCTTACTGTAGATATAAATTTTATTCTGCTCCATATGTAGACAACACTAATATTTATCATTGACGCTTAGGGTTGCTTTGCAGACGTCCCCTCGTAGCTGTTTAAACATGACTTATTATTTTTAATTTATTGACTCAAGTGCCTCGGCTTCACTGCTTCAAAACACAAAACAATTTAAGAAACAATGTGATGCAAATGCGTCTTTGGGTTTGTTGTTTGAGTCAGCTTGTTTGAAAAGCTGCTGTGCTCGTATATTTTTATTGAATTCTAAGTCTTGTATATTTAGTGTGTTTAGGGATGGCCTGCTAGTGAGGCGGTATAAAGAGAATTCTTCATTATGTCAACACCAGAGCTGCTTAAACTCCTCTGTGGCTGTACTTTGACTTTTTACTAACCGCTTTAGAAAATCCACTAAAGCAATTAAAATAATGTGAATTTAAGAAAAAGGGATGCTTCGTTTGGGAAATATATTTGGTACGTAATTAAACTAAAAACTGTATTTTTGTTGGAAGATGACCAAAGGGCTGAACAAGATAAAAGCACAAGAAAAAAGCAGGAAAGCACACTTGGGTAGAAAATTCTCTGCATCTTAAAAAGAGTTAAAAACCCATGAGAACTAGTGGGTTACAAATGTGAAAAGCTCTGAGTTTAGGATTACACTTTGATGAATTAAGAAAGGGCTGGTCGGCTGACCGGAGTGACCCGGAGGAGAATGCTTTGGCTCAGAGAAACAAAGTCCAGCCTTTCTCAACTACGAGGTGGTCTAAGGTTTTGCTTTTCACAATAAAAATGGTTCCTGCTTTTAAATTGCAGCTTTCTGCGTGAGTCGGTATCAAAATATGCTCAAAAGAATAACTTCATGATATAAAACCTTAAACTGAAAAATGATAAAAAAATTATATAAAATATATAGGGGCAGTCTTTCTCCGCTTTAGACTGATCAAATAAAGGGATGCAGTTGATCAAAGCTTGGATCCATATATAATACAGCTAAATTCTATCAAACTACTGTTATTATATTATCTGTCTTTCTTCTTCTACAGCTTTCTAATGATCAGTTATCAAAGATCTTGGCCGGGGATGAAGTGATTCAAGTCAACAAACAGATAGTGGTGAGTTTTATTCATAAAGACATCAATGTCAAAATCTTCCAAGCTTGACTTTTGAGACAAAGATTTATCAAAAATAAGGAAAAACATCAAGTAAATCCTATAAAGTCGTACTTACATACTTTGTGTCTGTGTATCATCAGGTGGGCTGGAGCAGAAATAACCTCATAAAGAAGCTGAAGGAGAATCCCAACGGAGTGTCTCTGGTCTTAAAGAGGATCCCCAGATCAGAGCGACACGCGGAATCCGCGCAAATCCCCACAATACAGGTGGAGTCTTTTAAATCCCTCATTCTCATCATCCTTTTAACACTCCATAAGGAAAAAAATCTCCAAAGAATAGTTTTTTGCCTAAGTGGTTATATTTGACATCATAGAAAGTAAGTCCGGATGATATTCCTGACTTGTTCCTCTTTATCCCTAAAAGAATTGTATGTTTTAAAAATTTTTGGGGGGATTTTTTTTTTTTCCTCAAGGCACAATTTCAGCTAATTTTATAATGATCCACATGATTTATCTTTTAGGTGAAAAGTTTTTATGGCATCTGTTTGTCTCCCGTTGAGTTTATTTGCTTATTGTTAAGTCTCGTATTGTACCAGCTTAGTGGTCCTGTGGTAGAGCGTCTGCCCTGAAACTGGAAGGTCATGAGTTTAAATCCACCAAAGACTCTTGACACTCAGCATTAAGGAGTTTGATCGGGGGTTGGACCATCAGATGGTTCCCGAGCGCAGCTGTGTCTGCATCTCCCCCCTCCCCCAGGGAGATGGGTCAAATGGAGAACAAATTTTACACACCTAGGTACGTGACAACTAAAGGGACTTTTACTTTATTTTGATTTTCACCAATAAATAATTTGAGTTGTAAGAACATTTTAAACTCAGATTTTTTATGCTCTTCCATTCATGCTACGCTCACATCGCCCTTGGCAACGAGGGTTCAAGTGACAACTTTCAATGAAAAGTTTGTTAGCGCTTAAAGTTTAAGTATTCAAGCGTCTATGACCGTTTTCATTCTCGATGTATAAAGGCGTGTCCATTGCAAGTTAAACCAGGCTGACCTTTGACCAATCAGGGACTTGGATGGAGTGGAGAGGTATGGATAGCTGTTTGAAAACTGATCATAGAGTAGAGATAATAAATTGCTGTTTGTGTCTTTCATGTATCGGAATAGAGCTGTGAAAGAAAAAGCCTGGAGCTTTACAGATCCGACATTTCCAACTGTAGGCACTGTTATTGAAAAGATGCTAAACGTGCGTCACATGCCCAGTTTGTACGTAGCTTTACACTAACCACCAGGTGTTAATCACAACCACAGATGGAAGTCCATCAGCTTTGTGAAACAGAGTTGTTTACATATTTCTGTGACAGGGGAGCTAGGGCTGCTCATTTAACAAGAATCCATTTCTGCTTAACATCACTAGGGATCCGTTTCCATAAACACATGCACGTAATCACTGTAGCAGGCGCGTCATCCGAGACAGGCTCACACACATCTCACACCTTCCCGTGACCTTACCACTCAGTTCTTGCTGGCGGCTCGGGCTGAGAGAACACTTCAGAAGATGTGAACCGTCTTTATGTATCCGCACCTCTTATTCGGAAAACGTCCTGATTTCAGTGAGAATTTCACAGCGGCTGTGTGTGTTTGTGCTACTGTGTTGCTATGTTATCCACAAAACCACAGAGGGTGGAAGACCTGAGGAAAGGCTGCCTTCGCCGTCCGCGTGACATCCGCTTTCGTACCGATGTGCTAAAGCTGTAAACAAACACTCAAGCTGCAACTTGCACACTCACATTTTTATCTCATCTTAGAAGGAGGACGAGAGGGAGAAGTCCGACGAGGAAGAAGGGGTCGACGACGCGGGCAATCCAAGACACTCCATATTTGAGCGAGTGGCAGCTTCTGTCAGGACCTTGTCTTTTAGGTAAAAGTACATCAGTTTTTATGACTCTAATATGAATGTTCCACTCGCAGACCTGCCTCATTTTTGTGGAAAATTAGTAAATTGGTAAAAAAGAAATGACCAAAATGTTAAAAATCTCCAAATACAGATCCACTCCAATACAAAATATGAGAGCATATATGACCAGAACCTTTTGTTTACTCTAAGCCAGAGTCTCTTGCCTAAATCAGAACATTCCACACACTTCCTGACCTTTAAAGCTGACCTAAATTTAATACGTTTTTGACGGCCTCACACTGTAAATTCCATTCAATCCTTTGGGTGCATCCACAGACCACATTTGACTAAAAGAAATGTGAGAAAAATTGAAGTGAGGGTGGGTCACAATCCCCTGCACAAGTTCAGTTACATATGAAGTCATGTCTTTAGACCAAAAAGTTTCATCTTCAGATTCATAGACTTTTTACTGATTTTTAATTTGATGACTTTAGAGCTGCTCTGGTCACTCTTCCTTATGGGTTTGTCACGTAATTATGTTGCTGCAAGCCAGAGACCCCTCCACCAGAGCTGCAGTTAATCGCACATCTGAGATGTTCTCGCCTCTCTTAAGCACTTAAATACAACACGGGTAAGTCCTTCTGATTAATTTTGTCATATCGCTTTGCCCCAGGCGAGCCATTCATGGGCCAGTTGTTCAGCAGCAGCAGCAGCAGCCTATGGGACAGGAAGAGTCCGAGGTGTTCTCTGACAACGAGCTGGAGAGAAGAATAAGTGAAACTTCACTGCAAAGCCAGCAAGACAGGCTGTCTCTCCCAGCAGCCAAAGGTACGAAACCACCCACACAGTCGCTTCTGATAGGTAGTTGTTGATAAAAGTTGATTTATTTACTCATAAAAAAGAACATTCTTGTATAAAAAAGACCTGGTTTCATGGTCACATGCCAATAGAAATAAAACAGATCTAAAAACAAACCTTCATTATGGTCTTACTTGCTTTGTAACTTTATTCATAATTTTTATTAGATTAAAATATTATTTTTGTGAGAAACAAGCCAGTTTAAAATATTAGTTTTATTGGAATTCAAGTAAATAAAAAGGAAACCATTAAAAAAAGTGATTATTTTTAAATTTCACTGTTTAACAGCCTGTAGATCTACTTTAAAACACAAGTTGAACTTTAAAATGTTTAAAGAAATACTTTAATCAACAAACAGGTTTGCGTGTAAAGCATTTTTCATTAACTTTGCTGCAGAAAACCCCTTCCTGGAGCTCCAGTCCACACACTTATATTCTGTTCACACACGTTGTTTGATCGGTTTAGTTATTTTTATCTAAATAAAATGTTAAAAAAAAATAAAAAAATAAAAGCAAAACGTTAGTTTTTCAATGTATGTAAATCGGATTGGGAAAACACTGGACATAAAAAGAGAAAATGTGCATCTATTTTATTTATTATTTTCTCATTTATTATTTTCCTCAAAACCAATAAAAAATGTATGAGAAAAGAGAAGAAATTCCATGAAAAAATGACAAATGGATATAAGAAATGTTTATTTTTTGGGTTTCCTGGTAGCTGAAGCCACAAGGGAAGACTCAAGTATAGCCACTGCTCAAAGAAAACTCTGAATTTCGCCTGTTTTTTTTCTATATTCATTCAAAATATGTTGATTTGTTAGTTGACAAAATTTTTCTTGTTGTTTTTATGAAATTGCACCTAAAACTTTATTTCTATGTTGTGAAAACGGTTCATTAAACATATTTTGGGGTTCCTCAGCAGTCTATATATGAATACAACATGAAAAAATGATAAAATAAAGGTAGTGTCACTTAAGTGAGGTTGTGCTGATTAAAATGATTCCACATAAGCAAAAGCAAGTCGTTTTTCAAATTGAAAATACAGAAGTAAATTCATGAGTAAACAAAAAAAAACAGTTTAATCTCGAGGTTCAAAAGGGTTAAAATGAATAAAATGATCCACCTCTGTTGGTTTCCAGGTGTAAAAGTGTTGTGTTCTCACTTATTTTTTAAATAGGCTCATCCTCAGAAAAATGCTTTTATTATAAATTATTCAATAATATCAATGCCTTTCTTTTAACTTAAAAAGAGTTAGAAAAGTGCGCCTCATTTGTTTTTAGATAGTTTTATGATTTTTTTTCCATCCTCAGAGGGATTTTCCCAAATTAGAATTGTCCAGGAATTTTTATTCCACTCTATAGTTTTGAATTTGTGAGACTTTTTCCTAATTCTCCTATTAATTCCCAGCAAGCTAACAAACTTCATGCCAGTACTTGTAAAATTAAATGTATTGGCTTTATCTTAAAATATGAAGCGATGTCATCTGCATAGAACATGGTGGGCATTTTCCTGGTTGGTTATGAATTATTATTGGGAAATAATGTGTTGCGTCCTGACGCCACCTGCTGCCAATATTCAGACTTGTATATTCTTGTTGCTCCAGCACATGTCAACACATTTTTGAGATATACATTATATATTTTTATTATTTAGAATGTAATAAAGATAAAAGTATTATGGAGACATGCTGACTTTTTTTAAATGTTTTTTTTTATTAAGTTTCTTAGTAGTTCTCTTCAAGTTACTCTCCTAAAAAAACAATTTCTAATTTTTTTATAAGTTGTGTGACTATTATTATTGTACATTGTTTACTCTCATGATGCTATTTTGATATATTTAATGGGATTTAATACTTTTTGTTTTTTCTTTACTTTAAAAAAAAAATGAAAAACTCAAGCCTGCTAGTTTTTTAAAGACAGGGTGGCATTCGTTTATATCATATGAACACATTTTAATTGAATAAAGTAAAACTAAAACCATAAAGATCCATTTCTTGGAAAAGGTATGTACTGAAAAGGACCTTTCAGTGATTACTGCAGGCAGGTCTGTACAAGTGAAACTTTTGTAATTACTCTCTTTTTAGCTTCAGGTTGTTGGCTTGTTGCCTCTGTTCACAAAAGGTCTTTTTATTCAGAATCATCACAACGCACAGTGAAACCATTTCTTAACCACATGTAGTTCTTTCTATGCAAAAGGGCATTTTTTCTAGGTCACTGACACAAATGTGTCTTTTTGTTGTTATGTCATGCTAGCAGTGATGCAAGCGTCTCACGTCACAGTACTGAGGTGCATATCTTCTTTTTTTTTCAGGGGTGTTCGGGAGTTTTGAGAACCTGAGGCTGTCCCCGAGCCTCAGGAGAGACCGCTCACCCTCACGAAGAAGCCCTTCACCTCACAAACTCAAAGATTTCAGCTCCTGCCCTGATATGGTGGGACACACGGTGGGGAAAATTAAATTAACATTTTGTGAAAATGTGTAGATTATATGTTAAAGTGTCTGGTTTTCTTTCCAGGCAAACAAAGAGACTAAGAAAATCTCAGTTAAAGGTAAAGTTTTGAGTTTTCTGACTTTACAATTTTAACAAAAAGCCTTAATGACATCTAATTTCAGTTTAAAAACCCACACCAATCATCACTTTTTTATTACGATTACACTTTTTGCCAAAATGTAAAAAAATTGTGGACATAGTTTCTGGAGAGTGGCAGTAGCTCATTAGAAATTCACTGAGAGTTGTGGGTGGGACTACAAGCACGGAGCAACCCCGCCCCACTTCCCACACCTCATTGCTGAAAGAGCTTTGCACATCATATTTTCTATGTCACAAATAAGTTATTTTTCACAAATTTTCATCGAAGTGAGTCTTAAAGGTGGTCAATTTGCTTATTAAGTAGTTTGCACAATATCATTTCTGAGTATTGAGTATGTTTATGTCATATTAAGGTTTCATATTCATGTTTTTCAGGAATTCAAATAAATTGCTTAACAAGTTTGACTTGTAAAGCAGTCAAAATTTAAGTAGGAATCGGAAGGGAGGTTCTGCTTTTATTTTGTAGTTTGAGATTTAAAAAATGTAAGTAAGATGTGTAAACCAACAATTAGGCTGACAGAGATTGAATTTCTTCTTATTTTGCTACTTTTAAGGAATGACCACAGCTTTAAGCCGGCGCCGAGTGTCCTGTCGAGAACTGGATCACCCCGATTGTGACGGCTGGCTCTGGAAGAAGAAAAGGGAGAGCTCCATTTTCACCTCCCAGAAGTGGCAGCGCTTCTGGTTTGTCCTTAAGGGGTCAAGCCTTTACTGGTACACCAGCCCACAGGTAAGACATTTCTTTATTTTTGCACAGCATAAAGCTAATATTTTCCTTTTATTGAATGCTCATTTTAGTTTTAGATCTGACCGTGATGATGAACTGTTTGTCTTCTCAGGATCTGAAGGCTGAAGGCCTCGTCAATGTGGCCAGCTACACTTTAGAGAGCGGACGAGAACATGGCAGAAAATAGTAAGAAACATTTCAAGATGAAGCCACAAAAATAATGATACAAGGTTTTTTTCTCAATTGTACAATGAAAGAATTATTTATTTTTTTAATTATGACTAATTTTTCTCAGAGTATGAAGAAAAAAACATTACTGTAATGCATCATTTTGAAAATCTCTCTATTTTGACATTTTTTTAATGTGTGAGAATAAAGAGTCTGTTTTTATGTTGATATCTGGAAAATAAAAGTATTTTTAAATCTTTATATTGATGTTTCTCCTCTCATCTCTTGTAGCGTTTTTCAGCTGAGCCACCATAAATTTCAGAACTTCACCTTTGCTGTTGATGATGTGACAGATATCAGCAAGTAAGAGGAAAAAAAATGAAATAATCTTGTGATATGAAACATAATTATGTCACAAAATATGTTTTATTGAATTTGATTTCTTTTCACAGTTTTTCATGTTTTTTGTATTATTTCAGGTGGATCAACAGTATAGTGACTGCAAAACAGAATGACAAAAAATCTCAAAGAGGAGCAGACAGAGAAGAAGGTAAAAAATATAATTTACTTTTTTTACATTTTAGACTATTTAAATTAATTCAATATGTCAAAAATAACTTTTTTTATCAACCTATAATATATTTAATATAGCATTATGGCAATGTTACATTTTTGGAGTGAATGTGGGAAAAAATCAAAATTGGTCCAGTACAAATAAAACACATCATAGTTAGCTGTAACTCTAAACAGAGGAGTAACTGTTAATTTCAGGGTATGGTAATAATTCAAGCCAAATTAAACTTTATTTATAGAAAAGCACTCGTCATGCTTTCAGCATTTTAAAGAGTTTTGCAATTAAAAACTAGACATAAGCCCAGACATTTACCACTATGCTCTTCCTCCTTCTCATGCATTGACACGTACACCTTATGACCTATGACCCCCACACACAATGAATATGGGTATGAAAGCATGAAAGTAATTATATACAAAGAAATGTCAACTTGTTATTTCTTTAACAGAATGCTACAGTGAAACAGAGTCAGAGGGCGAATCGTCTCCTTCATCAGGCAGGAAAAACAAGGTCAGCACCATAAAAGGGTCGCACATACATTATCATATCTTATTTGTGTCTTTTTTTAGCACCACTCTGTTAATCTTGATGTTTTTCCCCTTTTGCTCCTCAGAAGCTGCAGGTCAGCACTCTGCCTCGACCTAAGAAGTCCAGCAGGGGGCCATTATTGAGTTCACCAGCAGAGGACAGCAAAGGAACAAGTATGATTTCTACTGCTCTGTAAAACTGAATCCATATGAGGTTTAATATTTAGTGATTTGCAGTCCTTTCTTTCTTTTTAACAACTCTCAAAATATCACCATATTTGTGTTAATTTTTTTATATATCCTTTATTATATGCCCTTACTTCGTTGTCTTTCACATGACAAAGGTGCCCCGGTGGATGAGATGGGCATAATGTTGAACAACTTGAAAGAAGGAGGAGTTTCTCTGATTGGCCACGAGCAGCCCATTACCCATGACCACTTCAGGAGGTCCTTCATTCGGCGCAGCAAGAACCCTGTCATCAATGAAAAAGCCCACAAACTCAGGACTTTAAAAAGTACTCTGAAGGTAAGAGGGGAG
Organism: Oryzias melastigma; assembly: GCF_002922805.2. NCBI lineage: Eukaryota > Metazoa > Chordata > Actinopteri > Beloniformes > Adrianichthyidae > Oryzias > Oryzias melastigma. The sequence continues at coordinate 10,372,564 of NC_050533.1, forward strand.
TCAGGGTTGTTTGGTTGAATGCAACTCAAATCTTAGGCTGTAATTTCCTCTTCAAGTACCAAACATGTGATTTAAAAAAATATCAAAACCAATAAAAAGAATGTTTGGAGGGTTTCAGATTCGAGATTTAAACATTTTTAGAGATATTTTCTATAAATGTATTGTAACATCACCGTCATTATGCTACTATCACAAATATGATTTGTGATGCACTATGGGGAGGCATCGACATAATCTTCAAGAGTTCATATCAGTGTTTTTTTTATATCGTTGGCGTGGTCATGAATTTTGATGGCGGTAGTCAGAAGGCAGTCAGGTGGCCGTCAGGTGGCAGACAGGCAGCAGTCAGAAGGCAGTCAGGTGGCAGTCAGGCGACAGTCAGGTGGCAGTCAGGCGGCAGTCAGGCAGCAGTCATAAGGCAGTCAGGTGGCAGTCAGGCGGCAGTCAGGCGGCAGTCAGGTGGCAGTCAGGTGGGCGTCAGGTGGCAGTTAGGCGGCAGTCAGAAGGCAGTCAGGCGACAGTCAGGTGGCAGTCAGGCGGCAGTCAGGAAGTAGTCAGGTGGCAGTCAGGTGGCAGTTAGGCGGCAGTTAGGCGGCAGTTAGGCGGCAGTCAGGCGGCAGTCAGGCGGCAGTCAGGTGGCAGTTAGGCGGCAGTCAGGCGGCAGTCAGAAGGCAGTCAGACGGCAGTCAGAAGGCAGTCAGGTGGCAGTCAGGAAGTAGTCAGGTGGCAGTCAGGCAGCAGTCAGGTGGCAGTCAGGCAGCCATCAGGTGTTGGGGATGCCTGCCACCCTCCTGTCACTGGACTGACACCACATGACCTCCAAATGTGCTCGGGCGGCCAGTGACTGATGTCAAAAAAATAATCCGGTCGCCATAAAATATAAACTTTTTCTTAAAAACCTACACGATCACTTGCTAAATTTACTGAAAAACGTGCATTGAGGTTGCCATGCAGTGGTATTTTGGGATATGTGATTGTAGTCCTAACCGGAAAGTAACTTTCTAAGTAATTTGTGGTTAAATGTAGTAGTTGAAGTTCTTTCTCTTTTCAGGCCCGAGAGGCGGAGCTGGAGCTGATCAGCAACATCCTGGACGACAGCAATTTGACCGGGTCCAGGTACCGCCAGTGGAAGGAGGAAAACGAAGAACTGTTTCAAGAAATCGCCAAAACGGCTGCTCCCCAAACCTCCACAGCAGAAGGGGATGTTGCCCCGGCAGAGGTCACGCCTACTGAGGAGGTTACCTTGGAAACTGTTGCTAAGGAAACAGAAGGAGCATGCAGACTCAGCCTGAGTGATGGTGAGCAGCTTGTCGATGCGGAGCTTTCTGATGTTCTCATGGAGATCCCGGAGGACTTCACGGGCGCCGAGATGAACCCGGTGCTGGAACTTTCTCTGGGATCGTTGAAGGAGTCGATAAACAAAGAAGTGGGGGAAATAACAAAAGCTGGCGAACCTGCGGAACATTACTTCTACATCTAGGACTGCACAGCAGCAGCAGAAGTAGCATTTGTCTTAGTTCATCAAAGTCAAATGAACAGGGGCTGTTTGCAGGAATTTGTATGACGGATTTCTGCTGAAAGATCACTTAGAGCTGCCTCTACTTTACAGCTTGAATCAAGTAAAAAAAAAAAAAGAATCAAACCAGACTTTTATCATCTTTTGTAGATGATGAGCTTAGATATACAACCAGTTTACAGCAATTAAAAAACTAATAATCTACCAAGTGCGGATTAGAGGTCAGCATGTATTAATGAACACATGGAGTTGTTCTTAAAATCTTAATAGCTGGACTTCTGTTGGAACTCAGAAAGGATGTCTATTGTAAGTAATGCTTTATATGTAAAATAGAAATGTCTTAAAATTGATTTGTTTACTTGACTTTCTTTTAATAAACGTGCATGTAAACAGTGTTGCACAAGTTGCTTAGAAACAGTTGGCTAAGACTGTGTTATGGATTTCATTTTTTAAAGCTTTCAGGATCTAAAAATCCTTAATTTCACCCCTGATGTTCAGTTTTTTAAATATATATATGTATACATTTTTCTGATTTCCATCTTTTGCAACAGGCCGAACATCAACTCTGTCTACCAAAAGTATTCTATTTTTATATGTTGTATATTCAACAAACCCAGACTCATTGAGAAATGGCAAACAGACTGACTTTATAGGTTCTGTAAAAATAAAAAAAATTGTGAAAATGTAAAGTTTTATTTTTTATTTCTGTTGAAACTAATATACTGTAGATTATGTGTATGCATTTTTATTTTCTTAACCTTTACGGTCATTCCGCAGGCTCACCTGCATGGAGCTTTCAGATGTCACTTCCTGTCAGTCACTCCCTGAAGCTTTTGTTTTCCACTCCATATATTGACTTAACCAGACAGCAATCACAACTGACTTCTATTCGGGTAATGAGGCGACCTCGACTCGACTGTGGCGACCTTGTCTGAGGCATCTTGAGATATCGTCTCAGCCTCTCCGATTTATTGTTAACACAAAGAATTGTTAACCATAGACTTATCTGGTGACGCATGTGTGACACAGAATGCAAGATGGTTATCAGTTTTTTTTTTTAATTTGATGAATAACATGTAAATTTTGCACCTGGAAACACTTTTATCTGTTTTTTATTGTTAATAACAAATTTTAAAGTATGACGCTGCAGCTGTTTTATTCAAATATTTTACTAGAATGCACAACATTTTACAATAACAACATTTAACACGAATTCAACTCATTTTTCCCACAAAAAGACTTCATCTTCTTGCTATTCAAATTTCATGAAAGTAAAGTTTATCAAATAAAAGCTGCTGTATTAACCCCTTGACGTCTGAATTTATTTCCAGAAATGAAAACTACTAAATTTATTCATATTTTTGCTTTAAAAGAGAGACTAAATTAAGTTAATTCTAGAGCCAAAGTGCCTCGATAAGAGTCAAGAGGTTAATACAATTTGATAAAATAGACCTTTTGACAAAATTTTAGTCAACTATTCTGAAATTGAAATGTCGTAATCTCTTAAAATAAATGACATCAAAAGTTGAGGAGTCAACTTTACTAAAACAGTTTACTCAAATGGTTTTCTACTCAAGAAAACACCATAAGAAACAGCAACTATACGTTTTTAGCGTTACTATTAGTTTTTTAAAAGACTCACAAACACCTTTAAAAACTCAATATTTTAGAACAATGGAGTCCATTCACGACTACCTGCATGATCAAATGCATCAACGAGTAAAAAGAAAAACATTTCCTGTTCGATAGCAGCACACAACAAAAGTCAGTTTGATCATGTTTCAGTTTTTCTCCAGCTTTTCAAAACAATCAGAAAAATTCACATCTTCATGTTCAAATCTGCTCACCTGCAACTTTGCTTTTTTTGTCTTAAAATGATGCAAACAGTTCATGAATAATAATTGAGTTCAATTATCACAGATCGTAGAAGTCTGTAGAATTTAAAATGAACATCAATTAAGTATGTTTTGTCTGTTATTCTGGACTTTTTCCTGAAACCAAAGCCTGTTCACATTGGCAATACTTTTAGATCTCAACATTTTATTTTAGTAAGTGGACTTTTTGTCATTTAATTGTCATTTGAAGCCATTTTATCTTTCATTTTGGAAGTCGGACCAATCCAAATTCTCCCTACCCGCCCATTTGCAGTGGAAGGGATGTCCGAATTAGTTTTTTAAGCGGAGGGATACATAACCCTTCGCCACGAGGAGGTTCCACGTCGCGCTGCGGAGGAGAAGCGCTTTTTTTTCACCGCTCTGAAGCACAGAAGTTTACATTTCAATGTAAGTAATGACTTTTTGTTTTAGCACGACCTTAAAAAGTTATAAACCCCTATGTTATGTAATTAAACGCTGGAACCTCTGCATCAACGTTAATTGACCGGCGACTATTGATGACGTCATCAAGTGGAAGTGAGTCAGAAATTTGAGATACTTTTTTTCTTCATAACTCTCTGTTTTGTAAGGGGATAGAGAAGAGAAGAAAACATGTAAATTTAATAATAACACACCATACTTCCCAAAATTCATTAAAGATTCTTATATAGGATCAATATATTCCACGAGCAAAAAGGCTAGCAAAACTATTTAAATCTGTAATATTCTGCAAATATTTATTTAATCAACTGTCCTGGCTATTTAATATTTTTTCTGTATTGTACGTTGATTGTGCATTGTATACTGCATTGATTGTTTCTCATATTGTATACTTGCATTTTGCTCAATAAAGTAAAAAAGGGTGATAAGAATTTGGATTGGGCCTACCTTTTACTACATATATAATTTTGGTCCAATTTATTATGGTCAGTGTTTAACATTTTACGCTTTCAATGTTTTTTGGGTTTTTTTTTTTAATTCAAATTTCTGCTTTGTGCTACAAAAATACATATGTTTTATTCAAGGCATCATGTTTTTGTCCAAGTATGTCAATTAAAAAAAGGCTTTTACAGATCTACTTAAATAATCATGTCATTAGTCAATAGGCTAATTTTAACCGATCAAGAACTCTAATCAAAAGCTTACCTTAATGTTAGGAAATATCCAGATCATTGTACTTTTCAAAGTGGGATCTGTCATTTTAATTTGAAATTCTTGATTTCGAAGAAAATATCCTTGTTGTGATTGGTCACAAAAATGTGCATTTTCTCCAAAAGTACTGAAACAAAAAGAAGTAAATAAAATTTGTGTATTTTACTGCATGTTTCAGTTAAAGGATATTAGCTCTTAATTCTTTCTCCTTAACTTTTATCTTCCAAACACTTCAATTTATCCCTTCTTTTCATTTTTCTGATTCTCCCAATCCTACTTTTTACTCTTTTAGCGACCTGATTTTACAACTTACTGTCATTTTCTAACAGCTGACCTCATACACGTCCATGTCTGTTTTGCTGGTAATTTCTGGACATGAACGACAGGCGGGACAGACAGTTTGTTCTGGGCGTGACGGACACGTTGGGCACCTCGGTTGCTTAAAGCAAAACAGCAGAGCGCTTCCTCCCACCACCTGTAAACACGAACCCAGCCAACCAAAGTAAAGGGAGCCGGCTGGGTTCAGGCTGAGCTGGGGAAGCTTAGGGTTGCTGACTCTTTGGCTGGGATCCGTCCCGAGTCTTTTCAGGTTGTGGGTGTAAACCCCTAATGCACTGAGGCTCAGAAGCCCTGCAAACACCACCAAAATCCCCCCTGAGGCTGCCACCCCTCTCAGGGGGAGATCAGTCCAGCACCTGACCCCAATACAGGCCAGGACGATCCCGATGCCACACAGGAACAAGGAGGTGAGCACCAAACCCTGTGCCAGACGAACGCGGGGATCGCGCTGATATGGTCCGGTGATGGGCCAGCACTGTCTCAGCTCTGAGTGCTCCACCTGCATGCAGCTCTCCCACAGTCCATCAGAGCGCAGGAGCAGCACCTCCGCCGACCCAGACCTCGTCCCTTGACCTTTTGCTCGAAGAAACGATCCAGTCCCTGATACGGTCAGACGAGCGTGGCCTTCCCTCCACTGAGGGGTGATGGCAGCCGTGAAGACGAGGACCAGTCCCAAGGGGGAAAAAACAATCCCCATCACCATGGAAGCTGGAGTTTGCATGATTCTTGAAAACTGTCAAGATGTGGAACTGAAATATTTTCCATCCAAAAAAATGTATTTTAGTTTTGTGGAACTTTTTAGAGGTCAGGGATTGGTGGATGCCACTCTGCAAGAACCCATGGATTCACCTTGAAACACAGAGACAAGAGGACTATCATGATGCTTAATCCAAAACACAAACTGGCAGCAAAAACAAAGAGTCAGCAGAATAATCACAGCAATAAAAGCTCATCAAAAAAATTCTTCAGACAGACCTAATGATGCGGCGATGGGTCAAAGCGGCGGAGAAAAGGAGGCAAACCTAACAAACGTGAAGTGGAGTAAAGTGCATTAGGCTGCAAAAATGTTCAATGTCTACCTCTGTTGCTAGGAGACGAGAACCTGCCCAGTGTCGACGTGACAGTGTGTGTATGCGAAGCTGTGTTAATCATAAGATCTCTGCAACTGTGTTTGCAAACACTGCATGCTCTGGTACCACCACATTTTGTTTCTCTAAATGCTTGATGAAGGATGGACAGAAATGTGAATTTAATTTGAGGCGGACTGTGGTTTAGTGGCTTGTTGGAGGTTCAAATCCCAAGCCTTGAAAGTCATTGTGTCCTTGGGGCACTTAGCCTTGAATCCCTTAAGTGTCTCTGCACAAAAGTGCCTGTTAAATGACTGTAAATGACACTTACATGAGGTGAATGTCTCAAAAGAGTGTGCTCCTCCTCTGTAGCTCAGAGAAAAGAAGTGAGCATGTCCTCCAGAGAGGGGACAAAACGGGGTGAGTCATGCAACAACAATCGATAATCGTTTCTGTCAAACAAACACACTGAAAGACAAACCTGACGTCATGGGACAGAAAAGAAAACATGTACATCCAAGCTACAACTAAGCAAAAATGAAAGAAAGTCATGAAAAATTCGGAGTGTGTATTGGCAAGAGCTTGGTGACACAATACGTATCTCGATATTAGGGCTGGGTATCGATTATAATTTCCAGAAACAATTCAGTTAGATTCACAGGAGCCTGATTTTCTTTTTTTCCATTCATGCGATTCTTCAATTCAGTTCACACAGTTCACACATTTATACACATTTATTTAGAAATACATTCATAATCCACTATATGCTTTGAATACATTTATATTAATCTGATAAAGTATACATACTGTAAAATGTATTATTGAAATAATGAGATTGTTATAAGCATACAGTGTTTCATTATTTCTCAAAAGGAAAAACAATAACAACATTTTCAGATCATTAATATTGTAAAAAGTTTTAACCTCTCCTGAGGGGTGTTTCAGTTTGGCCACTAGGTGGTGATAGCGCTATAGCATTACACCTTATTCCAGAAGAAGAAGAAAATATGAAGAAAAACAATGTTTTAGACCATTAGAAAATTCATGCCTGTGAGTTTAAAAATATGTTAATTTATTCAGCCTTGCATGTTTAGGACGACCGAGTGTTAGCATTAGCTGTCCAATGAGAAACTCCATTAAGCGTTAGCATCAAGCTAGCGGACTTCAGCTTTATGTGTTTAATCTATTTAAATTTTTTATTAATCGATTATTTATCTATTAAGCTTAAATCAATTCCAATCGATTTTATCAACCCATTCCTTCTCAAAACATATCACAATACGATACATATTGCGATAAGACTGTACCAGAACGATTTTTCACTTTATTTGAAGAGTATGACTTAGAAAAAAAACTCTACCTGAATATCAATACGTCTTTCGATGTAATGAAATGGTAAAATTTGTTTTATGAAATTGTCCCAACATTAATCAATATTGAACAACGTGGAACAGAGTTTCGATTCAGTACTCGTCCCAAGTAAAAACTAAGCAGTACATGTGTCTTTACAACAAAAAGTCTGACTGAACATTTAACTAAAGCTGGTTCTCACAAGATCTTCTTGTTGTAGTTTTGATCGCAATATATGCGCAAAGAGGCTCACTGCTCTATGCTGCCATCTAATGGTCGGGGGTTAAAGTGGAAAACAAAAGTAAGACGCTCTTAAATAATTAATTAAATATCGTCTTGTCAGCATTTTAAATTGATATAAGTATTGTCAAACGAAATATCACGATATTTTGCCAAATCAGCTTTTCCCTACGCCCTCAATAAATATGAGAATAACATATTCAACTTTCTAAAACAAAACAAACACAAATATCTGATGGTTATAGATCATCGTGAGACACTTTGGGGAGACTGTTCTTATTTTGTAAACAGTTTCGCATTAATTCAGTACATGCCAAACCAAATATTGCGATATATTGCCAAAATCGATTTTTCTCTACACCCCTATGAAAAAATGTTTCACATAAGAGGTAAAAATATCTGTTTAGACCTTGGAGACACAAATTTCTCTGTTTGGCTATTCTCTATGAAGAAGATGAGTCTTTTTTATTGTCTTTTACCAGTTTTTGATGAGAGTTCTGTTACATTTTTTTTAAGGAAAAGCACTTCATTTTCTTAAAGAAAAAAGAAAGAAAATTAAAATTTTATATATAAATATGGCGAAGACATGAACACATTTGAAGCACTTTTAACCTTTCCATAACCCCATTAGTGCAAATTATACTGAAAAGTCTCAAGGGGTCACAATGTGCAAAGAAAACACAAGAGAAGACTTTAAAACCACAATACAATGACTGTAAAACAATTTCTCTCCATTTAATCACTAATTTAAATCATTTGATAGAATAATGAATCCTCTTGTATTTTGTTTTTCTTGTTTTTGCAAGATTTATCTTGAAGATCACAACAGGTGTCATTCTAAAAAAAATTCAGCATTTGCTCACCA